>NC_050480.2:20785303-21150303 GCF_012460135.2 Molothrus ater
GTTACTGCTGATACTTCTTTTATTTTAAGATGATGGCTTGGCAAGGTGTTGGTAAATAGTGTGTACCTGTTAACATTATCAATAACCAAATTGAAAGTCAAACAAATACTATCACAAACTGATGGAAAAGGTCACTGCAAGTGTGAAGTGTAATTCAGCAGGAGATAGTTTGGATTGTCTGACAGTGGAGGAGGGTACTTATAATGGATTTTTCCACAGTTTGGCCATGATTTAACAATGTATTCAAGGGAAGTACCTGTATCAATTAGCCTTCATTTTTTAATTCAACTCTTCATTTTTTCTGAAAACCTTTCTCTGTGAAAGTGCTTGTTAAAAAACTGGGAGGAGCTTTATTTGGGCTGCTTTGCCATTCTGTTCAGTATAGGTATGTTCTAGTTTTCCAGAAAAGTATTTGTTTCTAGCAAACAGCATATGGAGATCAAACAGGAATTGAGGGCTCTGTCCCAGTTCTGCAGAGTTCAGGCATTATTGCTTAGGCTCAATTCAATGTAATGAAATGTTGCTTTGCCTCAAGTCATTTAAGGCCCAGTACTTGCTTGGGAGGAGCCTTAAAGAGGAATTTGGTTTGCAATTGGTTGTTCCAAGCCATAAAATACTAATGCTACCAGAGCACAAACAGCTTTTCCCTCTTCAATAGTAGTTAAAGTTCTTGTTATCTGATACACTCCCAGTTCTCAGAGGACTTGAGAGGAAAGAAAGGTGACAGAGTCAGGTTTATTTCCCTCAAGTAGTTTCCTCATTCATCCCTATTTATTCTCAGGTTAGTTCAGATACATTACAGGGTCGTTTTTAATTGCATCTGAGTGTCTGAAATTAAGTTCTAGGACAGGAAGAATCAGGTATTACCTCTTTCCAGAGGAGAGATTTGGAGGAAATTCTTATCTTCCTGCTTCTGTCAGATGACTGCGTTAGCACAAAATTAATCCAAATCTGTGGCCCCCAAGATCTTGTGATGCATTTGAATGGGAGTTTGACCTAAAGAGAATCCTTAATTAACTGTATGTCCTTAGGGAGTTTCATAACACGAAGTTGCAGGGTTATACTCAGAACTCTGTTGCTTATGAATGTAGAAATCAGTGTGTGTTATTTTCAGTTTGGGGTTGTTTCTTGAGGGTTTTTTTAATACTTATCATGACCTCTTTTGATCACACATCATCTAAGGTCCATACTTTTCAGCAAGTTAATCAGCTATTTTTGTAAAGAAAAGAAAAATTATCTGCTTACTCTGCTTCTTTAGGGGATGGTGTACCAGGAAGGTTCTTTGCAGCCCATTCATTCTCTTGGCAAAGTGGAGGAATCTAACAGCAGAATGCAGCATAAACAAGTTGACTTTTGCATGTATGCATCTGAATGTTGCCCGTCTAACCCTTTTAGTTTAATATTTATTATATATATGATTAAATAGAATAAAACTCAGACGATCCATTCATTTAACTTCTTTCTATAAGTTCCTCTTATAGTCTTGAACTTGGCACAGTGTACCCAATACTTTCAGTATCCTTTCCAAACAGAAGTCAAAAAGGGAGTGTTAAGAATCAACCTAGTGCAAAAGGCAATGACTAGGGGAAGACACCACCTGCAGATGACAACAGAAGTGGGGAAAGGAATGCTGAAGCCCCTTGAAGTTCCTAGCCTGTCTTGTGCTGAAGGCTTGAGAATGAGGAACACAAGTAGTTACAAAATGCTTACCAACTTCTGCACCAGAAAGTTAAGCTCCACACTCTCACTGTGAATGTGGGAGCCATTAGCTGCTTTTCCAGGCCAGCTATTAAGGAGATTTTTCATATATCATCCCCTTCCTCTCTCATTTTGTCTGTCTTTTTGTTCTAGCTACAGACCTACAACACTACTCCTAAAGACATACAAGGAGGAAACAAAGAGGATGCATAACTCATTTTCAAATAGCCATATTTAATCTGTTCGCCAGAGCAGGAGTTTTGGGGTATTTTGCCTTGGAATTGTAGCGCATTTAAATTTTGATCTGCCTGACCATAAAACTCATGGTTTTGCATGCGCTTCAGGATGATTATTGAGTAGAGTTTAGTCAAGCTTCAGTAGGTTTTGAGCAGCTTCACAATGCACCATCTAATAGCATAATTCCTGTCAGTATCAGGTATGCTGTTCTTTTCCTTAATACAGGTGTCTCTGAGGAAAACAAAATTAAAGTCACTCTCTAATTCCTACATCTGACCATTTCTTTGGTGAAGACTCTAGCATCAGACCATAGATGGTGTTTTAATTGATCTTCTGCATCACTGTATTCCCATAGTTACGTTTTTTGTCACATGTACATTGTCTGTCTTGTACTTTGTAATTTATTTGGTTTCATGTGATAAAGCTGACACATCGGGCTGAACCCCATTTTTGTGAAGAATGTATTATCAGTTTTTAACAGGCAGAAATTCCTAGTCACTGCCTATAGCAGGATTGGCTCCAAGACTGTTTCTACTCCCTTGGAATAGTCTAGGGAATAATAGCAATCTTCTAGAGATGGCTCTGGTAAACAGTATTGAGTAAAAGGGAATTTGCCAATCAGTTTTCCTACAAAAACAGTCTTTTAGTTAATGAATGTCTTCCAGTGTTTTAACCCACATGAAGACTACATTGACTGTGCTTAGGTATCTCTGGTAACTGCTAAATGCAACAAACCAATTTATGACATTAAACACAATATGATTAATGTCAATGACATAACCCAAACAAGATATATACAATCTGGCTAGATCTTCCACAGATAAAAAAATTGAGTTTGAATATTTCTATGTGTTGGCTTTAAACAAATAAGCTTCTCTTTAGAGACCAATATAAACCCCATCTCTTTTCTCCGGTGGAGAAAACGTGATGAAAACTGGGATTTGACAAGAATTTTTTGAAGTTTTTCTTTTCACTTTATAAGGGGGAATCAAATTATGTTTTGACTATGTAAGTTTCTAGTGTGATACCAGAATAATCATTATGTTGGTTGTCCTTTTATAGGGATAATTGTGTGCACTTGATGTGGCTGTTTGTATTACTCTTCGTGTTTTTGCCCTAAATAGTCTAGAGGGAGGTAATTTATAAGTACAACAAACAATCACCTGAGTAATTCTGTGGTTCTTTCAATCTACAAGTGCATCGCTTATGATGCCTCATGAAAGGTGACTGAAAAACCAAAAGAATGTCATATGTCAGACAAAAATCCTAGATCAAGTTTAGAGCTTCGTTCCTTCCAAAGTATTACAACTAACTGTAATGGCATTTGACAGTATTGACTTTTTTTATATGACTTCTTTCAGCTAACTCAGCATTCTGAAAAAATAAATAGTGTTCTCTCTCTGTGATTGAAAGGGTTAAATAGTACCAATTCATTACCACTCACAAAAGGATTTATTTTCTTCTCATAAATCAGTTTTATTCCACATTTTTATTATTCCCTTGGGTCAGCTGCTCCAATTGAAATCAATACAAGTGCAAGTGACACAATCAATCTAGATATTTGATTATGGATTTGAGACTCCAAGTTCTGCTCTGTGTGTTTAGCTAGTCTCCTTCTGATAGTGTCCCTGGAGAATGGAAAATTCTTATTGGCATCCATGAATTATGGGCATAGATTCAGAAACCAGATACTGTGATAATCTACATTTATGTACTGCTGCAGCTAGAGAAAGAATGTTATAACAATGGAGAAGCAAACTTGATGGTTTAAAAGCTAACTGGTTTTGATTTTTTTTTTTTTACTATAAAAGTCCCTCATGAAATAAACTTGATAAAATCTCATAATTTGTCTATAAAACCCCTCAAACAAAATGGATGAAATCAGTAACTATATGCTCTGTCATCAGCTTAAGATTGCAAGCGCAGCAAATGCTTTTGATCTTTGATGTCTTATGTCGAATGTGGTATTTTGCTACTTAGATTACTCAACTGTGCTGGGACACTTCCTCCTGTTCATACCAGGATAACAGTGCTTAGACACTGGAAACCTTTTTGAAATCCAGAGAAACTGGTTGTACTCATAGAATATTTTCCAGAGTTTGGTTTAGGTCATGAAGCTGCATTCTTATTGCGTGTCTCTAAGTGTGCAGTGTGGGGACTCCAGGACTGATGCCTCTTCGTGCTATTGCAGAAAAATGGGGTTAAAGTAGAGATTAATATAATTACAGCAGAGATTTAACACTATACTGAAACATACTGTTTTAAGTGGAAGGTTAAAATGAGACTGACTCAGCTACAAGACTCATTAGATGTTTCTGTGTTTATGAGAGAGTAATGAGAAAAACTAAAACAGTAATTCAAATCAAAAAGGTTTCTTCTTGGCAGCTTCATCAACAATTACAGAGGTTTTTTAGTCCAAAGCCTCATGGCACTGAGCTGAAAGCTCCAAAGGGTAGATGAGACCACACACTGAAGATTCCTTCCTGCCTGCCACCATGACAAAGCCTAATCTTGGCTGCAGTCATTAGCCATCCATGGGGTCTGTGCTAACTTTCTTGTATGAGCTCTCACATCAAGCTGTGGGCTTTATTCATATTTCAGTCTGTAGAATTAATGAGCACATAAATGCACATTACTTAGTGTTTGTAACACTAATAATCACTTATTTCTACTGACAGGAACATGCTTTCATCATAATGATTACCCATGCTTTGCCTTAGGGTTCTTGAAGTGCTCTGAAAATTTTCATAGAATCATATAACAGCTGAGGTCAGAGAGCACCTCTAGGGAACAACCAGTTCAAGCTCTCTTCTCCAAGCAGGGTTAGTTGGAGCACATTGCCCAGGAAGAGTGTCCAGCTGGCTTTTGAGTATCACCAAAGTTGGAGACTCTGAGCAACTTCTTCCAGTGTTTGACCAATGTCAAAGTAAAACAAGGGTTTTTTTTATAGGTTTAAACAGAATTTCTTGTATTTTCTGTATGTACTCATTTTTTTTCTGCTGCTGTACATTGCTAAGAAATGTTTCGCTACTTTATGCCTTCACAACAGATATTTTTAATATTTTACACATTTTTAAGATCCTTCCTCCTCTTCTTGAGGCTAAACAACCTCAGTTCTCTCAAATCCTCATTGTTTGACATATTCTTCAAGGCTTTAATCATCTTTGCATGGACTCCACTCCAGTAAGTCCAGATCTGTGTTATGCTGGGGATCCCAGAACAAGATGAATTCTCCAGATGTGTCTCACCAGGCTGAATAGAGAGGAGGAATCCCCTTCCAGTGTCAGTCAGACAGACACATTCTGTATGTCTCAAGACAATCTAAGATAGCTCTACCAAATCTGAGTCTGTAAGAAGCCTCTTTGAGTGATGACTTGAGTACCAGTCAGAAACTAATTGTCAGAAACTGGGTCTTCTAGGTTTCATATTTCTGCTGTACATGCCAACACAGATTTTGATCTTGTTCTTCAAATATTTTCAATTTTTCAGTTTTAAAACTAAAGGGCTTCTTTTAATTCCCAGGGGAAATGGAAAAAGATAAAATTTTTCAAAGCAGATAATGTGAAACTCTTCTTATTTACAGGGAAATTAATATTTTGGATTCATAATTTTTCCAGTTTCCCACAGCACTTTTAAATGACCCATTTTGACTCATTTAGTAACTTTCCTAACCCATGAGAGTAAAGTTTTCATGTGTTAAGAGAGTCTTTAAGTTTTGAACTCAGTTTGATGGACTGTGACCGTGATATGTCCATAGGAACAATAGATCTGTCAGCTCAGGAGAAGGGGAACAAGACAGTAGTGGTTCAAGACATTGAGGCAAAATATCAGCAGTGTGCCCGTCTGAAAAAAAAGAAAGAAAAAAGCTAACAAAAAAAAAATCCTCCAAAACCAAATGCTAAAATATAAAAACCAACGCAATCTCAAAACATAAAACCCCCCCCAGCAGTTTGTTGAAAAGGTGGGTATGGCATCTAAGCCAAACTGCTTCACAAGTCAATTTAACAATTGAGACGACAATTTGAGAATAGTTCATTATTACAGTTCTTAAGAAAAGACAGTTGCCAATAAGGCCAGGGAAGTATTTTAGCTGGTTTTCTACTGGGATAATCAAACTAATGGAAAGTGATATTTTTTTTATTCTAAATAAAATTAGAAACTCTATTAGAAACAATGAGAAAGGAAGAGAGGTAGAAAAGAAAAATCTTAGCTGGGAGGAAAGTAGCTTTTGTGGTAGTTAATGAGGCTGAAGAATAGGCAAAATCAACAGGCAAAAGAACACAAAGAAGTGTGCATATTCACAGAATTTCCCACCAAAGATGTGGTGTCAGAGACACAAATTAGCTGTGTCTCAAACAGGGACAGAAACTGGTGACAATGAGGATGACCTCAGAGGAAAGGCCGAAAAAAAGAGTTCTTGTTTAATTTTTATTTTGCTATTCTAATCTTATTAACTTTTTCTGTGGTTCAAGGTATAAGGCTTAAACTCTGTATGCTCACAGTAATATAAAGCTGGCATAAAACCAACTGTGTTTGTAATAGTTAACTAAGTAATCTTTGTATAGATCCTCACATGAACTGTTCCTTGAGCTGGATTTTTGCTGCTTTCAGTATTTGACTAGTCTTCTGCAGTGGTAATAGTTCTGCTTCTGTCTGCTTGAATATTGTAGGGCAACATGTTCTGTAATTTAAAAGAGGTTATCAGGACATAATGGACCTATATCTAAAGTATGGATTGGTATTAATCACAAATGCAGTGATATTAATAGAATTACTTGGTATTTGCCCACACTTGTGAAATATGTGTCTTTCTCTGTTTAATACATAAAAAGGAAACATCTAAATTTATTACCTTCTCCCTTAAAAGCAAAAATTTTGATCCTGATGAGAAGAGTACCTTTAAATGTGCCCAGATTTGGGGGGAAGAAAGTTCTTATACGTAAGGTGAATGTGTTAGTTTGTATTATTTCTTTGCCATGAGAATGGTTTCATGTTGTACCATTTCCTGCACTCCTCACAACCTTTGTCACATGAATAAGATATCAGGATGCTAATGACTAATATACAGTATTCTGTGTCTGCTGATGCTATACTGTACTGCTGTGACCTTTGCAATATTATGTATTCTGATTGGCTGTGCATTTCACCTATTCCCCACAAGTTAATAAGGCTGTAAAAAGGAGAGAACTTGAAATCGCCAGCCAGTCAAATTACAGAATATTGAAAAGGTCAGAGCAGCACAGCACACAGAAAAAAATTATGGAATATATGAGGCATTAAAATTCTTGTGACAATGATTATAACAAGAATGGAAAAGGATACCCATTTGTGTTATTTCAATCTAGTGAACCCCATAGGATGACAGACCCAGGACAGCAGTAATTTACACACCACTGCTTCACAGGAGCTTAATTCCCCTATTTACAGGGGTGCTGAGTAACAGGAATGCACATCTGCTTGGGAGTCCCCTGCAAGTGTCCACTCAAAACCATCCTGAACCTTCAAGTACAGATACTCAACAGCTAGAGTGCTCTCTGAAGCTTAGCACTTTTAAACAGTGATTTTGAATGCAATATGTATTTCTGTGTCTTTGTTTCAACTATACATAACTTTTAAGTATATTTATGGATATTCTTTAGTCCTCATTTCTTCATATGAATCTTTTCCTGAAAAACGGACATACTTTGATCTGGCATAAACTAGGAGTAAACTGGGAACAGCAGAATTATTTCTCAATTAGCCTTAAGCAAAGAAGTCCTGCAGATAATTTTGGGGAGTTATGGAGAACTGAGCAGGAAGGCTAGTAAAAGAACAAAACCAAAACTATGCAAAAATATGGAATGATTAAGGAGCTTAGGGAAACCCTTCATGTCTGCAAGGGATTTGGGTTTTCTTAGGAGGTTATAGAGAATAAGTCTCTTTGCCCTCTCTTGTCTGGATTTATCTTTTGTGCAGGTGTTTGCATGCCTTAAGCATTCATGGGTCTGGTGAGCCATTCATGGATGTGTAGGAGTTTGTTTTCTGCCCATTTAGGTTGCTCACGTTAACAGAACTGTGGGGGAATCTCACTTGTTGGGGTGCTGGTGTATGTTCCTGGCAGGAATCACAAGGCAGAAATGAGGAGGTGTTCTGATAGGAACTACTTGTCTGAAGTAGAACAATGTCTCTTAGGACTCCACACTGCTTTTGGATCTGCAATGGACTTGCTGGTGGACTACAGTGGGACTTGTGGGCCAGCATGGAGAGAAAAACACCCAGGAAGACTGGACAAAGGGAGGCCTCATCCACTTATACTCACAAATTGGGTCCACACTGCGGCAGTCTGGGCAGGAATGGCATGGAATGATATGACAGGGTTATCGCTGTATCGCTTTCTGTCAGGCTGAACCTGTGTGTCTGCATTTTCCAGCCCACTGAAAGTACAGTTTAGGCAGTGAGAAGTGGCAAAGCTCCATATTGCAGGTCAGCCACAGCAAGACCTGCATTTTAAAAATGTTCTTCTAAGATTTTATTTGCCAGCAGCAGTAACTTCCTTGTCTGGGAATTGGGATAAAACACCTTTTGTCTGTGTAAAATTTGGGCTAGGAAACTTGCAAGTACTCTTTAGCTTTTTATTAGAAGCAATGAAAAATTTTGAGCTGCTATGTTGTCTATCTCATTGTAAATTTGCAAGTTCATTTTTGAGCTGAATAAAATGGTTATGTAATTACATACTTCTCCTAATTATTGGGTAATTATATACTTCTTATAATTGCCGAGTAATCACTCTGCTATAACAAGAATTTAATGTTACAACTAATTGTATAATTACTGTATATTAATGTTGTTATCCAGGCAACTTGGAATAGTGTTATCCTTTTAATTCATTTTCTGTTACTCGAAACTGTGTTTTTAAAATATAGTATAGTTAGCCATTGGAAGAAAGATTAAAAATGGAATAAAAGTAGAGGAACTGCATAGCTTCCTACCAGGCTGAGGTGGATGAAATTAAAATATTAACAAGTTATATCTATACTGTTGATAGGAAAATTTTCATTGTCACATGGATATGGCATATATAAATTACTGTTAGACAATTTCTTCAGGTTAGACAATAATGTTAGACAATAATGCTTGAGGTTTGACTCTATCCTATGTGCTGATCTGTTAACAGTTGGTTAAAAATGTATTTTTAAACTTTCCCAGACATTGGAGGTGAAACGTTTGAAAATGTGTCTATTTTTTTCCATAACCAGCAGAGTCCTTAAGTGTTTAATGTCACTATGATCTTAAGAATGTGTATGTCAAATATTGTTGCACAATCTTCACAAATAATAAATCACAAACATTGCAAAAACGGTGATAGATAATAGGAGAAATGTGCTTTGTTGGACTGTATCTTCTCCCAAATCACACACAGGGACGGTTTCCCAAAGGTGCAGAAGGAGGATTTGATACACTATTTAAAAGCTGAGATCAAGTAATGCAGATGCATTTTTCTAGTGCTGGTTAAGTAGCCCAAGTACATAAGAGTAATCTCAGGCAAAATAACTTTGTTTCTGCAGCACTCTATAAATGGAATGTGTAAAATGTGGTTGTTCTTGCATGTAAAGAAGCTTTGCCTCCACTGCTGTACCTAAAACAGGATCTCTCAGATAAACTTCAGTGAAATCCAAAATGAATCCATCAAGCTTCATGAAATCATTCTACCTTCACTCTACTGTAGTCTGTTTGGGTGGTCTGGTGCTATGGTAGGGTCCAGTCCAGGTAGAATTTGAGCAATGAGGAACTAAGCTGCAAGGCAGTTTTATAAAAAAAGAGTTTTGCAAATCTGTCCTCTTCTCCAAAACCTCAAAAAATAAGCTTTTTTTATGTTACAAATAGAAAAACTGAAAATACCAGTGCTGTTTATAAACACCAAAATAAAGGAAGGGCTTGAATTGGTACCATAAGTGAACCAAATTCTTCATAGGAGTCCCCAAATTAGAGGAAAATCCAGATCACTCATCCGTGGTAAAATGTAATGTCAGCATGATTGAAAGGTACTGCAAATACACCTTAATGCATATCATAGAAACATGGAATATATGAAAAATTGTTTCTGATTTAACAGCATTTTGGTTTTAGTAGTTAATTTGAAACTTGCATCAAAATGTTTAAGTCCAATAAGTGTCCCTTAAAAAATTAATTTTAAAATTGATTTTTCTAGGGTTTTTTTGTAGTTCTGTCTTATTTAGGTTTTGTAAAGGACTCAGATGTAAATATTGAATCTTCTAGCTGTGACAAAGTCTTAATTGATTTACAATATTTTTACAGTTATAGTCTGTTTACTCTTGTTCTCATACCTGTGGTCTTAGGCTTGTGTTATTCTGCTGTTGTTTGTAATACAGAATTTTTATTGACTTCTGTGTGAGAGCCCTCCATGGGGTGATGGATAGTAATAATAATAATATTATTTGTTTATGGCACTTCATTTACTCAAAATATAAGATGATATTTAAGTGAGTGAGCTTGGCTCTGAGATATGTGACTGAGGTCTTCATTAAGTCAAAAAAATGTTACTTGACAGATATAATTTTTTATTTTCTAGTCTAACTAGGTATTTTGGAAAGGTTTTGGTTTTTGTTTGTTTTTTTATTTATTTTAATTTTTATAGGGTAGAATATTGTCTTATCTTAAGTTTGAGATCTTAAAAGGGTTGCAAAGGACATGTAGGTTGCTGTGATGTCCTCTGATGATTTCAACTGATAAACTGAGTACTTCAAATCCTTGTTTTGTCTTTGAGAGAACTGCAGACCGTGCTGGAAAACCTCTGTTACTGCAGACGACTGTTTGTTATGCATGCAATGGAATTAGCTTATCAACTCCTAAGTTAAGCATTTTTCTAGCAAATTGAAAGTGTTTTGCCAGTCTTTCATGGGTATAAGAATTATCATTAATATTTGGAATCTGCAATTATCACAGAACTGTTCTGGAACTTCTGGTTGCAGTATATAGCAATCAGCTTTGCAGCTGCTTCGTTTGTGTATTGGTTTATTTTCTAAGATTTACAAATGCCACAAACTGTTGGCAGAAGGAAGAGAAATTGTGAATAATAATTTTTCTTCCCAACAGACCAAAAATTTGTGTGTGTTACTGGTATAAATGGCAACTCTTCATTTGAGTAGAAATAAGACTTGGTTCATAGAAACAGTGAATTGTAGCAGATGTGAGCTCTAACATTTGTTCTTTCCCTCCCTCTCTTGTTTTTCCATAACAGATAATGCTAATTATTCTATTGTAAATGATACTCGGATGTTGTGCAGCAGCAAGGAATTCAATGTATGGGTACCCATTAAAGGACTAATTCCATTTTCTAACTACACAGTACAAGTGAATGCCTCCAACAGCCAGGGCAGCTTGATAAGTGATGCTATAACCGTAGTCATGCCTCCAGGAGGTAAGTATGAAAAAGTGCTTTTTCTGTGCATGTAACAATTATACAAGCACTCTGTTCAACAAAATGTTATTTATTATGGCAGCTGAGGACTGAAGTTCAGAAGAATATGTTTGTATTAGTAGTTCTTACTCACAAAATTCTTTTTGGCTTCTAATTTGTCACTTTGTTCCATTTAAGAACTAGAAAATGAAAGTGCATAGTTGTGTAGTTTAGCATATTATGACGGTGAGAAGTGCATTATGTAATTCATTTTTTTTCAGTGAATGGTAGTGTATTCTGGCATGGACAGCTAATCTAGCCCAAGAATATAAAGAGACTCACCTGCATTTTGTAATCTGTTTTAGAATAAAAGTTGTAAGTGCTGACAAGGATCACTTACTAGATAGACTTAGAGAATTTGTTTAATAATAGTAATATAAATCATTGACAATATATTGAGCCAGAATCCACAAAATAATGTATCTGTAAGAAAGTAAATTACAATGTGCTGATTTACAGTGAATTAGGCTGTAAGCCAGTCTGGATATTATCTTCATAACAATTTGAAATAAGAGAGTTGAGCAAATATGCCCTAAACATTTTACAATTATTTGTTTTGTGGCTTTGTTGTTGTTTGTTTTTTTTCAAGAAAGCTTATATTTATAGCTGATGTAGATGTGCTGCTTTTGTATTTTCTTTTCATGGACACCCTAGCTAATTAGTTTTTGTTAAATAAATGTCAATGTATACAATTAATTTAAGGCAATTTTGAGTTTTTAAGTGAGAGTCCAACAGCACTTGTTTTTGAGAGATGTGTGGTGTAGCTGTTGAGCAAGAACAATGTAGAGGAACGTACATACAATTTGAAAGCAAAAGAAAAGAAAAAAAGAAAAAGGAAAGAAATATCATAAAACTTAGAGTTCAAAAACCCAGCCATGAAACAGCTTGCTTACAAACAGATCGATTTGGTTTGGGGACTTCAGAAAAGTGAGTAAATACAACACAGAGTTTTTATGACAGATTACTGAGGAACAAGGAAAAAGTCAATTCCCAGCACATTTTATACTTTTCCTATCTGATTGTCAAGCTGCACCTACTATTAAAAATATATGTTCTCATATAATAATAAAACTGCATCTGAGTTTTACTGCTCGTTTAAGACTGAGCAGTAAGACACTGATATTTCTAGCTCCAGTGTCACATTTCAGTTTTGCTTAGGAAAATTTGGTAGTGAAAATTTCACCAAATGACAAGGTAAAGGATCTTTAAAGATAAGCAAGGATGTGCACAAGTTTATGACAGCCATTAAGATACACTTTCTTTCATCATTAGATTGTTGTTGATTACAATTAGAAAACTTATAGCTTTGAAATTATCTTTTTTATGACCTTGTGGTAGTTTAAAAGCAATACCTCATTGGTTAAATAGGTTTTAGTTCATGCTTCCTTTTAGTTAATGATCTGAAAACATATTATCCTGATTTACACATAAAATCATGCTGAAAAGCATGTGGCATTCACTAGGATATGTGTGTTTAAGTAGAATTAAATTAGCAGTGAGAGTTATTAAAGAAATCTTCCATACCATTGTCCAGTGGACTGTGATCTGTAGAGAAATGACTAATAAATGAAGCAGTGCATATGAGAGAAGTGCTCTCTCACAGGCTGTGTTTTCTCTATTTGTGTACACATGTACAGACACACACGTGTGTGTGTAGGACAATAGAGGTTTGCTTTACCAGGGTGTTTATTATAAGAGCCTTTGAGGGTTATACAATTCCATTGCACGCTAAATTATGAGTATAATGGTAATTTTACACTGGGCAGTATTCAGTGCCTTCACACTTTCTAAATCATTAAATGAAATCTAGATGCTACTTAAATAAGGAAGAATTTTATTTTTTTACTTTAGTGGCCAAGATTTCACTTAGATGGAAGTTTTGTTTGCTCAAAAAGTAAAGAAGGTCTCATTATGTACAAAAGCACAGCCTTTTAATAAGTGTTAAGATGTACCATTCTCTTTTCAACGATATCAAAAAAGTATTTAAATATTTCTTAAAACTATTTAAGAAATCTGCAATGGGGAGACTAGTTCATGGAGCTTGATGGAAGATTGTCGGAGAGGGAGAGTGATTGAGGACAAAGTGATACTCCATTTTGATGTTATTGCTGATCACTGTTTTACAATTATGATACAATTTTTTTCCAATATGCATTTCTTTTGTTCCTTTATTTTTTTTAGCTTTAAAACACATTGCACACAATATAAAGCACTCCAAATCTTTAGTGTTACCTGACTGAATATATCTTAATTTCTTATCAAGCTGATTTGCCATGCTTGAAGTCAACACTCAAAAAAAACTATCTTAGAAATAAGGAATTTATTTTATCTACACTCTCGACTAAAATTGCAGTGCAGGTTCAAGAGTTCTTGGAAAGACTAGAAAAAATAAAAACTGAATCCAAATGGTAATCCATAAATATGAAACTTCCTTTTGACCCTTACCCTGTAGTGGTCTGGAGTTACTAATGGGGTTAGGATTTCAACTCTTAATGGGACTCCGTGCATTAGTGTTTGGTATGCATGGAATTCAGCATTCAGTTTAATAAGTGGTTGACATTGGTGATGTCCCTTAATTTGCTTAAATCTAATTGGCTCTTTTATCAGTCAAACCTGTATGGATTGGCAATTGATCAGAAAGGGTCAGCCATGACTGTGCATGTACTTAAATGCTGGAACCACCAGTTAAAGTCACTGTTGCATAATAAGAAGCTGAAACCATGAGAACAAATGATCTTCAGAGTTAGAAAGCAAAAGAAAGAGGAGAAGTTTTTCAGGATGTTCAAGTTCAGAACAAAGGCATTATGGAGTATATAAATTTTAAATACACTGCTTTTTGCCTCAAGACTTAAAGCTTTTTTTTTTTCCAGAAGAACTGAAATCTTGTCTGAAACTGTCTTTGTTACATCAAAGAACTGCATAGAAAGCTAAAAGAGATGGAAGAAGCATAAAAGGGCATAGTTTAAAATGATTAGTGACAAATTTCATACTGCAGAGGTAGAAGTAAATTTTTTTGAGTTTTATATTTTTTCCAGAATGAATAAATTTGTTCTATTTATCTTCTCCTAAACTGCTTTGGTAGAAGCTGTAAAAAAATAATATTCTAGCCAGTACGTCACATTAATTTGAGGATGCCAGCCATTAAAACATCTGGAAAACAAATTGTTTTAGAATTATTTTAATTAGATAAATGAATTGAAGGATAGAGCAGATATAAAACTGCAAAATTCTGGGAGAAACCCTTTTGCAGAGAGCTCTTGGTTATACATTTTTGTCCTCAATGAGTGCTACTTCTGATGTAGTGGCACATAGAAGACGCCATCATTTTAGAATTGCTTTGTAATAAGGGCTGGCGAGCTGGCAGAAAGGAAATTTGTAGTCACTGCTTATAATAGCTTATACTCAAGTTAAATCCTTTTATTCCCTTCCTTTGGCCACCAAAGTCTGAGTATGGAAGGGAATGGGAAGAAGATGGATTATGTTGAATAAATAGATGCAAAAAGAAGGATGGGCTGCTGCTCTGATGGGAAGCAGGAGGGTGGAGTCTCAATCATCCCCTACAAAGCAGGAAAAAGGAACGGATTTCCATCCAAGTCATGACAAGAGGTCTGAAGACTGTTTTGGATGGTAATTCTGTATCACATTGCAGAGTTGACTCCCTGTGGATTCTTATACTGGGGATTACAAACCATTAACTTGGTGCTGATTTATCTGCAGAAAAGAGCCTCAAAGAATTGATACATCCTGTGTGAAACATATAAGGAAAGATATTCTGAAAAAAAATCTGCCTAAGTAGTGAAGTGCCTCTCTAAACTCTGCCATGATTTATTAAGTATGTTGTTCGATTATGTGCTCTGTCTGTGATTTGCACAACATAGGAATGTCTAGCAGGAAAAGATGTAAGATTTTGCCTTAGACCCTTAAGTCCCCGCCCCTTGCAGGTCCCTTCTTTCTGAGTGGAATGCTGCATGCCACTGCCTGGGCTTGTTCTCAGCAACAAAACTTGAGCCTACGTACCTGTAGCTGATGTTTGTTCAATATCTACAGGAGACGGTGTCCTGCAACCAGAGGGTGTCAGCCACTGTTAGTTTAAGTCACAACACCTCAGAGATTGGATACTGAACCTCATCACAGGACCACTGATCTAATTATGCAAACAAGTGGGAACCACATCATACAACTTGTATTCACATCTGAAAGCATTTGCTCGTGGAGGTTGATCACTGAAGCCAGCAGGCCTCCTTAGAGAAATGAATATTCAATAAACAAAGAAAACTGATGCTAAGTCAGAATTATGTTGGAAGAAAAATCAAACTTGAATATGCTAGAATTTTCCCTGTGAGACAGATTTGTTTTCCTATGTTTCCTAGTATCACATTATGTGACACCATAAAATTTGTTTTGAAAGAATGTCCTTTGCTTCAAATTTCAAGTGTTTGAGGCATCACCTTTTTTTCTCTCCTTTCCTTCTCCTCCTTCTCATTTTCCTCCCTCTCCCTTCTCTTTTTAGAGATAAATGCAAGAGAAAGAATCCAAGGAGATTCTTTTGTTCTTTATCTTCTATGTTAACAGAAAGTTCTTAGTGAAAAATTGTGACCATATCCTTTCTACAGGAACTTCGAGGAGAGACCAGGATAGAGCAGGGAGTGGGGAAGAGCTCTCCTGCATCTCTCATCAATGAGCTAGCTAATTACAAAGGGTCAGTAGCAAGCCGTGTAAATTGGCCATTCCATTTCCTTTTTTCCAGAAAGGTGATTTCATGGGGATATAAGGGTAGGATTCCAAAAGTGCTTGTGTGGGAAACTGGAAGTTTCTGTTCTACTGAAACAGTAATTCTTCTTTAATCTCTGCAGTATTGAACTGATTGTCATTTTCATTAGTGCTACTTACTTCTTTTATTCTCTTCTCCCAGGCTGTTCAGCACACCTTTCAGTGAACTCATACTGTGTCCATTCTTGATTTTGGATGGGTGTTTTGCATGGCAAGAGACAAGAGAAGTCTCATTCCTGAACAGTTGTGTCTTCAAACTCTGGCAGTGGGAGGCACAGAGATGCCCTCTTTGCTGCTCACTTTCCTAAATTGCAGCCAGTTAGGGCTCACCCTGACTCCACGCATTGTAAAGGTTGCTTTGAATTGAAGCTTAGTGTAAGTCCCAAAACTCATAAACCTGAGTTTTGCCAGCAGGCAGTGACACTCCAACTATGTCTTTTTCTTCTGATTGCCTCTTTCTCTTTGCCTTTGCACCCTGTGCTTTTGGGGCTGGGCAGATCTCCCATAGTTCCAGCTGTGTTCTTTCCATGCTGCAGACACAAAGCACCTGCATTTAGCATCTCCTCAATTCCTTTGTCTCTTCTAGAGCAGCAGGAAACACCTGGGACAAGAAGATTCAAACCAGCAATTTTAGTTGCCTGGAAGAACATGGATGTGTTTTGCTTGCTTAGGGAGAGCCAGATGAGGCAGGGAGAACTGTGCAGCAGCTAATTGATCATCTATAAGCAGGCAATTAACCTCACTGAAGAGGTCTCACTCAGGTCTTTCCAAAACCTTGGCCCTAGAGTGAGATCCAGACTGTACTTAAAAGCTCTTAGAAGAAATCTGTACTAGGGAAGATGCCATGCTGAAAAACTACAGCTTGATTTACTAAAGAAATACAAGGAGAATATCTAGAAATGGGGCAAATGGGCTGTTGTGAAATTTAGAAGTAGATCATTATTTAAAACTATTACCTACTATCACATTAACCTATTTCAGACCAATTTCAATTGTACATGAAAAAGGACATGATTTAGAAGAAGTGTGCCAATTTTATATAATCTCAAGCTTATTCATTCTGGAGCTTTTTTTACTTTTGATTTTTCTTTTCATTCTCAGAAAATCTGAAGTAAATTTTTCAGTATTGTAACTGAAGTCAGCAATGCTTATGTGATAAGTTAGGCTCTGCTGAAGGAATTCTACAATAAAATGCTGTTGAAATTCCTGGTGAAAACATAAAGAAGACATTTGAAAAATCACACCATGAATTTTGTCTTTAGAACCATTTCCCAGATATATGTAAGTACTCGGAAACAGATACATTTTTGTGTTACTTTGCTGCAATGATTTGTGCTGCTTTTCTAAAAAGCCCATGTTTTTATACTTTCTTTTTTTGACAAATCCTGCCCCTATAGGTTTTGGAATAAAATTTCATTTTCATTAACTGTCAGCAGAGGCAAATATCTGTAAGTTTTTTATTTGTTCATAGGTTTGCTGAGTTTTTTTTGGTCATGTCAGTCTGTATTTTCTGCACATGAAGATTCTGCACATGTAGATTATGGGAGTTAGCTGGTGATCATAAACCTTTTGGGTGAAGTGGCAAGGTTTGAAGGCTTGAACCACTTTGCACAGTTCGGGAAGTTTTGAAGTTCCTCTGCCTGCAATGACCTCTACACGTCCAGCAGAGTTCTGTTACCCTGTTGCATATTTGTCATATTTCCATCTTAGGGAAAAAATCCTAATGGGGGAAAAATTAAGGGTCTTTTAAGACCTTCCTGAGGTTTAAATGTAGAGGAAATCAAATCACTGTTCTTTTCCTTTCTTTAGCTAGGGAAAAAATTAGAGATAATCTTTTTAAACATCATGGCCATGAAAATGCTTTTGCATTTTTTTGCTGGTTCTATATACAGTTAAAAATTACTCTTAGTAACTACATTTTGAGAGTTTTCTCTGTAGTTTGGAAAATTGAATTAAAAATATCTGAAATTTTATATCTGCATTCTTAAAACACTTTGCAGAAAAGAAGTATTTTTCCTTCCTGTAGTTAATGATTTGTTCTAGTAGTATTTCAAGCTTGACTTTTCCCTACTTTTCTTAGTGTTCTTTTCCTGTTACACCTATGTTGTTAACTTTAACTCAGTTGGCTGAGTACCTGAGGAGAAATAAGCTTCTAAAGGCAGAAAAGGGAGAGAAAATGGAAATTGAATGAGAATTAGTGATTAGAGTCACCACTTCTCCTCTGGTGTTCCTATAATGCAGTGTTGGTGTGTGCTATCCTCTTTCTTTCAACAAAGGCAACTATAAGAGTCTACCGCCCTTAAAGGTTGATTCCTGACATTTGACAGCTTTTTCCTCACTGTTCTTTTCTTTCTGAATGTTGTTTTTGTGTCTGCATGAATGTGCAGGTGCACACACACAAAAATGTATATGATATATCAGTATATGCATGTTCATGTATAATGATTGCTTTCTGTCTTTTTTTTATCTTTGGATCTCTATGCAGATCATGCTTATTCCTCTGACAAAGAAATACTGTGCTCTTAGATTAATTCCAGCTGAGTAAAATGAGAAGGTGAATTAATGTATTTCATGTTGCTGGGGCATATGTCCACTATTGAATTATATTAATCCTTACTGTTTGTATACTGACCTGTTTACTTTGATGATTTTTACAAATATATCTGCCAATTCAGATTTCCAGTAGGTGACTGAGGATTGCTATTCCCATTTTACAGAGAGAGAGAGAGAGAGAGAGGCATGTGTTAGCAGCAGAAGGTAAAAGAAAATTTTATACTCCTCATGCTGGAAAGTATAATATACATGTCACAAAGTTTGTCAGCCTTTTTTCTTAGACTGACTTAGCTTTTTTCTTAGCTTAGACTGGGGGATTGCATCTCTATGAAAGGTGTCACCATAGTTTAATGCAGCCAGTATGTACAGAGAAAATGCATGCATTCAGGTTGACTGAGTTCAGATTATCTAAAAACTTCTAATAATATATATATAAAGAAAAGAAGTTGAATAACTGAAGAGATGGCATTATATAAAGAAAAAACACTTCTCTTTTCTCTATTTTTCTTTAAGTTGAAGTTATGAGTACTCTTACATACTAAGTAGCCTATTTGAGAGGGTTATTCATAAGAAATTGATACTGCTGTCCAAAATACTCAACTGATGGCTGTAATCTGAATTAATCAGCTGTAAATTTTCTGTGTGAAGGATTTAGCCCTTTGTTTGAAAAATGAACAAAGGAGAAGTTTCCTGCGGCTCTTTACTTTTTGTCAAAAGATTGAAGAAAATCTGTATTTTAGAGAGTAAGTATTGCCAAGATACTTAGTTTACTTCAACTTCTGATTAATAGTGCATGTATTTTGGGGTAGATACTCTTAAAATGTCCTGTGGCACAGAAGGCAGAACACATTTAGCCTCATTTAGATTTGAGTAAAGCACGATGGTGTTAAAATTACTTTAATCAATTAGGCTACCTGATTTTGAACAAGATGACAGTAGTCAAGGTCTTTTCAGTAAAAATACTTGTGAGCAGATCATTTATTGTTGTATATTGACACACTACCACCAATTCCAGTGAATTTATGTGTTCTTCAGTATTTTCTAAGGAAATGAAACCCAGAGATAATTCATAGAAATGGTTTATTTGTTACAAGTGTCTAGAACAGGGCATTAACTGATGGGTAGCTACTTAATAATGCTGTATGAACATTCCTATGTGGATAGCTTGGCTATAAAAGGTTGTAATCCTTTTACCCTATTCATCAGAGAAGTCAGCTGTATATTTTGAACAGATTATTTCTGTGTGGGAGTAGTCTTGCCCGAATTGATTTTTATTCACCCTAAATATTAAATATTTACCTTCAGAATATAACACCTATATCATATTTCTGTCAATTGAAATGCTGTATTTAGTGGGGAACTGTGGTGGGTTAAAAACAGTCAGGGATTTTTGTCACAGTTAGGTGCAATGGAGGTGTTACCTTTGATAGTCTTTCATAGCTTTTCTTTGTTAGAACACTAGCTGAAAAAAAGGAGATCTGGATCATTCATCTTGTCTCCCAGTTGCTGGACAGTGTATTAATTTCTGGGTTCTTAAGCAGACAATGCAGAATAACGTCCACCTATGCTGTTGAAACTCTGCTGTTGGGTGTAGGGGGAAGTCATTTATTGGGGGAAAAGAGAGCAGATGCTGTTGTAACGTGGGGCTGATGACACTTCCCAGGCCGGGGTGGGGCAATGTGCACAGCAGCAGCACAGGGCAGGAGGAGAAGGTGCTGAGTTCTGCGGTTCATGGCTCTGGATGGGTGCTCTTTATCAGTGCTGGTGCTCAGCATAAGCATCAGGATGTGATCCTATTGCTATTTTCTAATACAGCTTAATTTATTGATACCACAGCTGTTGGACTGGACCCTAACGTGAAGTGACAGCCATAGCGTTGCAGTTGGCATTTCGAGGAGTGATAAGAATTCTTGTTTACTCTGTAAATGTGGTGGCTCAGATTTGTCAGCCTTGGCCTCGTGTATTACATAAGAGAATAATACACAGTGTTTTGTTGTTATTTTTCCTAATTATATCAGTTTTATTTCCAGAACTAAAATTTTGATTCTTCTCTATTCCATTGTGCAGATTACACCCCCGAGAGTTTTGCATGTTGATCAATGGCAGGGTTTGGTTATATAGAAAAAACCACTCCATACTAGCAATGATGACAGATACAATTAAATTAATTCTTTGCTGTCTTCTTTGATGTACACAGATTTTCCTCATTAATATTGATGGACTTCAGAGTCACAAGCACATGTTGGGGGTAGGGGGAAGAAAGCCCCTGAATGTTGTATTTTGCTTTTTGTGGAGCTGACTATATCGCTTTATGTTTAAATGTAAGGAAAGCTGCTGACAGTTTTGATATATTAAATTATAACTGAGAACTAATTCAAGGATCAAAGATACTCTTTGGGAGACATCACTTTACTGGTAGGAAAAATCATTACCTTTTTTCCCAGTCTCATGTATTTGTACTGTATGTCTTGGAAATATCATTCCCTACAGTTTCTGAATCTTGATGTTTAATTTAACGCAAAGGTCTTTGAGCAGCACAATGGGAGGGGGGCTTCTGTTAGTGAAACCTGGTAGAAGGAAATTGAAATGTACATGTTTTTTCTCATTTATCAAAGAAGTGCAAAAATCTAAACTGACATTTTATATCAAATGAATTATGAACTGTGTACCTCATACCTAAGGGAACAACAGCTAAATTAGACTTTTGTTAAAAAGAGACAGAGAGAATAAAAATAGGCTTTTAATAAAATATACACTCATTTTTGGTATTTTTTTCTGAATCTGACATATGCTATACTTTGCAGAAGAAAACTAGAGAATATAGGCCACTTCAAAGTCTATATGCTTTAAATGCCATAGAGTAAATTGAGAAGCAGGTTAAGATGACACACAAACCAGAGTTTGTACTTAATAGATATTGTGGCTTTGATATTTTTGTTTTCAGCCTTGTCCAACTCAGGTGAACAGGAAAAGTTAATATGCTTTTTAATAGCATGAAGATTGGAGCAAAGTAAGTAGTATATACTTCAGGGGGGGTTGCTAGGGGATTTTTGGTTAGTTGGGTTTTTTTAGTCTTCCATTTGTGAGAATGTGGTTGCTACTGAAACAGACTTCCAGGGAGCAAAATTTTACAAGACACCTGATGGAACCTTAAGAAGTCAATTTTCAAAGAATTATGCAATCGGTATTCTACTGGCATGGCTTCTACTGTCTTGAGGTGAACAACGTTTCTTGCAAGCAAAGACAAGACTCCTAGTCTGTAAAGTTAGAGTTTTTGACTCATTTTGACACTGAGTCAAAGCATTTTTGTGATTACCATATATATCATAAGGAATTAAGTAGGAGCTGTGAACAAAAGCCAGCTTTGTGTTGCCTTGATTACTAGGAGCAGAAACTTTAGGGAACCTCTTTTCCTCATCTTTCTGCAAGTAAGGGAAGAATTTGTGAGATGGAAGTCTGTTCTGGCTGCAGTTGTTTTGTGGCCAAGAGGTAGTCCAGTGACCTGGATCTCACAGATACCTGTAGGATATTCAAGATATAATAAGACTGCACCACCCACTGTGTGTAGTGGCTCCCTAACACCAGCTAATCTGTCATCTTGTCAGATCCATTTCCTATTTATGGGCACTCTCAAGCTTGGTTTCCATCAGAAATGGTAGTATTTCATACTATCCATTATGTACCACAGAGAAATTTATGGATTAAAAATAACTACAGGTAATCTTATTGCAGAGCTAATTTATTTGAACCCCTGCATTGTTCTCCAGTCTGTACTTACAGTAATATATAAACTGAGGCTTCTGTCAAAATGCACATCAACTGGTAGCACTGCGGGTGGTCTGTTCTTTAACAGGGTGGTCTGTTCTTTAGCAGTCCACCAGCACATCCATATTGCAGGAGAGCAGTATGAAGAGACTTCTTATTTAATGAGACTTCTTATTTAGTAAGAGCATTCACATGTTTTCCAGTATCCCATTTTCTTTACATTCAGCTGAGAGTGCTGTATTTTCTTAGTTTCTTTTGCCACGTTGGATGGAGATAGAATCATAGAATCATTTAGGTTGAAAAAGATCTTTAAGGTCATCAACCAACCATTAACCTAACATGACCACCACTAATCCGTGTCCCTAAGCACCACATCTGCACACCTTTTAAATACCTCCAGGGATGGTGACTCTACCTCTTTCCTGGGCAGTCTGTTTCAATGCTTGACAACCCTGTCTAGCTAATAATCATTTGCAGAAGCCATGTCCACTTGTTCAAGTAGTATAGTGCTTTCTGGTTTTGAATATCTGATGTTATCCTTTTTCCTTCAGCCATAGAATAAATCAATATTAAAACTTAATTTTTAAGGGATTATGCTTCAGAACAATGCATATGCTTCTTGTAACATCACCACCTCTGTGCCTTTTCCTTTTTCTTTTATCTTTCTTTTCTTCTATGGAATTAGAATCCCCTTCAAAGAATTATTAGGCTGAAAAAGAGTTAATTGGGAAATCAGCTCATGCCATCTTCTTTCCTTAAAATTGTAAATTATTTTATTTAAGTATTAATTTAGTCTGATGGAGATTTAAAAACTTTTTTGCAGAAGTTTAATCCCATTGCCGTGTGTCCTGTTTCCCAGGACACACATTTCTGAGTATCCTGGGAAACATTCTCTATCTTTGCAAAACTTCTGCAAAGTTGAAGATTCTAGTATGTCTATCCTTACTGTTCTTTTAACTACATAGGTTTAAACTTTCTTCCCTTGGCTTTTCCCAACCACGAGTGATAAAATTTGGGAGTTTTTTTGTTGTTTTTGGGGAGTCTCTGGATTTCCAGAACTAGAAACTGTTTAGTTTCAAACAAGAAGCTGCAAGATTAAAAGCCACCCTCCAATACTCTGAAATTCTGGTGTCGACATTAAGAAAAAGTTTTTAACTTAGCCAACAGTCTGCTCACCAGCAATCACCAGAGGTGTTTCTATCAGTGTGGAAGGTACCATGCCTGCCTCTGGTTATATCTCTCTGATTCCAGACACTAATTACAAAGAAAGCTGTAAGATTTTGAAGATGATGTCAAATTCTTTCATCTTTTTCCTTTGAAAAAACGAACCTAAACCCAGAATTGCTAAACAACCAACTACAAAAAAGTCCAATAATAATAATTATTGCAATTCAAAAAAAACCTTCTGAACTTAATTTCTAAAGCTACTTCATGCAGGAAGCTGAAGTTGTTGCATGATGATAGACAGGATCTTATTCCCACTGCACTTGCCACATCTGTCCCCCTAACTTAAAACAGGCAGATCTGATAGTTTCTTAAAGCTATTTTAACGAGATATTTCATTTTCCAGTAGTCAGTGTCACAGTTAACCAGCAAGAGCTGTTTCTTCAATTGCAGCTTCTGCCTGATTCTGTAATACCTTTCCTTATGGTTTTTCTTCGTAGTATTAAAAAAAAATTAATTTTGTTATATGGCAGTTGTTGGCTTGCCATCCTTTTGAATAGTCCTTTTGAATAATTGGTTTTTCTGGGCAGTTATAAATTCTAGCCAATGTCCTCACTACAGGTATTAAAATCATTAATCATTCAGCTAATTGCTTATTGGCATTCTTTTGTAGCTTTTAGAGTTTAGTAAAGTTCTTGCTGAGTAAGATGGACAAACTTCCACCTAACATGAGGAAGGAAGGCAGGTTGCTTCTTATAGAAAGGTGAGGTGACAAATCTGTAAGACATTTTTATAGTGTTGACCTCAGTGAAATGTAACATTTAGGAAAGGAGCATCTCTTACACGGATTTCCACTTGAGACCCATGACCAGGTTGCAGGTGTTGAGGTTGTACATGAAGAAAAGTTCATTAAAAGGAGGGGAAGGTCTGATTGGTTTGGGTTTTGGTTTGGAGGTGGAGGGGTTTTTTTGGTTGGTGTTTGTTTGTTTGTTTGTTTGTGGAACAATATTAATGAGGAATAAGTAAGCCTGCTTTGGGATTTCAAAAGACAATTGTCTTAAACCTTGGGTCTGCAGGTCATGGAGTAAGTTGATTTTTAGAGCCCTACTAAAATTATGCTTTGCTGGCAGGAATACTAAACAGTGAAAGTGCAGAAAAATCCACAGTTAGAACTTACATACTCAATCCAGATAAAGATAAATTTTAGATTTTTTTCAAACATCTTATTTTATTTCTCTGTTATTGTATCGTACAGGTAACGTTAAGGATTAATGCTAAAATGCTCTTCTGAATAGATTTATAAAACCATTTCTTTTCAAATGAAATTACTATTACAGTAGAAAGCAGAGGTGTAAAACAGGATAGATCATGAAGAGAGAACAAGGTATTTCTGTACCCGGTTGATATTATACTTCCGAAAAAAACATTTCACTAACATGAGGTGTGAACAAGTTTGGACTTACTCTAAGTTTACAAAGGCTTTAAGCTACTTCTTTATATCTCTCAATTTGCTTTTGGCCAAACCACAGCATCCTTTCTTCCCAAGATAAATGTGCCAGAGAGGGGATAGCAAGAGGGCCACCATGAACCTTTCACATTTTGTGTTCCAAAATGCGAGGATGTCCATTGAATAAGGGTGCCTTGTTCTTGGTATGTGTATTGTTAGGTGGAGCTATATCTGTAACTGAAAATATCCAGCAGTGAAATTATAATATTAGAAAGAAAATCCAAAAATGTTCTGTGCATTCTCTTGTGATTGAGAGTGGGAGAAATATCATGGTTGCAAATATTTATTAAATGAAAAAATCAAGACCAACTCTTATATTCAGTATATGCTGAGAAGGAAAAATAATGGGAAAGAGTTAAAAACCAAACCAGAGTAAACTTTGGTGAACCTGTGAAGATAAGAAACAGAAAAAGCAATCTTGTGGTTTGCCAAGAGATAAAGGTTTATAACTAGCATGCTCTTCTAATGATGACATATGGCCCAGCATCATGGCCTTTCTTTCTCTGAAATGAAACTAAAACACATGCTGAAGTTGAGAATTATGGGGAGTGCAATGACTGGAATTATTTGGACTGAGCAAACCACTAGATAAAAGGCATACCTGAGAAAATCAGAAGAAACAAATGTCAAAGTGCAGAACATACTGGCATTAAAAGTGCCATAATAAGATGATCTCAATATGGGCACCTAAAATAGGAAATGAATCAGGAGGACCTAAACAAGCACTACAATGAGATAAAGAAATGGGTTTTGTGAATTGAACCTGGAAAAGAGGAAGAGTAGTCATGACAGAGCAAGACACTCATCTAAAGGCAGTCGGAGTGGAACTTTTCCTTGCTGTTTTGGTGCAAATGCTGGAGAGCCTATTTTCCTTCTCCCCTGTAATTAAATCCCTGCAGTTATCATTTGCATCCATGTGTATGAAATGTATTTTGATAAGATAGAAATGCTAAATATTTTATATATGCAGATGTGACAACTTATAGAGTTACATATTCATAGCTCCAAAATCTTCAAGATGCCTATCTGGAGATATTATGGATACATTTGGGTCAGTATATCTGATCACTGTTAAAAAGAATGACACTTCAAAGTTGGTGTGAGTTTGTACCAATTTTATAGATATGTAATCAAGCTCTGCTTTTCTTCTGGCTTTTCGTCTTCTTATGAAAGGAAACATTTTTATAACTAAATAATAATTTATTTTCCTAATAGTTCATCTTTTAATAGTCCTGCTCAAAGTCATCTACTTTCAGAAAATTTACATTTCAGATAAATCCTTATCATAAATATAATGAATACCTCTCAGAAAAAAAAAAATAAGCTTTCAATGTGGAATAAACATTTCAGCACAATCATTTCACACAATGATTGCTGTCCTAAAATAAACAAATACTTACAAAGCTGACTATTTTTGCACATGTTATTTAAGATAAAGAAATTGTGGCAAAAAGTTGAAGCCCTTTTCAAAGGCTGCTTAGCACTTTACTGGCTGAAGAGGGAACAGATCTTTCTCAATCCATCTGCATGTACCTGAGTATTTGGAATACAATATATCATTGTAATCTTGAAACAGTCTTCACTTTTTATTGTTTTCTGGAACTGTTTATTAATTATTTGATTAGAATTGACATCTGATTAAATATTTTATTCTGCCTTTGTAGTCTCTTGATATACAAAGCATGACTTTCTGCCCTCCTAAGTGAGGATTTACTGGGCTAGATGTTGATTCAGTAGGTTGCAAGTGGAGTGCTTGCCCCCTGAGGGTCATATTAAAGCTCGAGGGGAGATTTTTGAGCAACACTGCATCCTAAAGACAATATATCAAGCTGATAGATACATGGCTCTTCTGTTGAGAAATTCACAGTAGAATTATTGCTTGTTGCCAGTTATTACTTGAGTAGTGAGGAGTCTCTTGGGGATATGGATTGGATAAAAAGGGTTAAGCTGGGGGAAATGTTACACTCAAGACCTTGATGATGAGGAATGCTTGAAATAGTCAGAGGATGTTTTGTGTGCAAATTAGAATTACCATTTTGGGGGGTAAGTGCTCTGCCGTTTTAATGAGCAAATCGTGATTAGTTTAATAGAGCACCTTTCTCATTATGACTCAGCAGAGACTTGACAATTTATTTGCTGTACCTTCCTGCCCCCCTGCCCCATTCCTTTGGAGAACACTCACTAGTACATCACTGAGGAAATTCTCTGTGGGCTACAGGAAGCCATTCAGATAAATACAGCTGCTGTATATTGAAACATGTTGGTTTGAAAGTAGTGGGCTTGGCTTGTTCTACCAACAAGACTCAGGGTCAGGCGACTTTCACAGTAGAGATTTGTCCAAAATTTCTGCTCTTCCCTATGCTGTGCTTTTGTTGGTAAAAGAGATTTGAACATTTAGCTGAGATTACCTACGCCATTAAAATAACATCCAGACTGTGGAATTGTTATTGACATTTAGACAGCTACATCTTTGTTTTTTGATGAACATTCCTGTATCACTATAATAACCACCTCTATACATACATAAAGCTTAATCTGAGCTTTTACTTTGTAGATCTCAGAGAGCTTTACAAAGAAGGATCAGTATTATTATCTCCATTTAACAGACTGGTAAATGAAAGACAAAGGTGAAGTCATGTGTCCTGACAGAGCTGCAAATAAATTTAATGCTTTTGCTTCCTCAGTGAGTTGCCTCACACTGTCCCCTCAATAACGTGAACTTTGACTTCCTGGCCAAATTACTAGGTCGGTTAATTAGATTCATTTTTAGACGTAGCTTTTTTTGCTGTGTCGAATTTCTGTGTGAACTTTAAAAACTGGTGTATTTTAATCTGCAGACAGTTTCGTTTCAAATGAGGTAGTACCCAGCTTTGAACGAATATTGACTCTTTCTGTTGATGTTAGCTTAGAAAAACACTTAAAAACCCTGAAGTAAAAATTTTTACTTTCATTGCATCATCTTTCTTGTGCTATCTCAGTTTGACTTCAAGAATCACCTTATAAAGGATGCCAAAATAATACATGATTATCTGGGAGTACTGTACTTTACATCCATAAGTTTTAAAACCTTTTATTGCTCAACTTAAACCCAACTCTACTTATGTTGGTGCTAAACAGAGCAATGTTATGTAAGGTAAATAAATGAGTTTTCCATTTTACTGTGAGAGTGAATGTCATATGCAGAGACATTTGGTGTGCAAATGTTTGTTTTTGATGGCTCAGCTGGAGGGATATTGGAGCTATTTAAGTTAAGCCAGCCACCTTTTTCTCTCTGAGGTGAAGTGCTCACAAGCTCATTATTGGCCTTGAAGGTGTTGGCATGGGATTTGCAGACCATGAATTACATAAATCTCAGAGATTTTCTGGATTTGGAAACGGGAAGATTTTCAAGTTTACTTGGGATTTACCAGAGCCTTTTCCCCTAGATGTAGATAACAGCAGCAGAAAAAAGCATCCAAACACAGGCTGGATCATGCCCCCATATTATATGTTTTCTTTTTCACAGTGACAGAGAGGAGCAGAAGGAAATGAGGGAAGCTGGAGGTTCTGTTGTACTTCATCTTGTTCTGAAAAAAACCAGGAGGGCTGTAGGGCTAGGGGTCAATATCAGAAGTACCTGATAACTCCAGCACCCCAGAAGCCAGCTTTTAGTAAAAATTTTGTATGAGAACTGACAGATCTTGAAATTAATGTGAAGGGAATAAGTTTCTTAGGTTGAAGCAGGACATGTTTTGTGCCTTTCCCTGTAATACAATTTGGATCTGGAGATGAAAAATGTGGAAGTGCCCCAGATGTAAGTATAATCAGAGTAAAAATATCAGATGCTAGTTCACATATCTGTTAATGTATATATCAGTATAAATAAAAACTATTAGATGTGATTGATGTCTTTCTTTTTGGAGTTGATGCATTCTTTCACCTGTCTCAGGGAGAGAATGACTCACACAGTGTATCACAAAGTCTGTTTCTTCCCTCTTAGTAGCCACCTCATACACAGGTGGTAAATGAAAATAATAAAGCTTACTGTAAAGTACTGTTTGCTCATCTTAAAACTTACAACTTAGGGCCTGAGGCTTACAACTACACTTCAAGTTAGAGACCTGTGAGACTGGTTTTTCTTCAATAGAGACAAGAAGAAAATAACAGCAATGAAAAAGAATTCATGTTAGAAAGACCAAAGGAAAAAAGGCAAATGGTAACTACTAGACCATGAAAAGCAAAACTATTATACAAGAGTTTGAATTACAAAGGCAGTAACTTTCCAGTGCTTTAACTCTAGAAAAGAGCTACAGAGATATGGCTACAGATGTGTTGTATATAAAAGTTACAGATGTGTTTAAATACAGAAAGTTTCTTCAACAGATTGATCTCTTGTTAAAGAAAAAGCAAAGCCATAAACTCACAGGTGTAAATTGTCATAGTTCTTTTTACTGCATGCAGTGAAATTTGCAGCAGTGAAAGGTCATTGGTGGTATCATTACTGACACATTTTGATCTGCAGTTCCTTGGACTTCATAAAAATTAATTTCCTTAACAAAACAGTGGGCTACAGACTGAGACTTCAGTGAATCTATTTTGATTTCTATCTAAAGATGTTCTTAACGTAAAATTTCTTCTGTTTTCTTCTTAAATTATTATTAATTTGTAAGGGCAAGAAGGTATCTGAATGATAAAAAGTCTGATCAATTTTACTCATACTGGGTAACATTTCTGTGAGCATTTCCTTAGCTTCTCAGGGTGGCAGAGCTGGGCACAGGGAGAAACAGATAATATTTGAACAGGTGGTAGAAAATATGTTGCTTCTGAATTACTTTTGGTGTTTGGAGGTTTGCTTTTAGCAAGATGATATTCACATATTGGAAAGAAGAAAATTAAGAATCAGCATTGTTCAGTAGTGAAAATGTTAAACTAAATGGACCATGTTAACATTACTGTTGATCCTGAGGAACAGTTTTTCCAGTATATGGAGCATTCTGTTTCCACACGGCATATGTTCTCCATGGTTTTCTCTGCTCTAATTCATCCATGTTTTTCAACAGCTCCAGATGGCGTGATGCCTCCGAGGCTTTCATCTGCCACTCCGACCAGTCTTCAGGTTGTCTGGTCTACACCAGTTCGCAACAACGCCCCGGGCGCGCCCAGCTACCGACTCCAGATGCGGCGGCGGCGTTCTGCTGGTGACATTCTAGAGTACGCAGAGCAGCAAGGCCACCATCCGCTGCTGAGCAAGAAAAGTCCCCTTCCCTTGAACACGGCTCACCTTTTGGGTGGCTGGTCTTGTTACAAGACTTAATGCTTTAGTCTTTCTTGATGTGCTGGGATGTGTTCTGAAGTAACTCGTGCTGTTTTTCTTTGCAGTTTGCTTCCCAGCCCTACTGCTTCCTTACAGCACAGGGTTGGAGACCTGCAGCCCTACACTGAGTATGAGATGAGAGTGGTTGCCTCCAATGGTTATGGCAATGCTTACAGCAACTGGACTTCAATGACTACAGCAGAGGACAGTAAGCCATCAGATCTTATTTAGCTCCCTTTAGCAAAAAATATAAATAACAGTCTAGCTGCCATTGTACTTAATTTCTTTAAGTTATCTAGCTTTCTCAGTTATATAGCAGTAATGTATTTCCTTCCCTAGTATTAACTTGAAGTAAAAACTCCTAAAGGATCAAGTATCTGTTTTCTTACATATTCATTTAAAAATATGGATCTTTACATACATATTTTGTGCAGCAGTATCTTATTTCTATATAAAATATCCCTCCAGCAGTATATGGTTAGTTTAAGATACACTGGTAAGTACAGCTTTGTAAGTGGTGTTTCTTTATATTCTGGGACTTGATTCTGATTTCAGTCATATTAGAGAAAATAAGTTGAAGTTAATAGTATACGACAGTTGTCTTATCTCTGTGTTGAGAATACTCAAGCTACCACAGAACTTTTTATTCCCAGTGATCTTTGTTAATTCAAAGTAAAGGCCTACTGGTCTGAAATTGGGTTTGTCATTGTCAATCCCATCACTTTCATTGTTAATAGTTCTATGTTCTAGAGACTCACTCCCTACAATTTTTTCAGCAGTCCCTTTATTTAGCAACCAGATGTCAGAGTATAGGTACAGCCAGTTAGTTAACAGGATAGGATTTTGCACCTGATTCAATATGTAAGCAAAAACATATGACAGAATTTGAGCTTATCATTTGTAATACAAGCAGAAAACACATTTTCCAGATTTTTTTTTTAAGAAACTGAGCTGTTAGCTTTCTTTTACAAGGTAGCAGGATATCTAACATTGGCAAATATTCAGTGTTGGTGACTCAACTTGATTTTAGTCCCTTCTCTAAATGGTCAGCTGTCTATATTGAGAAAACGCTGAGTAGAAAATGTTTTTTTCCCACAACTTTAAAACATTTTTTCTTTGAAGCTGAGAAAATGATTCACAACAGAAATTTATGTGATAAATTCATTTAAGCTCCAAAGGTATTAATGCTTCTATGAACATACTACCTGAAAGTAAATGTAAGTTCTGAACTTGGTTTTTAGGTACCAGACCTGTGTTAACTACCTGTAGCAATTCTTGCTGGGATTCAGTTATTTCAGTACATTGTTTGCTAATAAAAGTGGATACAATACTATTGAACTTGTCTGCATTCATAGTCAAAATGCTACCAGTCTCCTAAGACTATTTTTTTCAAATTGCAATAGTTATTTAGCTCTGGTCTGATAGTTCACATAGTGTTTCTTTTCACATACAAGGATGACAGAAGTACATTTCAAAGGCATCACTTGTTACTGATATAAAAAATATTTTTGTGCTAAGTAGTAGGTGTACAATTTTAAAATTCTCTTTTGAGGAGTTAGGGGTAGGTGGAAAACCCACAGAGGAGATGCAACAGTATCCAACAGCCTTCATCATTAAAAAAAACCAGCCAACTTTCAGTGGTGATACAGGACTCTGTGTCATTGTGGAGAGCTGCCATCTGTGAAAGGATATTCAGCTCAATTGCTTAAGACTGAATGATTGTCATTGGGTCTAAGCAGTGGTTTTGTCAAGGTTTCAACATATTTCTTGTGAAACTGCCTGTACTGACAGTTTGTTGCAGAAGTACACTTAATTCCTGGCCCTGCTAACCAACAGACTTTGACTTTTTAAAGTACAATTTAATAGTGGAAATTTCCCATATCTCTTACTCTGTTGAACTAGATGTGTGTCTACATGTTCTTACTGAATTTTATTCTGTAAATATATGTCTTTTTGTCTCACCAAAGCATAAAGTACCTGTAGGCATAAAAAATATGCATGTGTGTGTCTGTGTGCACATACACTTGACAGCAATAGATGTGAATCAAACATCCATTTTTAAAGTCAGTAGAACTCCAGTAATACAAGTTGATGATTTCACAGTATATCTGTGTATTATATTTAATTTATGATAAATATGTGGTAAAATAGGAGGATATTGGGAATCATTAAGGCAAAATTAGTAAATGCTGCTATAAAAATATGTTGTATCGGACAATGGAAGATCTTAATATACAGATTAGTAGGTTTGGGGTATTTTTTAATGCTAGAAAACATGCAATAAAGAATTTTCAAATACTTCCATTTACATGATTGTGACACTAGTAACTGATCCATGCATTTTTAAAAGTCTAACCTGCCCATGCCAGATTACAAAAATACACATAACTATGAATATTTTAAAACCTGCTAAACATGCATTAATAAAAGATGTTTGTTCCAGTGATCTTGATAAGATCATCATATTTACTGCCAGAATATCTACAGATAGAAGCATTTGATGAAGTTTCTGAATTAGAGCTTGCTTTCAGTAACTTGAATGTAAATTTCTGATAGCTCTCTTGCAATCAGTGTAAAGGCCACCGAACTGAGGTCAGTATGTACCATTGAACTGAGAACAGAATCTCATACATTGTATTCAGAAATAAAACTAAACCTTCTAGATATAATAAAGGAGATACAAGTTAGGTTTTCCTTTTAGCTACGGGAAACCTTTGAGGTCTCTGGGATTTGCAAAGACATTGGTTACAGTTACTTGTAGCTGCCCCAATGGCAGCTCCTGGGTTCCTATGGTGTAGATTTAGGACTTGCAAAATTATATTGTCTGATACATTGTTCAGAGGGATATCTCCCAAATGAGAGAGGTGCTTTTTCTAGTGCTTGTGAAAATACACCATGGCTTGGACAAGTTCTAAGATAGCAAAATTTCTACTTTAAAGAAAAGCTTCCTGTTACTTGATTAGCTTTTGAACAGCCCAGAACCTGTTTGCAGCCCAGTGAGCTGCATACAGCAGAACATCTCAGTCACCAGCACATTCTCTGACGTGGCTACATTTTGATTCTGTGCATCAGTATAAAACTCTGGTATGGAGAGCTCTTATTAAGGCCCTTTTAAAAGTGTCTGACTTGCACTGGCAGGAAAAGAAGATTTTGCAAGGTACCTAGGAGGTAGTCCAATTTTTTATTTTTTATTTCTTACATAAATGACATCAAGTCCATCTCTTTTATACACAATGAAGTTATAGGCCAGCCCAATGTTTCTTCACAGTAAGTAAGGGCAAAAGCACACAGTAGTCACTGGAGATCATTACGAATTGAAGTTGCTGGAGATAAAAAAAGCAATTAAAAATAAATTTAAAAAAAGAGCTCCTGCAATGTATCAGCTGAGCTACTTCTTGTCAAATCAGGAGAGCATTATTCCTGTCATAGAGAGTGCTATGGTGTTCTCATCTGTCATGTTTTGGTTCCAGGATGAAAAGCCTTAGTCTGTGGGGATATCTCATCACAGATTAAACTTCCTCATGACGGGAAGAGGAGGGTCAGGCACTGGTCTCTTCTCTGTGCTGACCAGTGGCAGGACCCAAGGGAATGGCCTGAAGTTGTGTCAGGGGAGGTTTACATTGGGTATTAGAAAAAAGTTCTTCTCTCAAAGGCTGGTTGGACACAGCTGGTTGGACACAGCACATCAAGACAGGCTTCCCAGGGAAGTGTTCACAGCCCAAGCTTGACAGAGTTCAGGAAGTGTTTGGACACCACTCTGAGGCACATGGTGTGACTCCTGGGAATATCCTGTGCAGAGTCAAGAGTTGTGCTTTGATGATCCTGATGGGTCCCTTCCAACTCAAGATATTCTATGATTCTTGATTCTCCTAAATCTTCCTGACAAAGATTTGACAATGAAGAGAGACAGTGCAGAACAAGAGGGTAAATAAAGCAGTTTGCCACCTTTGGAATCTCTTGCTTTCTCTGCTAATGATATTTTTGTCTGAGAAGACAGGTCTCCTACTTTAGTTATGTAAGTTAGGTCCATATAATTGAGGTATATAAACTAATCCATAAATAGTTGATGTGAATGTGTTCACATGAGCTCAAGAAAGAAAAATGGAAATTAAAACCAGAGAAGATAAAACCTGGTGAGGTGACAAGAGGAAGAGAAATCATGTGAAATACCTGACAGGACAAATAGCAAAAGGAAAGAACACATTAAGCTGATGTAGTAGTGGCACATATGATATATATGATCATATGATATATAGTGCAAACTGCCCATGCATAATCCTACAGATTAGGAATTAGAATTTTATTGACCGGTAGAACTGAAGTTCTGGAACCAATGTACATTTGGAGCAGTAGAGGGCAACAAGTCTTAATACGCTGAAGACAGCTCCTAATACATATTTGAAGGGGTTCATATGGATTTCATGTCATTGCATGAACAGCTTAATGACTTTTGAGCTCTGTGATCTCATGTGATAAAAGATTCCTGTGGTCCCTAATGCCCAGAGCTACACAATTTGGGTTTGCTGCTGGGTACAATCAGCAGTACATGAAAGACACCAGATTCTGTTAATACGTATAATTTCATTTTCTCTGTTTCTAAAAAGAGTAAATGATTCAAGAGTAAAAGGCCCAGAATTTTTATTCTGCTTAGTGAGAGAGTTTGCCAGCAAATCAGGTATTTCTCATTAGCTTTAAAGGGCATCAGTCCTGGTACATGTCTTAGTATATTAAATGTAAATGTAGATTCCTCCCAAAAAATACTGCCATGAGAGTATAACTCCTTGCTTTCCAAGTCTCACAGTAAGTAAACAAATGTATTGTTTTAGTCAGGGAATTAAAAATATTAATGACAGTTTTGTGCCTTTATTTAAAATCAAGTCTGAACTTTTGAAGCAGATGAGCAAAGTAGTCTACCATAAAAGATAATTTCATTTGCCAAAATGAAACTACCTTCTAGTATTAATACTGTAATGAAATGGTTTGAAATATGAACTAAGAATCTTAAGGACAAAGATGCCCACTGTTCCATCTTCAGTAGTTACTTCTATAAACAATTACATCCATGTAAAAAGCTTTATGATTTTATTTTCATCATTGACAGGCTGAGCTGTGTAGCTGTCATACTTTGCAGTCTTCCCTCCAGTGACAACCACACTGACAACATGTTATACTCCACATTGATTTTACAGTTAAGGAGCTGATTGTGATATATAGGGATTTTAAGAATTCAGCTGAGAGGATGACTTTTGCCTTTTATCATTCCATTAAAATTTTATAACCATCTTTTTCATGTCATTTCATCCATGAATTCTTACTTTAGAAAGTGATAGCTACTGCTGCGAGCATAACTTTTTTCATGTTCAGAGCTTTTTATTGTATTAGCAAACTATCCCAATTATAGTTAATACTCATGTTTTACATAATTGTGGTGACCCTTTCAACCAAGCAGTATTGTGCTAGTTGATTTGTACATAGAATTAGATGATTCTGCTTGCCATTTAAAGAGAAGCTGCACTGAATGAGAGTTGGGGACCAGGATTTAATGCTTTCCCATCCAGTGGGGCCAATTAAGCATCTCTCAAACGTCTTGTTTGAACTCAGAAAGTCTTAAAAGTCTCTCTTTTAAAAGGGCAGTAGGGAATGTGTGAGTAGGTATGCTAGCTACCAAAATACACTTTTTTGAGGGGAAGGGGAGGGACCAGGGGGACCCAAAGCTGAAGTTTGACAGCTCCTCCTGTACATTACAGATTGTCCTTAAGGAATAAGTCTGAACTCGGGGGGCATTGAAGCTCAGGTTCAACTAATTACCATGAATGTTTCACCTGTAATGCCTGCAACTTATTCAGTAGGAGTATAAAGGCTTGGCTGTTCCCTTACAGCAAACTGCTTGAATATTGGTGGGCTTTTCTGTTGTGGCTTTTTTCTCCCTCCTGCAGATGCTCACAGTGCAATAGCTTATGAGCTATAATTAGATGAAATGCAAATTCGTAGTTCAGTGGTAAATATTGTATTTCAGCTTCTTTCCCCTACTAAACTAGAATTTGCAGCAACTGATTTTCAAGGTCTTTAATTCCAAAGCAAATTCTCCTCCTTCCCTTCCACCCCAGAAAAAAAATTGGTTTACAGAATATAAATCTAATTCAGATTTACACTTCCACCTCTCCATCTTTCACTGAGGTCTAAATAATGGACCAAATTTTGTTCCAACTTACGACCTAATTGATTTTACCCAGGAGTACATGCAAATAGAATTTAATTACTCTTTACAACAGATCATCTTTTGTACTTGCAAATTCAGAGATCTAAATTAATCCTAGTGTGCACAAGCATTAAATACAGAACTCCATCCTTATTATCACTGTGAGTAGAGGAGGATTTGTGATACAGCTGAGCTTTATGGAGTTGCTTTGTGATGCATCATATAATGAAAGAAAAAGAAGTGTTACTTTTCAAATTTAAAAGCAAAAAAAAAAAAAGATAAGCTTGCTGTCCCAATTTTACAACAGTGTTTTGACAGACATTACTGGAATAATCCTGATGTACCTCTCTTTGTATGTGGGAGGAGAACAGGGGCTTTTGACTGCTTCAGCTGTTACTCTAAAATATAGAAGAAGCAACTCATTGTGCTGGATTTGATTCCTCCTCCCCTGCCCCCCCCCCCCCCCCCCCCCCCCCTTAAAATTTATCAGGAATTATTTAACTTTTGGTGAAGTAAATTATTCTTCCTATAATGTTCCTTCTGGTTTGGACACCAGGAATTAAATAATAATGTTGTTGACTACAACAGAATTCAGCATATGCTATGGCACCTCCCCTGAAGTCTTGGCACACCCACAATCACTGACGAGTTTTAAATTTTTGAACACCTATATTTCCAAATGTAGGTCCCTTCTTTTCCCTCTCCCCCTGCAAATCCCCAAATCTAAAGCTATTTTAAACAATTACTAAATCCAAGTATATCTTTTTTTAAGATTTCAATAAAATGTAATGTTCACAGAAAAATCTCATAAATGTCAAAATTGCTGTGGGCAGAATAGGGGAGAATATAGTATTTTCTTGATCTGCTGTAGCAATTTATAGATTTCAGGATGTGGTTTATAAGAATGCTAAATGTTCTGGAATTACAGCTGTTACTGATCAGTGATTGAGCCAGATTTGTGTTATTGCACCATGTTCATGCTTGTACCTAGAGAGCAGTAAAGCCTCAATATAATAAAAAGCACCTGCATTTTAAATGAAATTTCAATTGAAAAACTTAACAGCCCTTCAAATTGCAGAATTTAACGCAGCCCAGTAAAGCTTAAATAACACTTTGCCTCCACAGGCTGAGGGTTTTGCATTCAAGGTGACTTGATTGTGTCGCATGGTGAAATTATTTACAATTAAGGAATTTCTCTGGAGGGCTGCAGAGTATTTGCTGTTCCACAACACCTATGCAGGCATATGGTCGGTCTTTTTCAGTATTCATGGAAGCTCCTGAACCTTTATGATAATTGAATCAGTTAGAGTGCTGAGTGGAGCAAGCATAAAACCTGTTAACCTAAAGGTCAGATCTGTGCATTGTTTATTTATCAGTAGGTGAAAAAGCTAAATCGGCAGCTTCTGTCACAGTCGAAGTAAAAAATCACCTATAATATTAACAGGGAGTAGATAAATTGCAAAAAATGGATTAGAATTATAAACAGAATGAAGTAAAATATTGAATATATAATGAGAGATGCAGTAGAGACTTACTGAGCTGTAAAATACACAGCATTGTTATGCCTGTGCTGTTGGTTGCAATTAGTATCTAGCACTCTAGAAAAACATCCCCAAAAGCTAGAACTGCAGGTCTACAGTAATACTGAGCCACACACTTTCTCCTCATGCAAACAGCACTGATAGGGCACTTCTGAGACACAGGAGGAAAAAGGATGCAGAAGAGGAGGGAGGAGGGTTGGGACGAGGAAAGGTGAGCAGCTTGCCTTTAGAGGAGAGAGCCATATATTCATCCCCTGAATATCTGGGCCTACATTTTCCAAAGAAACAGGCTGTTTAGTAGACCTGAGCTCCTTTTCAGATTTTTGAGCCTCATTTGGTGAGTACATCTTGCTGATACTGATTTCAAAAATCACAAATTGTTAGTAATTTCTCTTTCCTTTTTTTTAAATTTTATTTTTATTTTATTCCAGAGCCTGGACCTTTAGATCCACCACTTCTATTGGATGTTACATCAAGGGCAGCAAGCATCACCTGGCAGCATCCTTTAAAGCCAAATGGCATTATCACACATTATAATATTTACCAAAATGGCCAACTGCATGCTACAGTGCCAGGAACTACATCTAACTGCACTGTAGAAGACTTACATCCTTACACTGCCTATGTGTTTCAGGTGGAAGGATGCACTTCTAAAGGATGTTCTCTTTCACCCACAACCCCAGAAATACAAACTCTTCCAGATGCCCCTGAGGACATTCCTGCTCCAGAACTCTATTCTGATACTCCAACTTCTGTGGTCATATCCTGGCAACCACCTGCTCGCCCAAATGGTTTGGTAGAAAACCTTACAATAGAGAGGAGGGTGAAAGGAACAGAACAAATCTCAACTGTGGTGCATCTCCCCTTTGGTCAGGCCATGAGCTACATTGACCAGAGCACTGCTCTGAGCCCTTGGCAGAAATTTGAGTACAGAGTTCTGATGAGCACCCTACACGGGAGCACGAACAGCAGTGCCTGGGCAGAAGTTACCACCAGACCCTCAAGACCTGCAGGTGTTCAGCCTCCTGATGCAGAAGCATTGGGACCCTATTCAGTCAAGGTAGGAATAATTCTCATTGCCTCATGGCTTTAACGTGTTTTTCTTGTAACAACTGGGTATTTAAGAGAGACATCTACTGGCTGAGCCAACAGACTTCATTGCTGCAGGGTAGTTGAATAATTAGTGTCTGTGCTTTGGCTCAAAAGCATTAGACTCCTTTCCATTTTTTTTTTTTACACCAGCCTCTGGCATTATATTCCAGTTCATTTTCTTCCTTACACACCTGATGTATTTTCAATATTAAACTTAAAAGATTACTTTTAAGTCCCTAATCAGATCAGAAAATTACCTACTACCTTCTCCAAAATTTCAAGACTTTATTAAAATACTAAGAAGTAAAAAAGATTTTTTTTCTGTAATTAAGTCTTAAGTCTGTATAATTATCATATTTTTTTAATGGCTAATGAAGAAAAAAATAGCATTTTTGTTCTCCTGATTTACGAAAGACGAGTCTTACAGGACTACATAGGAAGTTTTCAATTATTCACATCGTTCTGTTGGGAATGAACTCTAGAGGACAGGATAACTACCATTGTTTTGGCTTGCATACAAACTTCATTCAAGGGAAATTAGTGTAACCAAACAAGAGGGATTTTTGTAGCTTAGAAGCCTCTTTTGTGTAAATACACACATGCTTCCATGGATTCAGTCTTGTACTAATGCCAAAAGTATTGGTACAGTAGCTTGCTCACCAGAGCACAAAACAAAGGACATTTGCATAAGATTGAAGTTCATCTGTTAGATTTATTATTTTTGGTATACATTGTATTTTCAAAAGGTAAACAGAGTGGTGTTACCAATGTAATCTGAATAATTTGAGGGTGTGAATTTCAGCAGTAAATGAATGCTGATATTTTTTCTTTCTTCACACATAATTTTAAACTATAAAAAAATGCTATTCACTATGAGACAAAAAAATCCTGAGCTTGTGAAATTATGTTTTAATTTCTAAGGAATTGCATGTTACCTCCATGTTAATTGCAAATCAGTTCAATATGAGTACAATGGTTACTGTAAGAATTAATAACGATCGACCACTAGTAATTATGATGAATTGCCAGACTGCTATTGAAGATTTGGGCAATCTACTTCCAAGACTCTGCCCTCTGTACTTCTGTAGATATATCTTAATATTCCCCACAATTTATAGTAAAGCATTTTTCATGGATTTGCCAGAAGCTGCAATGCTGAGTAAATAGTAGCTCTAGTTCAATTGCGTGCTTCCCCACATGTCCACGTTTCACTGCGTGAGCTTTTTCACGTTGGCTTCAACTCTGAGCACAAAGACTCACTGCAACCTTTGAAGCTCCAGTTAACATGGTGAGAACATAATAATTTAATGTCTTACCCCTGTTTTTTTTTTTCCTCCGTGTGCATTCAACACTCAATCCTAGTTTTAAAAGCCTGTGGGTTACCAGAGATTGTGTCATTCTTTACTGGATGTCTTTTCCCAAGATCAGACGCATGTGTTCAGTTGTAATTTTATTGTATTTTTCTTAACTCTGAGATTAAGTAAGCTACAAATACTGAAAGTTAGTTGGGTCATTTATTTCTTCTGAAATCTCAATTAAGGTGATGCAGTTTTCCGTCTATAATGATTAAATTTCAATACAGCATTGTTTTTTAGATTTGTTTTCCCTTTCTCACTGAAGAGTTCAGATGCTTATTTTCCTTCTTTTTTCTCAGCCTGCAATGTTCAAAATTCTTTGAAGCCCTTTAATGTCCAAACTGTATGAACTCCTCTATGAATGGTGGTCAAATTTAGTGTCACTGCTGCTCGTGTAGACTCGGACTTGTGTTTTCCACCTGGAGATAAATATTTTTCAGATCTGTTAAGACCAATTTTTGTCAAAGATGCTGAAGCCTGGACGTTTTTATTTCCACTAATTGGTGTTACTGTCAATTTTCATTAATTTTAAATATTTAAGTTAAAATGTTCAAAATAGTTTAAGGTGGCAGCGTTGCATTGAGAAAAGTGACTTACATATATGTCTTTCCAAATATATTCACTCCTGAGTATCTCTTTTGCTAAATTCTCTCTGTTACTGTTACAGAACATTGGTTCTTTGCTGATATCAACATAAATTATTGTATTTATCGAGTATTTTAATTTACTTAAAGTTGTTCCGTTTTATATTCATCATAAGTGATAGAAAGTCAGGAGCACTTGGTACAATTCCTGTGCAGAGAGTATCCCATGGCTGAGATATTACTTCAGTTCTGATTTCTAAGATTCTAAGAGTTCTTAAAAATCTTAAAACTTCACTCACTCGTCCAGGTCAGCAAGACAAATTTTAATTTTTCAGCATTTACTATTCTAACAATAAATTATTTCTTCTCTCTTTAAAAAATTGAAACAAAGCTGTAGTTGCAGAAGAGCTCATTGCACTTCATCACCGATGAGATAATAGACAAGACTTGCTGCACCCAGCAGTTTTCTCGCCTTCTGCTTGTTTGCAGATGGGAGCACCAGAGGAAGCGACTGGGATTTCATCTTGCTTGTCGGTCTTCTTACAGATCTGTCAAATGGATTAGTTTGCTAGAGGTGGTGTTGTTTCCTTCTCTGCATTTTTATGGCAAATTCGTGTCAGAGTAGGAAGGCTCGGAGGGCACTCAGGGCTTCACTGTGTCCCTGAGGTAGTCTTGTGTGAATGCTGTGTACTGGGAGAGGACAAGAACAAGGGAGCACCTGTTCACAAAATGTTCAGGGATTTTGCCCAAATTCTCTAGAACTAGGGTGGAGATCTGTAAACCTGCTGTGTCCCTTCATCCCAGAAATTGCTAGTTGTATGAACAGAAAAACTGTGCAGTATTCTGCAAAGATTGCCTCTTAGTGGTTGAAATGTTTTCCTGTATGGAAATAGGATGGATTTCATATGGAATTGCTTTACACTGGTGCCTGTAAGAGTCCTAGAAAGGCTCACTTTCCCTCCTGAGTAGCTCAAGCCCAGCACACCTGTAGTGCATATATCACCTATGTAGTGTTCAAATGAAATTTGTGAAGTCCTTGGTACAGTGCTCTTACCGCAGTGTCTGCAATGGGCAGCTCTTAAGCACAGGGTGGAAAATGAGGCATCTCTTTGGGAAGGAGATTTTGATTACCTCTCACCCTAGAGGGAGCTGTCCTCCCAGGTTAGAGCAGGAGGTATTGGAAGGGTGCTGTGGGAAAGATTAGCAAGAGGTTCCTTTACCAAGACACAGTAGCAAATCAATAGAGGCTTTCAGCTGTCAGTGCAACCAATCCCTAAACCATGAGTGCAAATATTTATTTCTACTGAAAACAGAGAGAATTTACAAAAAAAGAGAAACATATTTCCATTCCTTTATTTTAGTCATTGAATCAATAAAAATTATTTGAGGATGTGAAGAATTCCAAGTGCTCCAGGATAGTACTCACTTGAGTATACAGCTTATTTTCATAGACAAAAGCTTTCACCCTACAAGGAGGAGAGTATCAGCACGGCAGGTCACTCTCAGGATAAACAGTTCTGATATGTGCACCCTCCTTTAACATTTCATTTTAATCAGAATGGACCAATATCTCCAATATCTCTCCATAACATTTAACTTGCTTTCCTTTGAGCAACAGAAAGCGTAAGGCTGTCGATAATTTTTAAAGTACCCATTTCTGTGACACCTGCATGATATTTTTTAATATTTGCTGAATTGATAATGTTCATGGTAGCGGAGTATAATGCGCAATAAACTGCTTTTGTGGCTGATTAAATGCCAAAGTGAAGTGGAGGTATTCAGCAACTGCAAAAGCCGTTTATTTAGTGTATGCCAATGCCATGAACATTATTCCTGTTACACAAGATTTGCTATACCCTAATGTAGAGAAGTAGAAAAGAAATTGTTTCCTTTTCTTGTGAGGGTTGCAATTGCTGTTCTGCTTCAATCTCACACTTCACACTGATATGACATTCGGGAATGTAGCTAGGTTGAGTGGCTTGAGAAAGAGGCTGGTTTACACAGTGAATAATTATTTGATGGGGTTCTTTGTGTATGAAAGGCATTATGTGGATGGGTACACTGAACTAAATTAACTGTATTATGCAAACATTCCAACTTTGGCCTTATAACTTTTGGTAGGAGAAATTCCCTTTTGCTGGGAATTCCTGCTGGGGTTCTTCCTTGAGGATTCTGGCCTGGAAAAGGCAGCTGCACTCTTAATTATTGGCTTCACCAGAGACTTGCTGCCTCATATTGCCTGTATTGCTTCCCCTCACTGACAACTGCCACCAGCTGGACCACTGACAGATAAAAACTGCAGCCCTTTCCTATCATCCTTCATGTAACTTTTTTCTCAAGGTAGAAGTTGGCATGAGTTGTGCATAATCCTTATGTTTCTCTTCAGGGGAAAGTTTGTTTTTTCTTTTTAGTGTTTGTAAAGAGTTTCTAAGAGAATGGTCTCCTCCTGGTTGGATGGAATAAATACCTCATTGACATAAAGTTCTTGTGTTGTGCTATTCCTTCATGATAACATCATTTAAAGAAACTACTTGCAATTTGATTAGATAGAAAATGAGAAAAAGAAAAAATTATTATTACTTCTCTCCTAATATATGTTATATGTGTTGCCTGTGAGGAATGAAGGGCTATGGTGATTCTGTGGCACCTAATTTCTTTTTTTTTGTTTGTTTTGCATATTGATTCAATAATGTCATTGATTTTCCATGGATTGATTATTTTTCTGAAGTATTTCCTCATGAGTTCTCTGACTTAGGAAGGGTTTTAGGCTTTTTAATTCAGTTGTCATTCATGTTTGTTCTTACCCAGAGAGATGAATGTCTTACTTTGCTTTTCACCTGCCATTCTGTTCTTTGTATAGAAGAACCTGAAGCAGAGAGAGCTGCTATTCCACCTTCCAGATTGAACAATGTCATTAGTTTGCTGTCAGAATATCTTTAAGAGTTGCCATCTGTACTCTTTCAGTACAGTAGATTATCATTTATTGCAACAGTGATAAACTTCTAGTAGCTATTTCTCAAATTTCACTACTAAATTGGATATGCAAGTGAGCAAACACAAACAAAGACGTCTCTATTTTTGTGGTTGTCTTCTGTTCTTCATTAGCCCAGAAGCTGGATAGTGGACTGCTAAATGCCTGTTCTGTAAATAGGCTGGGATTAAAATGCACAGGAGAAAGATTTCAGGTGCAAGAAACAGATATCACTGACACATTTAAAGCAACATACCCTGTAGTTACAGTTTGAGTATCATGCATGACAAAGAAGGTATTTTCTTTATCCATTTTCCATTTCCCACAGAATTAGTTACAGGCACATGTTCTGGAGCTAGTGTTTTTTGTCTCACACATTAATGTTTATTGTCCTGGGAGTTGATTCTGATTACAGAATGTTGGATGCAATGCTAATCACTCCAAGGTCACTGAAGTCGGTGCTAACAGTGAGGTGATCCTTCAGTGTTCCTCCTCTGCAGGTCACTGTGTGGCAGAGAATGAGGCTGTGAAGACCCTTCCTCTGTTCCCAGTTAAAACTCCCTTGTACTATTTCATTCTCCAAACACTTCAGTCTGCAGTTACCCCAGAACATAATTTTGAGAGTAGAAACAGCCCTAATTCCTAAGCTGTGTCTGCTGAAGGAAGATGTAGCACACCCAGGTAACAGCTTCATGCTGGGAAAGGGGAAAAAAAAGGGCTTGGACTTTGTTCACCACCCTTCCATTTGTGTGCAGGTATGCCTGGTGCATCAGGGATGTTGTTTAGGAGCAATCAATCCCTGTGTGAAGATTGCCTTGTAATGCTGCTAAGGTCAGGGAGACCTTGGTTCATTTGACACATAAGTGCTGCTTGAGTGACTTAGGATATTCCAACACCCATAGGAACAACCTTAACTTGCACACTAGAGGTTTTTCACATGTTAGGTCTGTGATTTCTTGCACAGCTTGCTCATTTGGTATGGATTATACAGTGGGGTTTCATCAGCATCATCTCTCTGCCTTTGATAAAGTTGAAACTCTCTAGTGTTGGTGTTTAGGATCATAAATGTTCTTTTGTTTTTCCCACTACTCAAGCAAAATCATAGGAGTTTTGGTAGTGGCAATCTGTTACTGCAAACTTGATCACACTGTTCTTCTGTGGTAGAACTTGCTGCAGCTGGGTGTAACTCATGTGCAAAGTTTATGAGCAGAGCTATCAGTGACCTTTCTCAGAATGTGCTTTCCCAGTATGATCCTGGCTCTTGATTGAAGCCATAGTAATTTCTGTTAAGACAGATAAGCATTTTGGAAGAAATTCTTCTCCCAACTATTCTGGGGGAGCTGGGAGATTGTCAGAGGACTAGTCCAGTGGCTGGAATGCAGAATTAGGGCAACAGGTCTTTGTTTGGAGTTTTGCTTCTTTCTTATATGTGATTTAGTCTGGGATTAAGTCTTTCTATCTCTAAAACTGGAATAATATTATTTGCAGTTTGAGACTTACAATGTGCTTTGAGACCAACAGTGAAAAGCTCTCAGTAGTGTATTTATTGCATTCTGTTTGTAGAGGTTACAGGCAGTATCTAGGAGAAATGAGAATAAAATGAAGCCAAACACACTGATTTAAAAGCAAACTGTTGAAGCCAGGCCTGAACAGTAAAATAGCTTACATGTGCCAATGCCTCTCCTCAGATAGCTCAGAATTAAGTTGCAGGGTTCCAACTGCTGTCAAAAAAGGAAAAAAATTCCAAGGTTATAACTGTTTAATGGGGGGAAAATGGCTAATTTCTGTCTCTTTAAATTTTGTGGTGGAGAAAATAAGGTCCTTTGATCTTTAAATGAAAGCTTCCAGAGTCATTACATTGAATCAGTTAATCTCTCCCAGTAGTTACCTTATTCTCTCTTCCTCATGGGCATCCTCTTTCATGGTCTCAGTGCTGAGCTTCAAATCAATGAACAAACTGTTACTGCTTCCAACACAGCCTGTCTAGTGAGCTTTCCAGCTTTCATGCATTGCCAAGCTCTTACCTCAAACCTTGGCACGTCCAAGAGGAGAAGAGGTCCAGTAGTGCCGCGTGTGTGTTAACCAGGCTGGCTCCGTCATCTTCATTTATGGGTCAGGCAGTCCCTTGCCTCTTGACAAGAGATGTTTGTGAAAGATTGCATGTCCTGCCATTCCCAGGTGACACAGGTAATTCTAAGCAGCTCAAGTGACACAGCAGGGTTAGGTAGTATCCTTGGTCATCCCACTACTTAGTTAAAAAAAGTATTAACCAGAGCAACAACAGATCTTCATATCTTTGTGTGAGATATCCATACCCAGAGAAAAATAAATTGCATTGTATTTGCTGCTGGCTGAATATACTTTTTGTTCAGAATGGTTTTTATTTCTCTCTGGGGAAAAAAAAATAAAATTTAAAGAAATTTCCCACTGCAAGTACCACAAAACATATCTGTTACAGTATGAGCTGCTGTACCTGTTAGAGCACAACAAATACTGTGAAGTAGCACCTGGGATTTTTTGAAGGTGTTACCAGCTAGTGCACACAGTGGGTGAAAATCAGGAGCTGAGGTTATGGAGCAGCCTCTGTTCTCCTGTCATTAATCTGTTCCTTTATGTGAAAGGGGTTACATGGTATGGTGAATCTTGTAAAAGTTGTGTTAGAGTAATTTTTTAAGTTTAGACATGAAAGTTTCTGACTGTGTATCACTTATTTTTCTTTGCATTTACTTCCCTTGTTTTGACTTGTGTCCCTTGCCCATGGCTCCATTTCCCAACTATTGTGGGAAGAGAGGCCTCTCATCCCAGCTATTGTGGGGTGAGAGGCTGAAAAGGCCTTGACTCTTTGTAAATGCTGCTCAGCAAAAACAAAAGTATTCCTGTGGTATCAACACCGTTTTCAGCACAAATCTGAAACAGCCCCATACTAAACCCATTCTACTATGAAGTTAACTCTTCCCAGCCAAAACCAGCACATACTTCTACTTGAAAACTTTTTCTGTTGTCTGTGCTAATTGTCTGTTCTTCTTTTTTCTAAGCTTATCACTAGATCACATGAAATACTTCAAAAAGAGAGTTCTGCTCAATGTCTGTGAGAATGGTGCAGAGTCAATTCCTACCTTTGTGTGAAATTTTGCACTGCTTTATCAGTGGTATTTTCTTTATTTGTTCGAACATGATTTGGGGCCAGAAGCAACAGAAATCTGAATACAGCATTTGATAATTAGCCAGAGCTAAGCCTTTCCTATGTGGCCACCAATAATCTTGGTTTTACTGTCTTTACTCAAGATCACCCTGTTTCTAATTCTCTGTTTAATAGTATTCCAGAATCTGTTATCAAAATCCTTCAGCTTTCTCCAGCACTTTGCTGCCAGCTTTCTTACAAGTCTGATGGCCTAAGAGGTCCTTCTGTACCTAAAATATAACATTTTGTAATCCCATTTTTAAAAAAATCATTTTATAAATCAAGCTTCTCTGTTTCCATAGCCCTGTGTAATTATGCATATACGTTTTTAAAGATGGTTGTTTTGAAGACTAAGAGAATTAAGGAAAAAGTTCAAATTAACTGAAACTAAAGTATTGTGGTATTACTATTTAACACTTCAGTATTTTTTTTATTTTACCTAGGTTTTAGACATATACCTAGGTTTTAGGCATATCTAGATTTTTCCCATTTCTGTGTTCTTTTCTATGTTGTATTCATTCCTTAATTATCTCATGCCTGGGAGGAAAAAAGACAGCAGTTGTTATAGATGAGTGGGTAAATGGCAAGGAAAACAGTCCCAGAGCAAAGCAAAGCTTGTCATGTGCTTCCTGCACTGGGATTTCTAGGGAAATGAGTATTGATAGATGCTTTTACACTACCTTTATGAAACTTTGAGATTCCTAATACATGTTAGGTTACACGTCCTTGTTGTGCCAGTCTGAAGTCCCCTCTATTCTGGTACCATGGCAAAAAGCCTTAAAAATAATTTAGAACATTTATGCACTTTATTGTGCAATTGTTTGTGTGTGATTCTTCAGTGGAGCTGGTAAGAATAAATATATATATCTGTGTTATCTACCCCCTGCCTCAAAAAAGTCTGAAAAACTTAAAAAATCTCCCCTAACCTCAGTTCAGTAGGAACAAAACCACAGTAAGAGTAGCAGTGTATGTGTGTGTGTGTGTGTATATATATATATATATATGTACATGCATGTGTGTATATAAATCAATAAAAAACATGAATTCTGTATGTAACTTCCAATCTTTTTGCAATCAAATTTTATTAGTATAATTTTATACCTCTTAAAATGGAAAATTGTCCCTGTTCTTTGTCTGATACTTACAAATTACAGTGTAATTTGTTAATTAAAAAAAAATGGAAAACCTGCCCATTTCATTATATGAAGGATGCAGAAACATTTGTTTTCTTATAGGAGTTAATGCAATTGCATCTTCTTGAAAATTGTGGAAACACAAAGTAAAATTTGTTTTTACTCTGCCACTGGTGGTCAAGCATGCCAGGTAATGCACCCTAAGAAAATAAGTGACAGTGATACTTATGATAAGTATTCTACTTCTGCTAATGCATCTGAACATCTCATGGAATTTTGAGTGATGTGGAGTGTTCACATTTTATTGGTAAAGCAAAATAATAGATTTTTTGATGGTTACAACTGCTGCTGTGTACCTCACTGAAATTAAAGATTAGATTTCTAACTGATTTCCCTTTAAAAATAAAAGTCTGTTTTGATTGAAAAGAACATCTTCAGATCCCGCTTGTGTCCATCTGTAGCATGCTGTGTCTGTATTTCTGCAATGTGACTCTAAGAAATCTGTTATTTTAATTTTTTTTCTCCCCCCTCCTCCTCCAGGTCTCCTGGAAGCCTCCTCTGATTCCGAACGGAGAGATCCTGAACTACGAGATCCGCATGCCAGACCCACGCATCGTCATCACTGGGAACCCTTCGTCAAGGCTGAGCCATTTGGTGACCAACCTGGTCCCCTACACCAACTACTCGGTCACGGTGATAGCTTGCACTGCAGGGGATGGCTTCCTGGGAGGCTGCACCGAGAGTCTGCCCACAAGAGTCACCACACCCGCGACAATTCCTCAGAGTGTCAGTCCCTTGTCTGTGACTCCAATCAGCGAATCCTTTATTGCCATCTCATGGCAGCCACCGCTAAGGCCCAATGGTCCCCATCTGAGGTAAGCTGAGACTGAGAGAGCAGTTTGCTTCTCCTTACCTAAATCTGACTCAGAAAATTCTGAGTGATGCAGACTTCATCATGTCATCTCTTAATTTTGGATTTTTTGAAATTCCACTTTAGGGCTCAGAGAAGAGTCAGGATTATTCAGACCAAGTGTGTTGTCTGTGCTGGAAGGCTCTGGGTCTCAGAACAGTGCTGTCTGAAATACCAGAAGGAGCAAGCACAGGATATTTGCCAAGTCATAAGTGGTTTGGGCTGTAGCATTTGGCCACTTTATGGTGGTGAGTTCAGGCAACAAGTTCCACCAATAAAATGACAAGAAAAAGAAGAGATCTTTGTAAACATGAGTAATTAACACATCCAATATTCTCAATACTCTGGGTTCACATGAAGAGAAAGTGACAATTTGGAAGGATGATGACATGAAATAATCTTCAAAAATTCAGTGATTAATAAATTTTAAATAAGACAGTGCATGAGAAAAATGGAAGCTGAAGGGCTAGAAGTGTGAGGGCATAGCCAAAATAGGAAATGCAAGGAAGTGCTGGGTACAGCAGACTGGGTTTCACCACAAGAGCAAAAGAAAGGAATCTCCACTGAGATTTGTCTAGAATGATGGGATGGGAATCTCGACTTGAGTGTTGAATACTGAGCGTGCGTGCGTAGATATACATTAAAGAAATATGGATTTGAGTGCATAAAGGTTTATAAAGACAAATATATTTTTATATATACTCAATAAAAAATGTCAAATCTTTCATTATAGTGCTTTAACGTATCGTGAAACCTTGTGCATGGAATTACAGCTCTGTAGTCCATATGTTCTGGTTAGTAGCTCTCTTCTAGGTGCACTGATGGGTTCAATAATTATCATGTAATGCCGTTTCAGTTGTGTATGTTATTACAGCACAGTAGCTTGACTTTTTCTTCAGGCTTAATTAGGGCACACTACAACTAAATGAAATGATGATTGCTCTACAGTAAAATTTGAAGTTTCAGAAAAGCAGTGTCTGTTATTCTGGGGTTAACAACATGACCATTTTACCATAGATTATTGAAGTAATTCAGCACGACCTACATCTGCAGATTTCATTTCTTTCATGGTGTGCCATGCTGCCCTCAACAAGAACAACCACTGAAGCAGCTGCTCTGTACAGCATGATGGAACAAGAAGTCTGCAGCAAGCAGAGTAGCAGCAGCAGCTGCCAGTGGGGGTGATTTACACATGATCACCACTCAGTGTTCAAAAAGATTTGATGTTTTTCAAGACTCGTCTATGAAATATATTGGGCAGAATATGCCAGGATGGTTTCCTATAAAGCTGTAATGATCTGTCTTTGTGTTGACACTGATGAACCACTCATGTGAGAGCTGTTCTTGTTATAAAGTCATCTGATTTTTTTTGACAGAGTTGGAGTTTAATTAGTTTTTGCTATTTAATTTCTGAAGTTATAATCCAAACTCCTGCAGTAATTCAGTTTGGCATCATTAAGTGGCACAATGCTTGCTTTTACCTGTTGAGAATTATTCCCTAAACTAAAGGGTAAAAGTTGTTGGAAGTTATACATGTACTCCCTAGCTGCTGTGGAGCACAGGAAGTGTCAGATCCCTCATAAGAGCATCTCAGTTGATTTCTGGTTTTGAAGCAACATTCAATCACAGTATGCAGTACTTGTTAAATCTGGGATGGTATTGTCTAACATGTCCTTATCAGACTGGAGATGATCTTAACTTAAAGAAATGTCAAATTACACACAAAACCATTGGTCAGCATGATAATTACAAGAGAGAGGTGACCCACACCAAGGTATTCTGCAGAACAATTAAACATGGAAACATTTTCACAAATGTGCATTTAAAATGAGAGTATTTAAAATCTGCCTAAGGGCTAACGTACTTCTGTCTAGAATTTAGCAGTAAGTGCCTTTCCAGAATGGGAGGCAGGGACAAGATGAAATAGAGCAGCTCAGCACGTAAGAGAATCAAGTTATGTATTTAAGGGAATATATATGCATATGATCCTAATTTGCTGGGGTATCAAACTGAAACAATTATTGAAAGAATAAATTAAACAGTCCTGTGGAATGTAGTAAAGAGTAATAATCCTAAAGATTTTGAACAACTATATCTAATTTTGTTTCTTTTAGAGTGTAGTTTCCTTTGTAATCCCTAGAATGATTAGGAAATGCAAACTATAATATTATCCCCTTTAGTTTGTGACACTAAGTGATCTTATTTTTGTTAAATTCCATAAAGGTTTTGTATAAAAGATGATGGAGGCTGTGTGATGCAGCCTGGGTGGAAAGCATGTTTTCCAAATCAGGCAGTCTCATGGTTGACCTGATGAAAGATGGGCTTTGGCTGACCTGCTGTTTGGAACAGAGACAGGAATACTGCTTCAGATACCAATTAAAACCAGGATGAAATAATTTGGTCTTTCAAGCTCACATCATGAATTTCTACCCAAACACAAAGGTGCCTTGCTAAGGTGTACAGATGGCTGGAACAGTTAATTCATTCTATTCTGTGCCTGTTTTCTCCTGTAATTTACACTGTGGTTATTTGCCAACACATTATGTACAAAGGCACACTTAAGCTATTACTAATAGTAAAATAATAATGGCAGTGCTCTTTGTTTCAGTACATTTGCAAGAAAGAGGCATAATCATTTAATGTTCTTGAGCAACCTGTGCTTATCACACAAGCCTGCATAAGACACTGTTATGGGCTATTTGGACTTGCTCTTGAAAACATTTCCACAAAGTTTAAAATCCATAAATCATTGAATAAACAAGTTGGCTTTTTTCAAGAGGAAATGCTTCATTTTCTATTTTCAAATTATTTTTTTTTTTAAGTTATTGAATGTTTTAAAGCACAAAACATTAAAAGGAATGTTTATCTCAGGAAGTTTACAGCTGTAAAAACAAAATAATGTGTGGCTTTAAAAAAAAACCTGGTTGGGTTCCTTTTTTTTTTTTTGTGTGTAATAACATTAGTTGAGATAATCCTGGTGTTCTGCTTGTCTTTTGTGTTAGATATGAGCTCCTGAGACGTAAAATCCAGCAACCACTTGCATCAAATCCCCCTGAAGATTTAAATCTGTGGCACAATATTTACTCAGGAACTCAGTGGTTTTATGAAGATAAGGGTCTTAGCAGGTGAGATTACAAAAACTATAAAAACAAATGCTGGCATTTTGTATAGTGTATGTTTAATAGTTCAAAGTATTTCTTGCGTCTTTATGTAGTGAACATATTAATTATGTAATGAAATATTTTTTGTCATCATCTTTGGTGTTAATCATTCTAATATGAAGGGATTTATTATTAGTGTGTCATTCTTGACTCATGTATTGTTTTGTTTTCAAAACCAAATGAAAATAGAAGTCACATGAAATTTTAGCATCGATATTCTCATGCAATCAAACCATTTAGATTTATGTGTACAGATGCTGTAGATTTGCGTGTTGTCGAAATTATAGCACAGGCAGAATGCATGTTTGAAGGAAACACCTGAAAATTGTTTTCAACAATGTTTTTTCACCTGATTTTGTTGTATTAGCTTCATCACCATTAAATGCAGAGTATTTAGAAAGGGGAATAGAGTGTGTGCTCTGTTCCTCAGTATGTAACAGACCGGCTATGTGGGGTAGAGCAAGACATTTACACTTGATCAACCTTAGTTTCTGCGTCTTGAAGTCAAGGCTATTGCTCCTTAAGACAAAACACACAAATGAAGAAATTGTAATGGAAGATTCAGCATGGATTCTGCATTGGGTTTTTCTAAGTAAAGTCTCAGGAAAACCTTCATGGATGGTTTCAGGGTGCGTGTGTTCTGTGTGCTGGTGTGCTTTATGAAAACTCCAGTCAATCACTGACGCTCAAATATCTGTTCTTTCCTTCTACTTCTGTAAAAATTGAGTGAGCATCCCTCCTGAGCACAATGGGAAACAGGAGAACGTGACCTCTGCTCCTGTCAGAGACACACTGAAGCAAGCTGAGGGCTGCTGCCTCTGGCTTGCTTCTGCCTGCTTGCTGCAAGTCTCTGCTCATTCCATCTGTTGCAATAACTGCTCACAGAGCTGTTCTTGTACCACTCCTGCCCAAGTGTCCATTTCTTTCTCTCAGCCCTGCTTGGAAGTCTGCATAGAGTCATCCTTGGTTTTAGCTTTGCATATTTTAGTGCAGCAGCATTTTTTACTGTATGTAGCAGTTATGTCAGCAATTCAGAGGTGGCAATACCTTCAGACAGAGCCTCAGTGATCGATCGTTAGGCACCATGACATTTTGGGTTGAATGAGCTATGGCCAAAAAAGTGTGCCTAACCCTTGGACACACCTGAACACTTCTCCCGGGGAAGGTTCTGCAACCTGCAACTATGTTTTTGCAGTTAACAGCTCAGGAGTTTATGGCTGGAGAGAAGATGCTCAAACACTCAAGCCTTATTTTTCCCAAAAGAAAATTCATATATCAGCATTTATTTTCATTTGTCATACTTTAAGCGTGTTTCAGAATTACTGATCTTGTCAGATGGTTTCTTCATTTCTAACAGGCTACAACAGACTCGTTTGATTTTCATTGTTGAAAATATGGATCAAAAACATGAATCACAAATTCTCATCAGTAAGCTCCAAGACTAGAGTACATTCTTTTTTCTTTTATTGTATGTGTGCTACAGTGTCCAGGAAAAAATTAAATGTCTGCAAGTGACAGAAGAAGCAGAGAGAGAAAGAAGATGTGTTTTGTATATTTTCCCTGTTTGTCAATGCTTAGAGTTACACTTGGAGCTAGTGAGTTCCCATTAAGTTGCTTTCTTCTCAGTGCGACTGCTAAAGCTTAGCTCTTTTAAAAATCAGGGTGTTATAGTAAAGCATCTAAAATAAATACAAAAAGTAAAGTAAATATACAGTGTGAGTAATTTTTGTACTAAAATCTCTAAATATTAGGCATTTATCGCATGCTTCTTTATTGTATCTGTAGACAATTATCCCACTGCAGCTTCAGTGAAAATTTGAAGATGATCCTGAGTTTCTGTCTTTGTGCAGTTTTGTGGGAGGCTTTTTATGAGGAAATTAAATTTGAGATAATGAAATCCCACTTAAAGTACATTAGTATGACTTTTGCTATAGGGAAGAAATGATAATGTGACAGTCACTTGGTTTACTAAATACACATGTAATTTTTAATAAATCTCTGTAATTGGAATATGCACAGTTCTGAGGAAAATTACTTCATTAAATAAGTTTGAACTCCTAGGTGTCTTTTTTGGGGTGTTTTTGTAGTGGAAGAGTCCTGACTCTGTGGTGAATCCCTTTTACAAATGAGACTCTGCAAGTTAAAATCAATGGGTTTCCCAAAAGAGGAAAAAGCCTCATTTGATTAAATTCTGATCCAAATTTTGGCAGGTTGCCACCGCTGTAATTACATATTGAATTGAGCTATAATCTCTCAACACCTCAGAAGCTAAAACTATGAAGAAGTGAAATACTGTGTTTTATTTTTGTTACCATGTTAATCATGCTGAATAATTTCTACAAAATAGATGCCTCTTATGAAGTCTTCATTGGTGCATCCCATACAGATGAATTTTTGTGCAGGGGGAAAAGAAACAGCAAAAGTTTGGCACAGGCAGAAGGTTTACAGCAAATATTTTCTATGTCTGCATTTTTCATTCCATTTAATTATTTTTAAAATGTCTTAGGTACACAACATATGAGTATAAGCTCATAGTGCACAACGAGGTAGGATATACATCAAGCAAAGAAGTGATAGCTACTACATTAGCAGGATTACCAGAGAAGGGAAGTGTCCTCGTTGCACGTGCTGTTAATCACACTGCCGTGGAAGTGGAATGGTCAACACCAAGTAAGTGTGCTTAGTATTTATTCCAGTAACTAGATGTTAACCTGCCATCACTTACCATGGCCTGCCTTGCTCTCAGAGGAAACACAGTCCTTGCCTTGATTTATAATATACCTAAATGTCCTTGAAAGGAGAGAAAAGAAATAGGAAAAAAAATGTGCACATTGTGCTTTTTCTCAGTCATGTTTGTATTTATTAGATGCTCTTTCTGCAGAGTGAGAATAGTGAAAATGAAGAAATAGTTAATGCAGACTTGTGAGACATGTCAAAAGCAGTACTACACAAAATCCTGTTGTCTTTGTGGCCTATTTCATCCCTTTGTATAAAAATTTACATCTACATTCCTTCACAATGAGAAGATTCCCTTTCTCTTTCTTTATGCTCTGCTCCTTAAAATGAATTTAGCCAATTTCTCTAGTTGGTTTGTTAATACAGCAGAGGGGAATGTCTTCATGACTTAAATGCAAATGATATTGTAAGGACTGGGTGCTGAATTGCGACAAATGTAGTCTCTTTATTTTATAATTGCATGCCTGAAGTGAGCATGCTTATAAAAACTGACAAATGTAATAGATCTGAAGCAGCTCACTGAAGTTTCATTACCTTGGTAATCTAAACCCCTGACCTTCTAGATGTAGGTAATGCAATCTGGTTTTATTTTCATTCATATCTTAGAAATTTCCTCCATATATGTTTGTGAATGTAGAAGTTAAACACCAAGATGAGGCCATTCATTATTTGCAAACCTTATCATATTTTATTACTTCTTATGTTGCAAATAAGCACATTAACTATTTTGTTTGTCAGTGTTTCATTCTTTTTTTTATAATATTAGTTTTTTAATTAGTTTTGTGTTTTCTTTGGGAACTTGGGAGCCATCAACATAAGTTGCCTTGCTGTCTTTCCCTTCTGAAAGTTTCTGACTTCTAAGGATTTAGGCCTTGTATCAGTACCACTTAAAATAGTGTATCACTCTTGATTAAGAGGTTCGATGACAAACCCATATATTATTAAGTCTGAAAAAACGCTTTTGGCTTTTATCAGTGCTCTTCCTCAGTGAGCTGAGTCCTGTTCAGTAGCATGGTGTGTCATTTCAAGATTTTTGTGTTAGTGCTTACAGTTTTCATTGTAATTATACTTTTCATCTCGATGCCTAGTGGAAAAGAAGTTGCATTTAGTCAGACCTGAACTTAAACTGTTTGACAAAAGACAGATAAGATAACAGATGACATCTGAGTCACTAAAATGGAGAAGACTTGCCTGGAATCTGTTCTAAACCATCAGCTCAGACCAGTGAATATCATTCCCTGTGTAGCCTGAAAACTGTGCTGTTTTTCTGTCTTTCTCTGGGGAAGTTAGTGCTGGGTAAAGTATATTTTACAAAGAAATGTGAGGATCTGGGGTTTTTGCCCTGTATTTTTGATGCTTCAGGGTGTATTACAGCTTTAAATATAGATTATGTCCTCATGCTTGTTCTGAAACAGTAACACATAGCTTCTCACTGTACTGTGAATGGCCAAAACTCCATCTGGGTAAAGCTGAATGTCAGTGGAATTTATGGCATAGGCACAGGTCCTTTATTCATGGCTAGAGGAATAACACAGGACTGGAGTGGGATCTGGGAAGTGTAGTTTGAAGGGAAGGAGCAAAAACGCCTGCACCTGACTCCTTGCAGTGGGTTTTGCCTATTATTTTTTTTATTCCATTGTCTTCATGGAGATGTCTAGAGAAAGAAAGCTTTCTCCAGTGTTGGATAGGACGATGAACCCTTAGTTATTTTGACAAATTAGGGAGAGCAGTCTGTGTCACTGTTTAAATGGGTGAGATTGGAGGCACTTGATGGAATATTTCCTTTCTTATATATAAGAGGTTCTGCATAAAAATTGGTTTACTCTTCACAATGAATGTTTTTCATAAGAAATTTGCTGACTGAAAATTTCCCAGTTGATGTCCGAATGTTTTTCCTTTCTTTTCCTAGCACTGCAGGATTTACAAGGAGATGTTGTTTACTACACCCTCTTCTTGAATTCTACTGATGAGAGAAGATCTCTGAGGGTCCAGGCTGATGTAAACTCTGTAGTCATAGATGATTTGCAGCCCAACACAGAGTACCAGATATTTTCTCAAGTTTTCAATGGAGTCCACAGCATTAACAGTGAAGTTGTGCATGTGACTACCTCAGATGGAGGTGGGTTAGCAGTGAATGCAGCTTGACTTAAAATCTGAGAATGAAATTGATTGATTTTTGTTAGGGTTGAGATCAGTCATCCTTCCATTATAAAATTTCCGGTATAAAAGGAAAAAGGTCTAAAATGTTAAAATGCTTAAGTGCTGGTTGTCATCATGTGGTAGATCAATAAACAGCCCCACTGAGACAGAAGCAAAAGCTCTAATAGCAGATATTAACCCAGTTTGTTCTCATCTTCTCCTGCATATTCCTGTCTGTGTGCACTAAGTTTGGAACTGAGTTCATATCAATAAATGGTGGAATTTAGAAACAATTAAAGGGTTTTTTAAAAGATTTGCTCTGTGAAGCGACGTGCTTTTGACATGACAGATGTACATAAGGCCTTTCCTGAGTCACTAGAAACTCTGGGTGCAAGTTCAGCCTCTAAGAAAATTCTTTATGAGTCATTTCTATGTCAGTGGGCAAGTGCAGAGCTGGGGGTGTAGGTTGAGGATAAAATAATAATAAAAAAAAATTGTGCATCTGAAATGTGTTTAGAATGGTCTTTCTAATCTTTTTGCTTTATAAAGTCTCATTATAAACATTATAATATCATTACCTCAGAAGCAAGTGTTCCAGGTCATTAGCAAAGCACTTTAAGGGAGGATTCCATTTCCTTTCTCATGCCAAAGGTCAGCACCTTTTGTTTATAAAATAGAATTGATGGTAAGGGCAATTTTTCAACTGGTAAAGATTGTTTCTTATGATAAAAATAGGCCTTTGCATAGTTATTTCTGACATGCTTAGATAATTATGTAATTTAACGCTAAGGAAGGTGTTGGTTTTTTTCTTTTTTTTTTAATAAGTGTTAGACTTCATCATTACCTAGAGTAATCAACATTTGAAACCATTTACATAATGGCAATATTGCATATTGCTTCATCTATAAGGCTGATATTGTCACGTTCCATCAGACATAAGGTATTTTGGTCTCAGGTCTTGCTTTAAAAGCAAAATGCTCTATTCTTCTTTTTTGAAGAATTAGGATTCGGGAGACATAAAAATAATACTTGCATGTTGGGAGTGCAGATGTGTGAGTAATTTATCACCATATCTCACTGGCCACATACTACTGATGATTGACACTGTGCTGCTGGTATAAAGCATTTTACCATCAGCTCTCATGATTTCTAACTGAGAGTATAATAAGCCAATTTACAGAAGACTACAGACTGTGATAACTTCATCAGAGGAAAGCAGATAAGCAGTGAACCCTTTGCTAAACCTAAATACTAATCTGCATTTGGTTAAACAAGTGCTTTTGCAGAGACAGCTGGAGTTTATTCCGTTTCTTCCTTTATTTCTAGAGCCTGAGGGCATGTTCCCTCCAGAGGTTGTCATCATCAACAGTACAGCTGTACGTGTCATCTGGACATCGCCTTCAAACCCAAACGGTGTTGTCACAGGCTACTCTGTCTATGTAAATAACCAGCAGTACAAGACTGGAATGAGCGAGCCAGGATCCTTTCTTTTGGCAGATTTGTCTCCCTTCACCGTGTATGATATTCAGGTTAGAATATATTTTCTAGGTTGTGTGACGTACTTTAATTTTACTTATTTAATTCTACTTGTATTTCCAAGAAAAATATTGTTCTGTAAATTTCTTTATACCCATGGACATGTGTTTGCACTGATGCTTGTGTGCATATCCATACAAGGAATATATTTATTTTTAGCATATTTTGGTTTGTGTACACTTTTCATCACAAATTTCCATTATCTCCTTTTTCAAAGTGTCAAAACTCCATTTACTTTTCCTTAAATGCTCTGTGCTTCAGCATTAGCAAAGCCCCAACATATATTACAAAGAGGCAAAGATTCTACTCCTACTCATTAAAAGAAAATTGCAATTGTTTAAGAAACATCAGGCATGCATGATATATCTTACAGTGAAATAATGATGTTGCATTTGACACCCCATTATCAATTTTTTTTTCTTTATCGTTTTGAGGAGGCAGCAGAGCTGATCTCTGAAATCATCACAGTACTTTTTATGGTCTTAATATGTGCAACATTTTTTCTTTGCTTTTCCTTTTCTCTCTCTTTGCCTTACTAGTCACATATCTAGTGAAAGGCAAAATACCATGGGCAGAAACATAATAATAAAAATAATAAAGAAATGAATCTTTCTGTCCTGACTTTTTATTAATCTCTTCAAGAAATGGATTTTGACACTTAATTGTAACCATTCTTGTCTATTTCATGAAGGTTTGGTTTACATTATTATATATGAGATAAACTTAGTAGTACCATGTATACTTAATTTTGAAAATTTGCAGCCGGTTACTCCATGCCATAAATAAACATCACAGTAACAGGCACACTGTAACAGATTTCCATGTTCCAGCCCCTCTGAAGCAGCAAACCTCCATCCATGAATACACATATGACTTTCTGAATGCCACTTGGAAACACGTTTGTCTTTTCTCAATAACAATGCAAATTCAGTGTACTGCCTCACTTATAGACCCTCTATATTAATTTACCATGGCCACCTTCTGTTGCTTGAGATGTTAATTATTCTTCTCTTCTGCTGTGCTAGTATTTATATCTGCATCAATGTGATTGGTAAAACCAAAATAAGATGCCTTTACGTTTTTTTTCCTTTTGATTCTTTTTCTTCTTTTCCTGCAAAAAATATTATCTTGGATGCCTGTGCATCTCACTGGTAATCTTACTGCATTATTTTTATTTTCATGCTTTTTTTATTTGAAGTAAGTTCCCTGTTGACAATACAGAAACAATGTTATGATCCTTCACTACCTATTTCACTTTTCTTAGTTCAATCCCAAGAATTGAAGGAATATCAATTTATTTCTGTGACATGTTTTCATAAAAAATTGCATAATTTCTATTTGCATTTCTTACTTTTAATTTACAAAATAGACATGAAGGAATAGAACACACTAAGGAAAAATTATTTTTATTTTTATGTCAGAATATATAGTAGGAATAGAAAGATTACTCAAGGCCTCAAATGAAAGCACATTTTTTTCAGTATTGCATACTGAAATTTTTCAGAATTGCATACTACATATACATGCAGACAAACAAGCTCACTGCAACTCTTTTGGTGATAATTTAATAGCAAACAGCAATTAGTGCCAGAGGGCTCTACGTACCCTTCTTTTGAAAACGGTGTGGGAAAATGTGATACAGTGAAGTAAATCTTTGGCAGATGTACTTATCTCAAAGCTGCAGTATTTTCCTGGCTGTATGGAATCTCTTAAATAGGAAAGAATTGTATCTTCAGTGTAAAGAAAGTCTAAACAAGTAGTGGAGCTGAAAAATTTCTGCAGCTGAATATGTGAACATCCTGTTCCTCTCCATCAGATTGAAGCCTGCACAGTGTATGCCTGCGTGAGGAGCAATGGGACCCAGATCACCACTGTGGAAGATGAGCCAAAGCAGCTGTCACCACCCATTATTCACATAATTGGCTCAAGGTACTGTGCTATAGGTGGCTTTCATGTATCAGGGACATTTCTAGTGAGAACGGGGACCAGAATGTAAAGTTGTCTTCTCAAAATTGAATAAGGTGCATGAAAGAATTCAGTATGCACTTTGAAAAGGTTTTTAGTGGTTGTTATCTTCGGTCTTGGAGCTTTTTCACTGAAAGATCAATCAAAGAAGTCTCACCCTTGGTTGATTGTACATACCCATTTGGGTATCACTGTGCTGTGATAATAAATAAGGCATTAGTGGAATAGTTAGGAGAAGAAGTGTAGTGGAATGAAAATTATCACATTCTGCTGTCAGTTAAGAAGAGGAAGATTAATGTTCAGGGAGCAATGCGATGCTGATAATGGAAACTTAGAATAATTCTGGGTTAAAAAAAAGTCACCTATCACAGCAGTAAGAATTAGTAAGCTATCTGAAAAGGCATGCATATCTATGTCTCCTTGAACCACTGTTTGCAAACTGCCTGTCCACTACATCCACATGGGCATGGGCAAACTTCTCAATTGTAAGGGGAGCATCAAATTTGCAGTGCAGTTTGCTTAGAAGCAGCCAAATAGTAGCTTATACAGTGATTCTTTGGGAGTTAACATCTTCCAAAGACAATATAAAACTCAACTTGCAAACATATTTTTCAAAATTACCCCAACAGTAAAGCAGTTAACCTCCTGTGTTTGTGTTATTGCTCCTGTGATTTTCCTCTTCTGGTGGAGTATGCTCATTAGCAGCATTTCTGTCATCAAAAGAAAAACAAATCTTTTGAAAATAACTAGTATCTAACATCTGAGCCTTCAGAAATGGCCAACAGAATGGAGTTGCTACTCCAGTCTCTTTAGGACTTCAGCTTCTTGTTTGCTATTTGTATGTTTTGCTTGAATTGAGCATTTGTCTCTGTATAAGGGTGAAATTAAGCTTGCTATTTTTCTGTCACACATATAGATACAGTCAAAGCTTGTTTGATGATAAGAACCCAATTCAGGTTCTCATCTTTTGCCCTTGGCTTTAACTTATTTATGCCTTTGTCTGTATTGTCTGTACTGCAAACACTTATGCATGTTGCTGCTATTATATATAGACTAAATATGTCATAACACATGAATGCAAAAGGATCAAAAATGCCTTCCTACTTTATAATCTGCTCAGCCAGAAACAGACTCTGTTTCTACACTGCCTTTTCCTACATGTCATATTATCATCAGCTGTTCTTATATCCCAAAAGAATACTAACTACTGATCGATTGCCCGGACATGTCTGGCCGTGGCCTACATGTGCCCCGGGTAGTTCATTTATTTGCCACGGTGGATTTGCTAGAGTGGAATTTAATCAATAGCTAATTCATTAATTCTGGTCCTCGAGTATGTAGGGATTGTGCAGTATAAAAATGACTGGCTGGCTTCAGCTTTGATTGAAATATGACAAACACTACAGCTGACAGCCTTGGCAGGTGCTGGGCTGAATATGAATTTTGTTTGTTCATCCTCTGTAAAGAAAAAGCTTGGGCAAAAAATACCCCAGTTTATGTGGACAAGAGGACATTTTAATACATATCTATCATCAGAGAGCGAAAAAAGGCATTTCTAGAGTATAGACTCATGGGATATCTGAGATATAATAAAGCCTGTGCAGTTTATTGTCCTTAATTGGAATCATGATGTTTTCCCTCTTCTGAATCAGTTTGGGGGGCTGTATTATTGATAAGCATGCTGTAGGATAATGTCTTTGTGGCATTCACAAATAATTGTTTTAAAATTTGCCTCAAGGTGTTACATGACAGAAATTATAATTTCACCACCAACTTAGAAGTCTTTCTTATAGCAGCTCCATCCACACTGTTCTAATGAAGGTTATACCACCAGAGCCATAATAAATACCTTACTTTTCCACCCCTTACACTTAATAACTCAGCTTCAGGCTGAAACTTGGCACTAAAGGTCGCAGGCCTGATATAATTATTTTATAATGCCAAACTTCAAATAGAAAACAGTGTGGCACCCAATCCTGGAGTCCTAAGTCAGGTTCTGCTTTGCTGTGTTTCTTGCCTGCATTTAGGGTTTTTTGGGGGGAGAGGTTGCATTGACCATGTTTAGGTAGAAACAAATGCCACTGAAATCAGATACACTTTTGGTTTGTTTTGTTTTTAATTAGGACCTCAGGGTTTGACTCTGTAGACAAGTATTGTATTTTATTGCACAGTTTAGAAAGTTTTCTGAGTACTGAATACTTGTGGATACTGACTGAAAGTTTGGGTCGTGGATTTAATTCTCATGGCATGTTGGAAAGTAGTTCATTCCACTTTAAAACACTCTTCTTTCTCTTTTTCCTTGTAATACAGCAGTTCTGTTCCGTGCCTAATTCAAAGGTTGATGGCTCAGAAAACACCATGGCCTAATCTAGGCAATCTAGGGAAAATCCCTCACAGGTTTTTGAAGAGTGGGGAGAACTGGAAACCCTGGTCAGGGTGTGATGGAAAGCTCAAAGAAGATAAGGCCATGGGAGGAAAGTTGGGTGAATTCTTTGCCTTGGTTTTCAGTGTCATGGCTCTTTGGAAGGTTACTATATCTGTTGCTGTTTGTGGGTGAATGAGGAGGAGGAATTATTTCAAATGAACATGATAGTAAAAAAGATTTTTAAAAAATGGACAAAACAAAAATGGATAAATGGAAAAAATGGATAAAACATAGCAACAAATTCTTGGGATTATGGTATCTGCTCATGAGTTCTCAAGGAAGTCAAATATGAAAGTCTCTAACTGCTGTGCCGTGTTAAAAAAAGCCTTTGTCATTGCTGGACAAATGGAAGGTGAGAAAATGTAGTGCAGATTTAAGCAAGGGAATATTGGGAACTAAAGACCAGGGAGTCTGATTTTCCATACTGGAAAAATGGTCAGAGAGCCAGAAGACACCTGATTGCTCTCCCTACTCTAGTCATGGGGAACACAAAGCACTGAAAGGTTTCTCCAGGAAGTTTGTAGCAACAGGAGAGGCATGATGCCATTTATCAGTGTCTGGAGTGTGCCATACTGCCTTCTCTAATTATGTCAGACCTGCATCCACCATGCAATAGCTACTTAACTCCTGTGCAATAGTGCTGCAGCAGTTGCTCAGTATGTGTGATCTCCTGATGAGGGAAATATTTTACCCACTAGTCATTAATAATAGCAGTGTCCCCTATCTTAAGACTGTCAGGTGAATCTTGTGATTTTTTTTTTTTTTTTACTTCCAGCTCCTAAAAAGTAAAGTCATTAAATCTTTGATTTTTCTGAATTTAACTCCTGCATGTGATGAGACTAATGGAACATTCATTATCAAGATTCTGAAGTCAAAAAACGTCATTGTTTAACCTTTACTACTGTATTGAGAAAAAAAATAAAAATCAGGAATTCTTTTCTGCCTTATGGGCACTTGCAGCTGGTGATGAAGCAGGGAAACCCCAGAAGTTTATTTCCAAAGTCTGTTTTATCAAAATATATCTGAAGCATTATCAAAATTAAAAAATGCTGTTATTTTTCATGGATTAAAAAAAATTCTACCTAAAAATGTAAAAAATAATTGTCTTGACATTCTTGAGTCAAATTTACTTTGCTCTCCTTCACAAAAGCAAATATACTTTCCTGGATCAGTTTGAAATTGTTCTTTCTCTCCTGAAAGTGCTTTAGTGGACTTGTAGTCTGAAGCAGATTGTTTCTGTGAACCCGGCTAGGCTGCCTTGCCTGTGTCAGTGTTTTCCCCTCAGTGACAGCAGTGGGACTCATCCAGCATAGGAACTCCCATAAATGGCAGACACTTGGAGTGTTGTCTGGGCAGACAGGGGTTATACCCCAGCCCTGGGGTGCTGCATGTTTTTGTCTATGCCTACAATTGGTGAGTCTGCTTCTGCAGGCCAGGCTTTGGGCGCTTCCCAGGGTAGGCACAACTCCAGTGTATCCCACAGGGAGTGGCTGGGTAGCGGACAGGACAGGCAGGCTCTGTGCCCGCCTTCCTGCAGCTGTGTCAGATGCACCACACACAACACAGCTGCCTGCGCACTAACGCGCCCATCGTGTCCCATTAAATCTGCACCTGCTCAAGAAGATTTTCAGCTCAGCCTTCAGATGGGGGATGTCAAAAAGCCTCTGCAGTACCATGAAAACCCTGCCGTTATTTTTTCAACTGAGCTGTGCCCTGCTCTTGCTGTGTTGCCACACTTTGCCGTGGGTGGCAAGCATCAGAAGGTGTAGACATTACTGAAACACCCATAAAATTGTGAAAGAGTCTGCTTGTCTATGAGCCTGTTCTGGAAGGTCATGCTGAACCTTACCTCTCTGGCACTGGTCAGTGAATTCCACACAATTTCCTTGTTCAGCTGCAGTTTTTCTTTATATCAGGCTGTGTCCACTCCAATAATAATAAAGTGATTTCTTGTTAAAGAAAGGAAGTACATACTGAGCTCTGCAGAAAAGGCAAAATGTTTAACTCATTGTGTTCATTCTTGGGACTAATTTTAAATTATATTTGAGAGAAATATGACTTGAAAAACTGCAAAAAACTGGCACAATACTCTGAAAATATACTCATGAGGGTCTGAATGAAACTTGCAGAAAGCAAATCATTCAAAATTAAGACTGGGAATGCTTTCTTTGCTCCTGTGATCTATTCTGTGCAAAGAACAGGAGAGAGTTACAATGGCATTTATAAAGGTTAAAGTACTGCCCTTCTTTTCCTTTTCTTTTTACCATTTTTTCCTGAAGTTTATGCAATATATTTTCCTGCTTTTCTGTTTTTAAGTGTAACACTATTTAAAATGGATAAGTGCATTTGTGTATGTGATCATGTGTGTGTGGTAGAATAGTTAGAGAATACAAAAGAGCAATGGATGGAATATGGAATTAAATCTACGATTCAAATGAAGACCTTGGAATGATAATGGCAACTCTACAAGCCACTTGTGAATTTATTCCCTCATAGGTGACATTAATTCCTGGCCTGCAAAGCCTTATTGCAGTGTGTGTTCCTCTGTTTATACCTCAAGCAAGTGAAATAATAGTTCACTTATTTTTATTCTGTTCAGATGTCAAAGTTTATCTCAGCAGCTGCTGTTTCACTGTAGCATTTTCACTTTAAATTAATGCTAATTTCTGATGTCACTGGCATTCTGACAGTGACTGTGTAATTGGGACATGAAGATTAAAAAGAGGTACTTGGAGCCTAACTATGCCATGTTGTCAGTTGATCTACATGTAGATTGATCTACAGAGTGAAAGGAATTTGTGTCTTATGCAAGACTCCACAGTGATTATATGAGAAATGAAGTGCTCATTTGAAATATCAGTAGAAAAATTGTATTTTTGTTTCAAAAGTCCCTTTTCTTTTTTTTTTTATTTTATTTATCATAGTCCTAAGTGAGTTTTTCAAGGAAATATCTGCACATTTTTAGTAGTGATAGTCATGCTGCAGCTGAGCAGCTGAGCAGCTATGATTTAATAGCCCTTAAGAGATTTTGTTCCTGAAACTGATGATGGTCTGATATCAAATCTGGAATCAGCTACAGGATTTTGTTTTACAGTCAGTCTTTGCAGGCTGCTGCAGTGATACTTTTGCACTCAGTAAGAAGTCTTGAGTCTTAGTCGTGATAAACACTTCCATTTCTTACTTTTAATTTAATGTCAGTCAAAAGATTTAAGTACAGAAGGGAACTAGTGCTTAGTGATGGTGTAATAACTTCTAATTCGACACTGAAAAATACATCTCAAAGCAACATCCTTTTCTTTTTTTTAAACAAGGGAAAGGCAAGATAAATACAAGCCTGCTCTAAGTGATGGCTGAGCACAGTGTAAGTTAGCTGCGCTGGCAAAGGCACAGAGGGAAAGGAGTTAAGAAATGAAAAGAGTAAAATGCTAGATAGTTTACTAACACATAAGTTTCTAGAAGTGGGAATGAGATGTCATTTAAACAGCAACATTTAAGGACTTTGGTTGTGTGTGATTAGTTTTCATGGAGTATTAGCAGATATTGACACTTTTTAGAAACTTTTAGACCTTTGATCTGTGGAATTTGTTCTAAAGAAGAACATTTTAGAAACTTCAAAATGTTTCACTCCATGTGAACTAGTGTAAAAAGGAACTGCTAATCATTTAATGTAAGTAGCTACAGAGGCATAAATACATCCAAACGTTGAACAGATGTTGATTTTCTTTTGCAGATCCCTTCAAATCAACTGGGCATCACCAGGACAGCCAAATGGCATTATCCTGGGATATGAACTCCTACGTAAAGTGTGGCAGAAGTGTACTTCATTGAAAATTCCAGGGAGCAGCAAAAGTAGTAGAATGTGCATCTCATTAGAATGTAAAAAGGATGAAAATATCTGTGGAGAAGTGTGTTATCATCCAGAGTCGGAGGTACTTCTATATTCTTAAGTTACTTACATAATGAAAAATATTATTTTTAGGAAGAGATGTGTACACCAAACCTCTGGTTATCAGAGAAAAGGAAGTGGAGCATTTGCTTCTTTTGATGCTTTAAAATCAAGACTCTGATAGATAACTTGAAGCTCTTTAAAATCAACTATAGATATTTGAGCTTATTACAAGGAGAGCTGTGCATGAGTCAGCTGATGATGAGTGATTCTGTTAAGTCTTTGTTTGTTGACTTTATTTTTCCTTTTAAGAGAAATGAATTGGTAAGCATTTATGAATGTGTTCATTAACACTTTGGTTTGGTGCAGTGTTGAAGTGAATCTCCAAATTGCTTTCATTTATAACATGCTGGTTGAGGGTAAAAGTCATTTTAACACATGTAAACTGAATTCCTTGCACAGGAAGCTAAGCCGGAACCTGTGTTTCAAAAACCCTTCAAATATGTTGCAGGTCTGGATGGGGACTTTAGTTTCCTAACCACTACAAGGACCACCTCACTTCACAACATCAAACTTCTGAAGTTTCTTCCTTTCAGAAAGCTTTGCTTCATGTGTGTAGTGCAATGTTCATCCCAAGAGTTCAGGCTGTATAGGTGTTCCCAAGTAAATCATACAAGCCATGGATAATGAAGTTTGAGGCGTGCCACCTCTTGAGTCCCCCAACACAGTCCCATTGTGACAAATTACATAGTGGATACACATAGATCTCAGTATGTATTTTTGCATCTTACTTGGGCCAGTTGGCACCAAATTGAGAGGAGCTGTTGACTCTTTCAAAGGCAGAGGGGCCCTGTAAAGAGACCTCAACAAATTAAGAGAGATGGGCAACCACCAACCTTATGAAGTTTAACAAGGGAAAGTGCTGGATTCTGTACCTGGGACAGGGCAACCCCTGTGAATACGTTCATTTGGCAACGTTAGCATAAAGACATTGCACTTGACCACTAAAAGGCCACAGGAAATTTCTAGGTGTATGAAGAATTTGAAAAATGCTAGCAAATCTCTCTGTTTCTCTCTGTGTTTCTCTCTGTGTGAGGAATTATTCCTCAAATCTTGCATGGCAAATGGTGGTTATTAACATGGTTTTCTGGGTTTTTTTCTTCCCTCTCTTAAGTTATTCCTTGGCTAAATGTTTAATGGCCAGATTCTTTGGTAGACAAAATCTATTTAGATTCAGCTTCAAGTGGGTAACTGTTACATGACAATGATGAGCAACTCTGAATAGGATCTATTGTGATTTGTCAGAGGCATTTTTAAATTATGGCTATTTTCAGATTAATCTTCATATGAGTTCCTGTTTAGGAGTAGGATCAATAGCATAGCAGGAGTCTGTAATGGTTTTTATTGACAAATGAGGTAGAAAGCTCTTAGTTTGAAAGTAAGATTTAATGTCATGAAATAGTATCTCTATTTGTCAAAGACATCATCACGTGTTCTGCGACTAAAGCAAACAGTATGTATTCACAAGATTCCCTGTCAGACAAGACAGTAATTAAGGGAGTGAGTTATTTGAGGGGTTCAAATAAAAATATAAATTATTCCAGCCAACATGGCTTTAGCTTTTGAATTCCCTTGAAAGCACTACTGTATTAAATATAAGTATTTCTGAAATCTTGCAAGAGAATTATGGGCAGGCCTTTTTTCTAAAAGGTAAAATTATTTATTTCAGGTTTCTGGCATGGTAGACTTTTACTACATCTTGGCATGTGCATGAATTAAATTAGTATTAAATTAGTTTTAGAAGTTTTCCTCTTCATTTTTTTTTCAGTCTTCATACATTTATGGTAACTTTGAGCTTGGAAAGTGTTCATTTATTTTTATGGCTTCCTGGCTTTCTAATTTTTTCTAATTAATTTTGCATTACGTTGTTCTAATGGTCTCTCTGTATTCTCCAAGACTGTGGTTAGGAGTGAGTGCTATTTGTTAAGCAATGGATATATAATAAATGACTGGAAAGTCCACAGGAAACTGAAGCACTCATACATAAAATGACATGGAGGTAATTTTTGTGGGCGAGTTAATTAAAATTCCCCTCCCAGTGCTTTATCTGGTTTGCTACATGTAGCCATCCAAAATGTCTGTAAGAGACATCTACAGAGCTCTTAGTGCCTTTTGTGCTTTTTAAACTCAAGTCTGTGATAGGGACAACATAAGACAGTGGCAGCCCTCTCTAATATTTTTATAGAAGTCACTGTCAGGCTTTATGCTGGTGTTTGTTGTCCTTGGATTTGACAGTCTGCTGGACAGCAACGAAAGGCAACACTGACGAGTGTGCACTTGTTCCAAAAGCTTCTTATCCCAGTGCCAGGAGCACTTCACAGAACCACAAAATGGTTTGGGTTGGAAGGGATTTTAAAGACCATCTCATTCCAACCCCCTGCCATGGGCAGGCACACCTTCCACTAGACCAGGTTGCTTAAAGTCCCATCCAACCTCAGCTATTCACCATATATTGTACTGCCAAATGTGAAGAGATGCTACTGAGAATTAAATGCTTAGCAGCTTTAGTAATATTCAGATCCAGAATAATAAGCAAGTTTTTTGATAATAGACTGGTCAGCAAAAGCAGGCAGTTGTATATAAATAGACAAATAGGTTGTGGAGTTCTCAGTTTTGCTTGAGTCACCTATTGCACCTTGTTTACAAGACAAAATCTGGATCTAATTTCCCTCTTACAATTTTCTTGAAATAATGAGTATAAAGTGATGGAAAACCAGGCCTTTTATGTAAAATTATTTCAAGATATGTCTATGGTTATTTATTAGTCTTTCCTTATGGATTTATGGATTACATTTGGCATCATCAGCTTGCTATTGTAAGGCACTGCAGAAAAAGAGGGATTTGTTATGATTCAGCTACATAAGAGATCTCCAAAATTTAATCCACTCCAGTAAAAGAAATACCAGGGTGTATTGTCATGTGCAGCAGAGTGGGATGCGGGGACTCTTCATCCAGCACTGGCTGAGCTGGGTTCAGCCATGTTGTGCAGCTCTGTGAGAAAGGCAGTGGGAAGCAGCCTGGCTGCCCTGCTGTGTGTGCTCTGCACTTGGGATCCAGGATAGAGCAGATCCTCTGCTTGGGACTGTGCTCTGCAAATAAACCACCTCGCTCTGAGCCACCTGGGGAATCTCTAAAAGGGCAAGTGACCTTTCCACTGCAAGGGACATGTGTACATGCACATTCATAGGCACATGCACTGATATTAGGACCAGTGAAGACCAAACATTCATCCCATCCTAAATAATCTTTGCATCAGATCCCTACTTCTTCCTAGTTATCTTCTTTCTAGTTATCTTATCCAGTTTTCTGCTTCAATGTTAGGCTTCTTTGTTATTTTAATTAAAGCTAACACATTGTCGTTCCTAGTATCCTTACCCTGGTGTTTAATAAGACTTGCATGGATTTATTCCTTGAACACAGAAAGAATTTAGAAATATTTTTGTGCATGTATTTTTTCAGAAGAACTGAGAATGCACTCTGATGTTGAATTTTTTCTGCTGCCAGGAGGGTACCTATGTCCTGTGGACCTTTTGCACAAACTGTGCTGCTTGAGTATTCCCAAGTTGCCAAAATTGTCAGTCTTTCTCTAGATGTTTTCAGTAAGATGTGATCCATAACTCTACCCATATGTGAAGTCTCATGACCATGAGGTTTGCAGAGGTACTTCAATTAACAAGGGAGTGTTGCCTGAGTTTCACCCATCAGGTAACATAATCTCAGTATCAATAGGAAAGGCATTCTTCTATTAACCATGGAGCTACCAAACTGTGCATCTGTTTTTGCTGACATCCTGAGGTGAACTCTGAAAATAATGAGACAGGTACAATAAAAATGTAATTAAAGGAGTGGCATAAGGGCTAATTATCTCTGCTTCCTTTGCATCATGAGTCTGAGCGTCAGTGGTTAAAAAGGTCCTGACTGAAGGTGTTAATACAGCTTTAGCACTTTTTATTTTCAAGTGCAACAAGCTGTATAAATCTGTAGTTAATGAACTAATCAAACAAAACTGACATTAGTAGGAAGTACAGGCTTACCCCTTTACTATTGTAATTAATGTGCCATTTATTAAAAACACCAGCAGTTCTCTTTTTTTAAGGACAGGAGGAGTAAAACAGTGGCTTGATAGCCAGCCTCAAAAGCTGTCAGCAGTGAAACATAACACATCTTGACACTGGTGAAGGGTATCCCATCAATATTTATGCAAAATTTATTATTAATGTTACTAATATTGTGCAAATTCTTTTCAAGTTCTTTCAGGCATAGAGAACCTTTAAAACTATTACACTTCTTGTTGTAACACACCTGAAAGACAGGAAATGAAACTCATTTTAGGAAGATAATATATAACGATTTGTAAGAGAATAACAATAATTTCTGCTCATGGATTTTAGATCTAAGTCTGTATCAATAACCAAAAGAGAACAACAGTTTGAGAAAAGAAATGCCTGAGTGAGTATACTTAGCTGAAAAGGGTGTCTGTGTAGATTCAGAGATAATTTAAGTAAAAAAAAAGAATGAGCCTTGCTAATTTAAAATATTCCCTCTCACATGAGAACATGATGGGTCAATCATTACTCTGGTGTTTGCTCCACAGGCAGAAATTTTTAATGAACTCCTGTAGCTAATAGGAATTCCTGAGAGTGTTTTGTGAATTGCTATTTCACAAAGTGGCCCTGGCAGCAAGCGTTTGACAAGAAGGATAAACATGGCTGCCTAGCACATCTGTTTATTTGAGTAAATCAGTCTTAGCTCAACTGGCATGTGTCCATAAGGCCAGATAATATCCTTCAGCAAAGTCTTCAGTAAGCAGAGGGATCAGGGATGACACAATTGTAATTAGAAGAGAGTTGCTTACCTAAGTTCGGAGTATTTTAAAAAATTGTTACAATATTGTGTAATCCTGCCTGCCAGATTTGATATCTAGTACTCTGTGCTAGTGTCATGGCTGACTGGGCCTTTCTCAGGCATCATAATAAGCCTTCCTTTGTGCCCAACCCTTCCCAGTCCCTGTGCTCCTGCATCACAGTCCCTCTGTGTGCTTGGGTAGGAAGAGAATGACAGGATTGATTTGTGAGTTACTTTGTGAAGTTGCTGATGTTTTTACGGGCTCCTGTGACAGCTAAGGATGAACATCTTGTATCATCTCCACAAATAGTAAAGATCTTCTGGTTACCAAGTGTATGTTGAGCATTCAACCTTCTTTACAAGAGTGAGATCTCCAACCTGCCTAAAATGCTGGTGGCACTGTATTTGTTCACTCCAGGGCTTCTGCTTCCATGTGCAGGATAACACCACCCAGTTGGGGCTGTCACATTTAGATGTAAGAGGATGAGCTCATAATAACCTTTTGCCAGTGTAACTTTCAATCCATCTGCTTTTCTTCTTTTTCTGTCATGCAATTTTAGCATTACTTGAATGGTTTTGGGGCTTTTTATGGATTGATAATGCAGAATCCTTGGGCTGCCTATCGATGCAAATAGAGACTATCTCTAGAGGACTGCCAAAAAAGTGTTCTTTAACAATTTACAGCTGACTGCAGAGGATGTTATGAAACTACATTATAATAGCACTGACTGTATCAGTTGGTAATGCCAGATGAGAGTCTGAATGTGTTCTCGAACTGACTGGGCCCCTCTTTGGAAACTGTCCATAGGTTGTTGAGAAATACTGAGGATCTTATATATTTTTAACAAGAGAAAGTAGCTGCTGAAACTTTTGTAACTGTCATGGTTTGACACTGGCACGATGCCAGTGCCCCCATGAAGATACCTTCTCCCTGGTTTCTGCTGTGAGATGTGACCAGGAATAAGCAAAGCAGGCTCCTTCTTAGGAAAGAAAAGAACCAGAACTTTATTAACTACTCTACAACTACAGATAAAAGGAACACACATAGGAAAAATGAAAACCTTACAAATACATTTCCTCCTCCCCCCACCAAATTTCCAACACAATACATCTATTCCTTAAATCACCAACTCTCGGTCCAGCACCACCTTTAGACAATCAATCCTCAGTTCATCAAGAGGAGAGGAGTCCTTCTTGTACCATGGGCTTCCCCTGGAAACACAGCTGAAGCCTCGTGTGTTTCTGTGTCACTCGTGGCACCGCCCGGAGTACATCTGCTGTCGTGACCTCTTCCTTTCATGTCCAGTGCTCTCACCACTGAACACGGACCAGAACTGCTTCTAGGGTTGTCTTTTTAAGGATGCTCTGTCCCGATCCAAAAAAGGCACAGTCTCACCTTTGGGACACCTGTCCCCACAATCTCTCCTTTGGGACACCTGTCCCCCCCATATTTTTTCACCCCCTGGGGCCGAGGGGCACCAACACTGAACCCTCTTGGTTCTGTGGTCATTGCCTCCCCCTAGAATGCAGTCTCTGTGTCGCAAGGAACATGGTTCTGTCCATGGCTATACAAAAAGAGTCCAGCAAAAGCCACTCCATCATCTCTTCCCACTAGGATTCTTCTCTATTCTTCCACTACTTCTCACTCACCCAGACCTCTCTCACACTTGCACATTCCTTCCTCATCTTCCACTCTATCTTCCAGGAGAGGTCAATGTTCTGTAAAGTTCTCATTCTCCAAAAAGGGGTTAAAAGCTCCTACAAGCGGCCGGCTGAACCCCCCCTCTTCTCCGTCCCAGCCGTGCTGCCGGCGCAGGCCCATGTTTATCCAGTCTCAAGGTTACAGTCCCAGGCAGCGGCTCTCCTCTCTCTCTCTGTGTCTCTCAGGGGGGGCTGCCCGATGGCTCCCGGTGTCTCTCTCTTTCTCTCTCTTCCACCCTTCCACCCCGGGGCTCAGGCCTACCTCTCTCGGCCTCATGGCTTTCCCCTCCCCCTGCCCAGCCAGCAGCTGGGCCGGGGGAGAGACCCGAACTCTTTCCCGCCGGAAACCCAAGAGGACCCTCCCAGGGGAGAGCTCTGCTTTTAACCCCGTGTTCTCAGAGGTGGACCCATGTCCTAAATGGCCTGGTTAAATGCCAATATTAAAGCCTGAATATCCATTGGCCAAAAACACAGCATCCCAAAAAACACATTTCCTGTCAAACCACCACAGTAACACATCTGGATGTACAGCTGGGGATTTTGTGCAGGAATTGAGGAGGAAAAGGAGAGACATCCATAATAATAATAATAACAACAACAACACAATCTTACAAGCAGTGTTTCAAACTGAATGCTGTAGCGTTAGTACTAAAATGGCCCTGCTGGTGTTGGTATGCAGAGCAGCCCTTTCTACAGAGGATTGAAAGGGCAAGTGGCATTTCTTAAAACTGGAAGCATCTCATGGAAAATAAAATGACTCCTCAAGCATTTGAGCCTGGGTAAAGCCAAAGATGTGCACCTTTCTTTATCTGAAAGGTGGAAAGACAGTGTTAAGGTGAAATTTGAGTGGTGGCCATCAGTAAAAAGAATGAAAAATGGGATGACAAATGAAATCCATGAAAAGAAGAGTTGGTATTGGGCCGGACAGATCACAGAGGGAGACACCAGACAATCCCAAGGGGCACAAATTGGGACCAAGAATGCCCAAGGAACATGTGTTTGGCTTCCTTTCATGTAGGTAGGTATAGAATTTCTGGCTGCTGTCTCAAGCTCAGGTTGCAGTAAAATGGACAAGACAGAGGGCATTTTTACGAATGTCAAGAACCTTTGCTAAAGGTAACCTATTCTGAGCAAAGTGGCCCAATAGGACTTGGGTTTCTGGTTTTAAGAATGCTTTTTAGCCACTTGGAAATACCGAGAGACCAGGTAAACTTTCAGATTTCTTTGGAGCCAATTGTAAATTAAGAAAAACAGCCTGGAGTGCATGCCAGTCATTGCAAAAAGCTAGGAAGCAGAGAGAGTTCTAAAGCAGAGTTTTATTTGACATCTTAGCTAATGATCTGGAAGAAAGAACAGTAGGTTAAGGAAATTCATAGATTGGGTTATATTACCAGTGACAAAATGGACAGCAAAATAATATAATAGTGCCTACAGAGATCCAAAATTCCTGAAAAATATGAAATTCAGCTACATTGGTAGTCTAAAATAGATGCTGAAGAAGAAAGTGCATTGGAAAAGCAGAAAACAGTGTCACAATTCAAAGCATATAAAGTTATAAAACCTAAAAATATAATGAGGAAACAGGAACCTCCTCTGTCCTACCTGATGTTAATTGTGAGTTACCTATTTTTATGTACTGTAACTTGTAAATTCAGAACCTAACCTAATACTCCCAAGAGTCATGGAATAATGGTCATTCAAAAGTGAAGAAAACAAAGCATCATCCTTCTGAAGTCAAAGAGAGTTTATGACATCAGAGAAGCAATATTTTTGTTTGTATTCTTTTTTATTATCATTATAATTATAATACAAAAGAGATGCCCTGAGATCATTAATATACATTTCTACAAGTTTTTTTCTCAAGTAATAGTTAAAGTACTTAGGTAAACAAAAGATCCTTCAGAGGAACATTTTCTTTCTTTGTTGCTAAGCTAACCTGATTGAGGACATGGTAAAAGTCAGTAGTGGAAGAGGTCCATTTCAAAAGAAAACAGAGGAGGAACTCTGCCCTAACATCTCTGCTCTCCTGCCAACTCCATTTCATGTCTAGCTGGAAGAAGCTGATATAAGTTGCACTGGCTGTAGGTTCCAAGTTTACCATTTTTATGGTTATTCTACTGACTGTGCTGTATGATTTGCTGGGTATTCAGTGTGCCACTCCACTGACACAGGAGTAAGTGTACAAATAAATATTTGATTGTTCAAGCATATAATTTTCTCGACACCACCTAGAAAGAAGTCCACAGTTAAAAGGCCTTTTCAAAATTCATTTCCATATAAATTTTATTCTGAAAAAAAAGTCCTTATATAAACACTATTCTCTTGAGATCACATTCTCTGAAGAACTATAGTCATAATGTGCTATAAGAAGATAATTCCACTTATTTTTATGTGAATGAAAACCCAAAAGCTCATATTGGGAAATACTTTTTTTTTAGTTGTAAGGGTTTCATCATAAATGGAAAAAAAAATAAACAAGAATTGGAAAGAAAAAAAAAGGGTCAGGTAATGGTAGACTAAATCCACATTGCAATCTACTCCACACTGAGAGACTCAAACAGCCTGCAAGGCATGTGAAGATGATTCATATTAATGGACTATTTTATTAAGGTGCAGTATGGTTGAAGGCCACAGAATAGCAGCATTCTGTCAGATACACAGTAGTTTATTGAAGTCTGATAATGCTGCAGGGCACAGAATTTTAGCCAAGTTACATTTTATTTGACTGCCGTCCTATTAGTGCCTGCACTAGGATACATGTTTTCATATACATTGTTTTGCCAGACAACACATTATGTGCTATTTAACAGATACTGCCTTCTTACTGATCTTCTTTTTTTTTTTTTCTTTTTCATTTTTTTACTACTTCTAGGTATGTTGTAATGGGATTCTGCACGACAATAAACCTGGCTTCCAATGCTGTGAGGACAAGTACATTCCATTTATTCTTAATTCACCAGGGGTTTGCTGTGGTGGGCAGATACATGCTGTGCAACCGAAACATCAGTGCTGTGGTGGTTATTACACCAGAGTTTTAGTAGGTAAGAGACAACTCCTTTCCACTGCTTGAATGAAGTAAAACAACAAAGTTGATTTATTTGTTAAATCAAGGAGAATGAAAACAATAAATGTGAGATTTATCAAGATTTATAGATGTCTTTGAGATTTGTGCTCAGTGCAAAGGAAATTGCGCTCACTTTCCCTTCTAAACACAGTACACTCTGTTTGTACAAGAAAGGCTTAATTGATGAAACCTGATGATTGGGTCATTTCCCAGAGAACTAATTTGTGCAAAACTATACTTAATTGCAGTAAGTGCCGCATAATGGAGAGGGCAGTTCTCCTTAATAGGAACACCATCAGGCAATTTAGTGGTGAAGTTTAGTTCTCTGCTTGACTTGACCCCACATGATTTTCCATAGCCATTTCAGTTGTAGAACAATTGTTAGCCTTTGTGTTGATATTGTGGATGACATCACTTCTACTTGTTTCTACATTGTCTACTCTTTGTTTCCACTGTTACAGATCAAAGCATGCCTCCCACGTGCATTAACTTTGATGGTAATTTATCCTTTTCTTATTCTCAGAGTGATTTGGGAATTTTGCCAAAAACTGTGCTTCTGCATTACTGTCCAGAGTTTGGTTTTCCAGTTTGCTGGGAGGTCATTGTTGATAGGAAAAGGAGGAAAAGGAGGAGGAGAGATCCCTTTCATGGGGCCAGTGTTTAGAGCATATAACTCTTTGTAGGCAATTGTCAGGTCAGGAGCTAAAATGCTTCCATTACTGATGAGCTAGCACACATTCCATAGGCTCAGAAGTGCTTGACATTTTGCCAACACGTTCAGCACATCCCAAGTTCTGATCTTTTGAAAAGTAATTAATATATCACAATATTAGAATGCCTTCCATGATGTCATCAGAAAAGTTCTATCACATGGAAGAACCAGAGAAGTGTATTTTGCTGACCTCATTAATCTCAGTGTACTGAAATGGAGAGATTATACTGTGACCTCTGTCCCCATCCAGTGGTCTATGTTAACTAGCTTAATGTTGTTTACATCAAGAAAGAAAAGCACAGTGGAACAAAATATCTTATATCTGAAAGTAGTTCTTGTTCAGTCAGCAGTCCACAAGCATGAAACAGTGAATGTTTGAACATGATTTTAAACAAATTTTCTAAGTATACTTGCTGCATTATTTTTCTATACTCTAAAGGGCAGCAACATGAACACTGTTGGTCACTTTTTTCTTTTTTATTTTTATAAATATGCTAATAACCTCAAGCTAAATGTTAATGTGGGTCATTCTTTGATAAGGATAACAATTAACTGGTAAGACTGCATAGTAGTTTTCAGAGGGAGAACATTTTCAAGCCTAGCTTGGAATGGAACCCATTTTGAGAGGTTAATGAGAAGGTTACTGATCCTTTGTGTCTTATGTCTAATAGTTCTTTAAAAAAATAGTTTTATTTCCAATAGATATAAGCAACAGTCTGTGTTTTAATACTTTCTCTGTGTAGCAGCTAAATTAGCTTCCGAGGAATGCAGGAAAATATGATGAAGTACCTAGATGGATTGTATCTATTATACTCTAAAAATTTGTTCTCATCTTTTTTTTAGTTATTATTGACTTTATTTGATAAAGTTATTTTTACAGGATATAAGCATACATATTTCCCAGATGTTGTTTGGCCAGCTCAATAGCTCGGGATGTGCTGAAGCATACCAGGCTGGAGGCATGAAGATTACAAATTAGGAAGGCAGAATCTCAGTTTCTGAAACACTAGTGCACAAAGAAGTGCAAACATCCATCCCAGAACTAAGATGGGAGGCAGAACAAATAATGTTACTACCACCCAGGCACCTCTTTGGCAAGGAGCGTGGGGAGAAAGGAAAACACTGTTCTCCCTCATCTTTTACAATCTCAGCACATGGTTATTTCTGACAAAAGCTGCATTGAGTTTGGAACTCTCTGTCTTTTAATTCCCAACCTTTCATAAGAAAAAAACTTGAGATATTGCTTTAAATGAGAAGAATGAGTTTTAAAAATCAAAACACATTTCTTTGATTAACATTCAGGAATCAAAATACTTCATTCAACTCTATTATCCATCTTCAATAGCAAAATAAAACCATTCTTCCTTCCAAATGACATTTGAGCCACAGAAAACACTGCAACACAGAAAAATAATATAAAAATATTAGAACACTGGATCAGCTCAATTGGATTCACTAGCAGACACTAATGAATGAAAATTACCATTTATCAACATTTTTTTATCCTTTATAACACTATGTGCTTTGTTCTTAGCCCACAGCTTATTCCAGTCCACCCCACCCCACCATTACAGTGTCAGTCTCATTGGCAGTCTTATACTACAGTCTTTTCCTGCAAAAGCTGATGATTTTGCTTAAGTTGCAGCCAAGCCCACCAATTGTGATGGTGGTATTTAATTTTTAAAGTGAGTTTAATCCTTAAATTCTCTGTGAGATGAAGTCCTGAGCGACACTCAAACATGAAAAATGCTTTAAGAATTGTGAATTGATTCATCAAGACAAGTTTGGAATGATTTTGAAGGAGACAAGGAATTTTTTTTCAAAGAATAAGTAGCCTGATGGTTCTGTTAAACACAGCAAGAGTGTACTCTCTTTACTGTGTAGCTGCAATTGCAAAAAGTTTTTATTTGCATAATTGTCATATGCACAGACATTGTTCTTCTCAGCTTTGTCTCTGTCATGCTTGTCTTTTGATATCTTACAGAGTCTTGACTTGAATTAATAAATGCACATTTCTTTAATCATTATTACAAATTAATATAATACTTTTATAGCATCCTAAACCACCAAGTGATTCTGTGCTTTCACCTGGAGAGTTCTGTACATGAACCTGTGTGAATCCAGATTTGTTGCTATCTAATGAAAGGCTCTCAGGAATTTCAAGGGCTGTAAATGGATAAAATCTTTAATTGTATCCTTATATTGACAGGAGAAGTATGCTGCCCTAATGAAGAGGAAAACAGAGTTTCAGTTGGAATTGGTGATTCCTGCTGCCAGGGAATGCCTTACTCCACATCGGGCAATCAAATCTGCTGTGGTGGATCCCTGCATGACAGTTTCAATCAGCAGTGCTGTGGTGGAAGGGTCATAAGCATGGACTCGGTCTGTTGTGGTGATGAAAAGGAAGGGACTGCATACAGACCTCTTACAGGTAAGTGATAAGTCCTCAAGAAAAAGCTCTTCATCTTTTTGAATCTCTTGTGACACCAGCCATTCAGAAGTGACACACTCAGATTTGAAGTGTGTGTGCCAATTTGTTAAAATGTTCTTGCACTTTAGTCACCTATTTTGCTATACTCCAAAATGCTGAGCTTGCAGTAACCTTCTTTGCCTTTGTGCAAAAGCTGCAGGGGCTGAAGAAACCAGACAGTTCAAAAGGAGTGAATGATCTTTCCTTGTGCAAGTGAGGAAACAGGACTGGTGCCCTCAGTGAGGTTAGATTGACCACCTTGTGCCACCATGTATCCCAGTGCAGGGATTTTCCATTGGCTCTGGAAATGTGGGGTTAGTCACCTGGAAACTGAAGATTGCAATGGTGTCTGCTTGGTGGTCTATGTCACTCTCTTGTGTTCATCCCTCACATGGGGCTAAACCTGCTGTAGTTTAAAATTAACAAAAAATTAATCCCCAGCACTGCTCACTAGCTCATCTGGTGTATCCCATTAATTTCTTGGAAATTATAGGAAATTACTCTATCATTTAGAGGTACAATCCAAACCCTACTTCCTTATAAAACACTTCGCGACTATCTGAGGACAGACATTGGAGGTATTATTAGAAAACCTATTCAGATATTTTCATGTGTCTTTTCTTTCCACAGTTATTAGACAAATTATATCCCATCAGCTTTCGGCTTTTTCAGCCTGACAAAAAGACTTCAGAAACTATTGTGGTGTGAAAAGGGAGTCTGATTTCAAAATAGAGAAATAATGAAGGTTTAGTACCCAGCTTTGCTTGGTGTACAAAGCTAAGTGATGGTGTGTGCCATTTTGAGCCTCTTAGTTGTACAACCAAGAATCTTAACATATAACTAAGAATCCAGATCTGAAGGCTGAACTCCTCCTTTCTCCAAAAAATAAGCTCTGTCTTCAGCTAGTTTTTTGTATTCCCCGGATCCTTCAGTGGCTGTGTTAGTAGGAACAGCCTCGTTGGGTGCTGACTGTCCAGATGAGGTAATCAGATGAGTATTGCCATGGTTTCTGTGGTTTCCATGCTATCCCTCCCTTCCACTGACAACTCCTGGTGTGAGCTGTGAGCAGCACTGCTTGCATGATTTTAGCTCCCTCTCATTATGATCCCTAATTGTGCCTGATCTACCGCATGCCTGCTCTCAATACCAGCTCTGAGCAAGGCCCTCTTGCATAGCCCCGCATTGTGCGGCTGCCACAAGACGGGGCTGGCTCATAAAACATCTCTTTATGTACTTTATTACTTAAACTCTTTTATTTGCCTGCAGGAGCCCTTTAACAAAATCACATTGAATTGACTTTCTCACACCAAATCAAATCTCTCTGGTCCCAGTTCAGTTGTCTTTGTCAATATGTATTTTATAAATGGAGTGAATTAACAGATGCTGTTGGAACAGAACTGCTGGGGTAGCGTTTATGTTTTTACTGCTCTCTCTGGGCAGATGAGTTGTGTAGGAGTGTAATACAGGTATCTTGGGATGAAAGTTATGTTCTTCATTTCAGTATATATGTATTCTTAACAGGTTTTTTTTCCTTTAAATAGATATATTTAAAAAACCTTTATATCTCTCTTTTAAAAATGTGTTTAGCCTATAATGCTCAATCATTTACACTATTTTTCCCAAGAATGGGTTGGGATGACAGTTTTTTGGCCATTGAAAAAGAAAACAGTGGCTTTTTTCATTGCTTACAGGTTTTCTGTGAGGACTTTACGCTGTGAGCCAGCACACAGCTGAACACAAATACAGGTTTGAAAGATGAATTAGCACAACAGTTGAAAAGAGATTGTATTCCTTTGCATTAAGCATAGAATAGATTGTGGTTTCTTATCATATCATATAGATCATGCTCAATTGGTTTTTGCTTAATTTCTTGGAGTAATTCAGCCTTGCTAAATACATCACGAAAATGCAGAAGCCAGGCATAAAAATCTACCTGCTTCCTATCCTAATTATTGTAATTATTCTAATGGAAAAAATGCTCTTACACAAAAACATAATTTACTTATCATTGGCAAATGGATAAGTAGAATTTTGCAAGAATATGGTAATTGGAAGGCTGATCTCATTGTCTGGAAGGAGAAGAGGTAACAGGGGTGGTTTTATGCAAAAGCTGAATTGCTTCTGAAGCACTGTTTTGCACTTGGCAATGAATGCCATAGCTAAAAATCTAGTGACAATTTAAAGCTTCTGTTTGAGAGCTTTAAGTCTTTCCAAAAAAAGCATAAGAGAAAAACTTGTTCACTAGAAGTGCAAGCCCTGTACACAATCTCATTTTGTTGCATGTCCAGTTCAAAATCAGTGTCTTTTTGCTGAATCTAGATCCAGGTTTAAGCTGAATGTTGGTTTAAGAGCTTGAATCATAGAATTTTTTCACTTGCCATTACATACCTTTTTCAGAGAGTCTACCTTGCAAAAAGAGATTTTTCATCCATCCCACATTACTTTTTTCTCTTTATTTATTAATTTCTCTTTTCTTAGGTTTCTTTTTCAGCCCCTCGTTGGCCTTATTTAGTGGGGTGACCATAGAGACATCTACTGGCAAAGGCTGGCATTGGTGTACAGGCACATCCTGAGCCCCACTGCTGCAGTGTGATTATCCAAAGTTCTCTATTTCTGGCTATAAAGGATAATGTCAGCTAAAACCACTCTTGGATTTTCTCTCTCACTGTCTTTTCTTTTTTTTTTTTCCTTTTAATGCCACTGTACTGACATCCCAGACTCATGAAAGATGATGCTTTGTGCTGTTGTGGTTCCTGATCTGTAATAGTGGCAATACCCGCATGTAAGCCAAGGATTTTTGGAGTAGTTTGCAATGTACACTGGCTCTGTATTTTGTTGATCCTCTATTCTGGCTCCAAAGGCTAAGCCTTTTCATACTCATTTTTTTCCCTTTTTAAAGCATTGGTTTTGCAGATTTACTAAATTAGTAATTCATCACTCAGCTAGGTTTATAAATTTTTTCAGTTTCTGGGGATGAACATGAAATAGTTGTTGACAGAAATCAGTTTTAGCAGGAAGTGTCTTTTCCAGCCCATGGATTTTCTTTTTGCTATAATGCATTACGTGCCTATGAAACAAATATATAAAATATGACACACACATTCCAACTGAGTTACAAACAAATAGTTTACATTTTGATGTTTTACTGGATTCAGCAAGGGTTTATAGGAATTTCTGGATCCTTAGGCAATTGAATAAAGCAATTTTTAGAAGGCAAATCAATCCATCAATATTACATGGTCCTATTTTGTTTTTCTTGGAGCATATTTAAAATTGTACATTTGAGGTGTCAAGGTTCAGGAGTCAAGTGCTACATGTGATAAATTAAGGAAAGGTCAGAGGCTATGCAATGCAGTTTCAGAAGATTGTCTACCTCTGCCTTTGCAGCTCATTCATGCTGAAGTGATGCACTCTGGGAATTACTACCAAACTCTGCTCTGCAACATCTGCTCTCCCTAAGTGAGTTAGTGCACGTCAGACATCTTTATGTCAGAATATTGCAGTGATGGATGCAGTCTTCAGAAAATGCTGCATAAAAATCTGGTGTGCCGTTCTGGCCATTAAGTGAAATTACTATTTAAATTAATGGCGCTGTCACAGTTTATCTGTGCAAAGAATGAACGCTGATTAGGGTATTAAGTAATTAGCAATTTATCACACTGGAACAAGGTTGATAATAATTAAAGAAGTAATGGTTTACCAAAGAAACTAGAAAGGGAGTCACTTCTTGTTATGTGAGTGAAATCTTGGCTGAAAAATTTAATTCAGTTAAACAAAGATGAGGTTCACAGTGAAAGAATACAGCTTTGTTTGTTTCAATAGAAAAACAGTTCATTATCAAAATTTGAGTTTGCCTGTCAGAAGTCCCTTGGGGCTGTCTGAGTTGCTTATTAGTATTGAATTGAGTCATTTTCTGCATTAATTCTCTCTTTAAAATTGGTAGAATCCTAGGACAATTTGGAAAAAGGGTGTGAATAAGAGGAAATATTTTACATCTTGAAGAGCTGGTGATCACAGTTTGATTGCTGTGAATAGAACCAGCCCTGAAAAAAGATAAAGTATGCAAGTAACATCACCATTTTTAGCCATTCCAGTGATTGGAATGAAATGTTCTGAATGCTTTAGCAGGATCACACCTTTAAAGATTAATTTTCATTATGTATGACTTCTAAGAGAGATTTGCTGCAATAAATAGCAGTGAAAAAAGTGGCCACTCTTGCACGTGTTTTAAATGCCAACATACGATAGAAATGATGTCAAACACAAACTACGTTGTAGAAGTAAGAGTATATCACAGCCCTGGTTTTTGTGTGATATCTTTCTAGTTCAATTAGTAATAACATTTATTTCATTGCAGTTATAAAGGAGTTTGTAGTATTTGGTTCTGAGTTAAAACTTACCCCTTTCTGGTGTTGGGTTCAACACTGGTATTTCATGTGAATATGTGGAAAATTGCAGTGGTTATGGTGAGCTTTCCTTTTAAAAATAAAATTATTGAAACCAGAAAAAAGATAGTAGAATTAATTTTGGCAGCTTATCAATTCCACTGTAGAAATGCAAATTATGTATAGGAATCAGCTTCTTGAGTGGTAATTCTCTGTATAAGATGAGTGAAGCTTCACTGTGGGTATTTTCCAAGTGACCCATTCCATTCTAGGTACCTAACATGAACCCCTACTTTAAAATATAAAATATTTACATTCTACAGGAAATTTTCATCAACAATCCATCTCCAGACTGCTGTTGCCAGTACACTGGTGTGATATTCCATAGCAAAGTTCTTTACAAAGTTCAGGAGTGGTGAGCATTGATTGTAGAGCACCCTGTTTATTTCTCTAATTCTTGATTGTTTTCAGCAGGTCTGGAAGTCAGGATGCTTACTTCAGTCACCTCATGTTTGAACTTAATCTCACTTTAGCTAAATCTGCATAATTCCAGCTGCTGGTGGGTTTATGCCAAGATATATTGCATTGTGAGCTTTCTCCTTTCTTATCTATTTATTTACTTAAATTTCATATTCAGCTTTTTTTTTGTTTGTTTGTTTGTTCATTTCAGGGATGTTCTGTTGTGGGCAAGAGTATGTGAATAAGTCAGATACCATATGCTGCTCAGGTTCCAGTGGTGAGTCCCTAGCACATGTTAGAAAGAATGACCAAGTGCCAGTAAAATGCTGTGAGACTGAACTTATTCCAAAGAGCGAAGAATGCTGTAATGGAGTTGGATATAATCCTTTGAAATATGTTTGCTCTGACAAGATTTCAGCTGGAATGATGATGAAGGTAATTGATAGAAAATCTCTTGGTAGCTCTGATTTGATGATGGAAAGAGAAATACACTGTTCATAACTATTTTTCTAAAATAAGAATATAAAAACTCTTGTGTGCATTATTCATTTTCACATTACATCCATATTAATACCGAATGAGTTTGCCATGATTGATGTTATTGCAATGAATTCTAAAGGAATTAATAATGATTAGCTGCCTCTGTGAAGTGTTGCCCAGCACTTCAGATTAGTACAGTGGCTAAAAGCTGGCATACTAACAAGACTGACATGTATAGCCAGTTTCCATTCTATGGCCACTGTTTCTGATGATGTTCATTAAGTGGAAATTAAAATTGGATGGCCAGTTCTGAAGTATAAAAATGCTATAACATTTCAATTTGGGCAGGCAGTAGGCCATGATTCCCCAAGCCCATAAAAAAATCCACAAAAAACTCCAAAAATAAAAATAAAGCAATTGACATTTTCTTGATGGACTTAATCCCGATCCTACAGAAAACCAGTGGCCATTTTGGCATAAATTTCAACAGTACTAGGATGGGTCCTTTCCTGCCTAATGAATTATATAGCTTATTCTCATTCTATTTTAATGTCAGAGTAAACTAAACACCATAAAGGCTAATTTGGTCTTTTCCAAGAGTGCCCTATGACTGTAGGCATCAGCATGAGACAATTTTGCCTGCAACTCCAAGTTGAATTCAACAGAAATCTTCAAGAATTAGCATCTTGGTGTTATGCATATGCTGTAAAAATGTTCTCAATTGTTATTTTTTATATATATATGTGTATATTCTTTTTATAAAATTGTATTTATATTTATTATAAGAGGGAGAGAGAAAGTGAGAGAGAAGAAAAGAACATTGGATATTGTGAATTCTACAACAGGGAAATCAGAAAGATGTTGTGGAATTTACCAAACATATAAGAAAAGTAAAACAGACCCCATCCTGCCATATGCAGGTGTTCCTATGTCCTTGTTGTTCATCTGCTAAGTTAATACAGAAAAATTTCTTACATCTTTGCCTTTTCATGTCAAGGTTTTCATGTAATTTCATTTTCAGACTGAATCATTTTCTCCTAGAGAAAATCCAGGCATTGTGATGAGTCAGCTGCAGTTCCTCAATGCATTGTATTAGTAGCTCACACAAGGAAAAAAATGGCTGAGAACAGGTTAATGAATTCTGGTAGATAACACACCAGATCCCTGCCTTAGGTATAAAGTATAAACAAAGGAAGTGCTTTGTATTTCACTTACCCACAGTAGAAAAGAGATAGCAGTGCTGGCTCTCTGAGATGTATAGATTTACTAACAGCAAAAGGGCTGATAGCCTGACACATTCTGCAGCTACTTTACATGGGAATGTAATCCATCTATATCCTGCATCCTATACGGATATCTATCACAACATAATTATTTGTGGAAGGGCCAAATTTGGGAAGGTAAATTAGCTGAAGTTTCTAATCAGCTGAGAAGCTAATTTCAATAGGTGAATTATGGAAGCATTAGGTATAATCTGCTTGGATTTCCTTCTCAAGTTTATGACCTAATGGGCAAAAATATTTGTGGCAAATTTGGCAGTACATTTCTTTCTGCAGCAACCTATATTTCATGAGAATTATTGCTCTCTAGCTTATGGTTTGGCAAAAATATTATTTCATGAATTTTAATGGAAAGTTTTGGATGCTCAGCGTATATTTCTGTGAATTGTACTTTATGGGTTAAATCTTATATCTTTATGTTTGCAGAGGACCTCTTCTTGCAGCAAAGCTTGTGTTTAGTAGTGATGTGACAGAGGACATGATTTATATAGCCCATGGATAGAGTTTTCAGCCTCAAAAGCTGCCAAGGACTTGCACAGAGCCCTCTTGTGTACTTGGCAAGCTGTATGAGGGGCTGGGAATTTGCTACTGATTTGCCACAGGATATTGGCTTTTGCAGGAACAGAATGTTCAAATTCTTGGGTAAAATCCTGTTGTCATTGATTCTAGACTCTTCTATTTTCAACAAATCCTGCCATTTGTGGTTCCAGTAATTAAAATTTGTGATGCTTTCATCCAAGGACCCTAAAAAAACCTGTTTCTTTTAGAAAGGATTATAGAAACATCAATGATCAAAAACAGTAGATGGGCCAAAGGCTGAAAGGGTCTCACATATACTGGAAATATCAATGTAATCAAGGTGGTGACATGGTTTTTGTGTTGTATAAAGATAGAGAAATAATAATGGAAGCATTTATAGAGAAAGGAAAATGTGGGAAATATATTTAAATTTTCCTATGTATTCCTTAGGTAAAAGAAGAATGCAAGGCTAATGTCCTTTGCCCTTTATCTATGGAGGAAACAGCACACTGTGGAAAGTGTGACTTTGATCCTATGGAGAGTATCTGTGCGTGGATAAAAGGTTCACAGAGTGCTACAGAAACAGAGGTAGAGGCAGGTGTGTGTCCAGCAGAAGAGGAGACTGTCTACACAGGAGGTCCAACACAGTATTCCTTTACAGGTAAGGAAAAGTGGCAGACCAGACTGGTGATTTGTTAGTATAGATAATTTGCTCTGGAGAAAAAGATGGCCTGAATGCTATCAGATAGCCCAATTAAATGCGAGGCAGTGTGAAGAACAACATGGATCTTCTCAAGTGAATCCAGAGAAGGCCATGAAGATGCTCAGAGGCTGGAGCAGCTCTGCTGTGCAGACAGGCTGAGACAGCTGGGATTGTTCAGCCTGGAGAAGAGAAGTGAAGGTTTCAGGGGGACCTTAGAGCACCTTCCTGTACCTCAGGAAGGGTCTACAAGACAGTCAGGGAGGGACTTTTTGCAAGGGCAGGTAGTGATAGGACAAGGGGAATGGCTTTGAGCTAAAAGAGGTCAGGTTTAGATGATATATTAGGAAGAGATTCTTTACTGTGAGGGTGGTGAGGCACTGAAACTGGTTGCCCAGAGATGTTGTGGTTGCCCCATCTCTGGAATTGCTCAAGGCCAGGCTGGATGGGTTTTGAACCTGATCTAGTGGAAGATGTCTCTGCCCATGGCAGAGGGGTTGGAATTAGATGATCTTTAATATAGCTTCCAACCCTGGCCATTCTATGATTCTATGAAGTCTAGTGAAGCAGAATTCTTTTAAGAAGTAATCTGTGAATTGGGGCGGAGACTTCAGGGATATGCAATGAGCGAGATTCAATGAGTACCTAATGTGTAAACTTGCTTTCAAAAAAGTTGATAAAACAATGGCCCTGTCTAAAGAATACCATCTATTTCTATCTGTAACCCCCCCCTCAAAAAAAAAGTTATTTTGTATTTTGATAAGACTGAGATGATCCAAATGTAATTTTCTTTTCCTAGATGTGAACCTTGAACCTTTTGTCACATATGAGTACAGGGTGGCTGCTTGGAATAGCTATGGAAGAAGTCTCAGTGAAGTTAGCAGAGCTGTCACTAAGCAAGATGTGCCACAGGGTGTAAGTCCTCCAAAATGGGCCAAAGTAGATAATCGGGAAGACATGATACTGCTCAGCTGGGAAGAACCACTTCAACCAAATGGTATTGATGCGTTTTTATAAGTGTTTTTTCTATTATTCCAATGACAGTGTTCCTAAATCAGAAAACATATCTTAATTAACCCCTGTCACTGAAGTATGCATATTCCTAAACTCTGCAGGAAGGTTTTTTTGTAGGTTGCTATAATTTTCATTGCAAGTAAGAGGAGAGTCTTCACAGAAAACAACTTATTATGTCTTTACAAAGTGCCAAAAAGCCTCTTTTGAGAACAGTTGTAATAATAAGTGTGCAAATATGATCAGAAAATGACAATCATCCTAAAAATATTTGGGGATTTGTGGGTAGTGCTAGTGGTGCTTACATTTATTTCAGGAAATCTTGCTTATTATTTTCAAACTGTGAGGAAACTTGGTAGTGCTCTCACTAAAAACTGGGATCTACTCAGATACTGAGGCAGATGCTGAGGAAAGTTGCTGGTAATTGACATTCAGCATTTAATCAGAATTATTATCTGCTACTCTGGCCGTGTGGATATTTCATTGACTGTTTTCTGTATGCAGAGTAGGTTATTATCCCATGACACAGGATCCCTCAGCTAACAAAAGGGAAAACTTTCTTTCTGCAATAGGTCTTATTATTCACTACATCATCCTCCGAAATGGAATTGAGCATTTTAGAGGAACAGAAATGAGCTTCACAGACACCAGTGGTGTCCAGCCATACCAAGAGTATTCCTACCAGCTGCGAGCCTGCACTGTGGCTGGTTGCACAGACAGCAGCAAGGTTAGTGAAGTGGGCTTCATGGAAACTGATGCCAGGATTTTATCAGCCAGTGTGGCAACACTGAAATGCTTTTGGAAAGGTGTAATTTGAAGGCACAGTGATTATTGAGTAAGTGAAAAAAACATCAATAATCTGATTTGGATTCAGCTACTGACAGGTGAATATTTGGAACCCCAGGTTGATAAAGCAAACAGAAAAAGAAAGCAGTGTCTCAGCCTTGGCAAAGCTGAAATTGCACTGTAGGAACTGATGTTTGTTAAAGAGAAAGCTGTACATGGCAGAATAGAGTAAAGAATATTAAAATGCGCCTTCTCTAAACCAGGAAATTAAATTTTTGCTTCTCACTAGGAGGTCTATAGCCTCTTCTTCCTTGGTATTTCTTAGATATTTGCTTTAGTTATAGTCTAGCAAATTTTTCAACAAACTTCTTACTCTTCCACTCCAGTGGAAAAGCCTCCTTTCACTATATTACTCTTCACTGGCTTTCTATATCTGCACCTGCTTCAGGCTTTACTGTCCCTTTGTGTGCAACCTGCCTCAGCTTCAGTTTTAAGCAAACAGGATCTCTTACCTCCCTTTCTGAGTTTCATTTCTTTGTGTATCACTTTGAATCATCCACGTTACTATTTAGCCAGTTCTGGTTTTTATTCTGCAAAGTACCTCCTTTATTTATTATTTGCAAAAACGATTTCTTAAGTGACCTCTATTTCACAATATTATTCTTGCCTCTTTGAAAATGAATTTCTAGGACTACAAGGGTAAGGTCTGTGGGGCAGAGGTGGGGAGTAATGACTATGTTTTGTAATTATTATATGTGAGATTGATTTTTTTTTTATTTGCAGGTGTTTAAATGTTTTTCTTATTCATGCAAATCTCAGTCAGAAGTCTAAAATAAAAAACACTGATGTAGAGGGATGAAGAGAGGTGGATAGTCCTCTGCCTGCACACAGAGCTGTGGTCTGGAAACTGTAGGCACAGTTGCTGCAACCACTGACCGGATAATAAATCCTACTTATTTCACTTGCCTGTAATTAAGGAGTTTACTGTTGCAAACACCGAAGTCTCCAAGTGGGGACTGATTCCACCAAATGCACTAAGACAATATATTATAGAGGGCACATTTTATATTTACAGCATAATATAAATACTTTATGGTGGTAATAACAGAAAAAGAAAAGTGATTCTCAAAGAGAAAATGGTCTGACTCACTTATTAAACCAATGTAATTTGGAAATGCCTCTTCTGTAGCTGATGGTGGAGATGCGTCAATAGAAAATTACCTTTTTCCTTTTTTTTTTTGGTAGAAAGAACTTAACAAGTGCAAACTTATCCTAGCTTTCAAAATCTTTAGATTCCTTATGGAAGTATGGAGTTGCAGATAACTACAATAGAGTTCAGATTGCATGGGATATATGGAGGCTTAGCCCCATGTTTACTGGTGCTTAAAATATATGAAATCAGGCAGTTAAAATGCAGAGACACTGACAAACCATATGGAAGAGAGTTATCAAGAGTTTTCAAGCAATACAGTTTTTGTTGTTTCACCCTGTGCCATACACTGCAGCTAAAATGTGGTGAACCTGTTGTGATAAATTGGAGACACAGACTTATGTAATGTATTCAAGGTCAGATTTCATTGTGAAAAAGGAGGAAAAAAGTAACTACTTCTCCAGCCCCTTGGTAATGATATGCCAGCCCAAACAACATTTTAAAACAAAAGTGACATTCTCATTGATCATGGTATCTAGTGTACTATTACATTAAATTGCTGTTTAATTCATATGTCTTCAGGTAGTTGCAGTCACTGTCCAAGGAGTCCCCGAGAGTGTTCAGCCACCAGAAGTCAGTGCTCTGAACTCCACAGCGTTGCATTTAACCTGGGATGCACCCAAGAAACCAAATGGGATCATCAGAGAGTACCAGATCAGTCAACTGGGGAGAGGACTTATATACATTGATGCTGCAGGCAGAATGCAGCACACAGTGTCAGGTAAGGAGGCAAAGCTCTTTGCAGGCTAATGTCCTGTCCTTAAGATATAAGACAGTATTAATATATTAAAAATGCCACTTGTCAGTAACTTTGAAATCCCCAGCACTGTCACAGTTTGGAATGCTTTATCATGACTTTACATATCTTAAATTTATTTTTTTCCAATCTCTTTCATTTCTAGCTGCTGTTTGTTAAAATATTAATAGATTTAATTTCAAAATTTTAAAATAAATCTGTCCAGCTTGACTGAAGATGCATGCTTTGTAGTGTGCTCAAGGACTTAGACATTCTGTGTAGGCTAGCCATCCCTTCAGAGATTCAACTCTCTCCTTTAACATCACTGATGTGCAGCAATGCTGTTGTGAATGTGTAGCAGTGTAGGATCGAGAAGGATCGAGTACTTTATGTCTGAGGTAATAAAAAGGAAAGGAAGACAGAACAGGAAAGATCCCAAATTCTGTTTATAATATTGTATATTGCTTATAGCCTTTTTCTAAATACTTGATGAAAGAAGCTTTATTTCAGGGATTCTGGGGGAAAGTTTGGCTCAGACCTCAAATGTATTGGTTTTTGCATATTCAATTTTTACTTATTTTTGAATGTTACACTGAGCCAAAATCCCTCTTAGAAATGCTTTCTGTTGAACACAGAGCAGGAATGTAAGCATCATGGGATTTTTTTTTTCATTCTTTGACCTGAGGTTGCTCATTAAATTTTTATATGTCACAAATGCATTAATTTTTCCCTAGGTTTTTTGCCCCACAAGTAGGAAATTTCAAGATTCCAGTGTTGTACACACCATATGACAGCCAGCCAAAGAGCAGAATTTGACTTAGGACACATAAATCCTCTAAAGCATAGATGGCACTCTCAAATACCCCTCAAAGCATGAGTCCTGAGTCAGGGTGGATCCCTTAGTGCTTTAAAAGAGTTTGTCTCTGCTGTAGTCACTCACAGAAGAGCAAGATTGCTCTTCCTCTTTGACAATATCATGCTCAAGTGTGAAATTCATCAATGGTGTATTACGCCTATCTCCATATTCAGTGCTTCTGGACATGAGATACCAGCCAGAGTTGGTGGTACATGTTTTAGAATTGCTGTGGTGAGTTTACACTGTGAAGAAGGAACATTCCAACAAGGAGTGATTTATCGAGCCCATTGAAAAATATTTCTCATGCTCCTCCAAGGCAGTTATATCTCCATTTTAATGCCAACAATACTTAGCAGTTGGAAGTGAAAGGAAATGAAATTAATTCCTGAGAAACAAGGACTTTTTTTTTTGTGTGCCTGTTCTGTTAAGCCACTATCCAGTGCGGCCATGTTAAGCCAGGAATGAAATAAGTGATCATTCCTCCCAACAGTCATAATCAAATCTTTTGCTGTTTTCTGCAGGAGCTTCCTTGGGTAATAATGTGGAATTCATGAGAGTGATTTAGCAGTGTGGGTAATTATTGCTCTCTAAATTAAAAGAATACGATAAAAGAATCAAATTCACTTCATACATAATCTCAAATGTTTGAACTGTTTGTCTTATTCCCTGTGGATGGCTGTTTCGGTTTTCCCATTATCCTTGTTTTTTCTTTTTCTTTTTTTTTTTTCCTCTCCAAAACTGTCTGCTTTTCCCTGAGCAACAGTTGAACATTAATGAAGCTGTAGCATTAGTATTTGTGGAGACTTTGAATCTCGGGTCTCGCAAATGGCAGACGTGAAGGCGAGCACCTTGCCACAGCACCATTGTCTTGCTGCTTATTTTTAATTACATCAAAGCTTTGGAAACATGATCCCACAAATGCTTTGTGGGAATAGTGGTGAATGTGCTCATCATGTGAAATCCATAAATTGCTTATAATCCTCTCAAGATGTTAAAAAAAGCATTAAGTAATTGAAGACAGGAAGTCCTCAGTTAATTATTTAGAGGTGTTATCAATGCTTTAAGCAAACTGAAGCATTTTCTGCTATCTCACTGAGTTGAATGCCACTGGGACCTAGGGGCAGCAGCCATCATCTTCTCATATTCTCTAATGCAAACAGCACATGGCAGCTTGTCAATAAAAGACCTTTTTATATCATTTATTACTGAACACTTCCAGTACCCTGTACAGAACAATTTGGATGACAGTTATGGCATTGTTTCACTTTGTGTTACTACTACTTTACAAATGGGCCTGCTAATGCTTTGCAGTGGGGCCAGGCAGAGGGTGAGACTGAGGAAAATAATTAGGGGAATTGTAAAAGAAAGCCAAGAGTGCCCTCTTCAGCAGCAGCAGGTGGGTTTATAGAAAAGGTTCTTCTCAACTCCCCCCTTTTAATACACCAAAGTTAATATCCCAAGTAAGAGGCTTTATCAACAATTTGTAGGATCAATCATTTTTATGTCAAAACCAAGGAAGATAATGAATATTTATTTTAGTACAAGAAACAATAGTATGAATACTTTATGACTGAATAGTTTGAAATTCTTTCATCTGAACATATTCTCCATTTCAGGGCAATGAAATCTGAAGAGTTACCAAAGTGTTGTCACTGGTCAGGTCTCTCTCCATATGCAGCACTGAATCATTAATAATATTTATCTCAAGGAAACTCTTGGGGGTGAAGGGGTTGTGGGAGGCTGTGGTCAGCAATCTGACATCCTCCTGAGTAAAATTCCCACAGCAGGGCCCAGGAGCGTTATCCTGGGAGCTAATTACTGACCTTGCTGGAGCCATATCCACAAATGGAGACAAACAGTATCAGAAGGAATTGATTTAGCTAATAGAACAATGCGTTCTTAAAAAAAGCCCCACTGTTCCACAGCCTTTTGGCAAAAGACAAATGCTGCAACAATATAATAGACTGCTTAAATTGACCAAAACAAAAAAATTAAAAATTTCCCACAATAATAAACCAAAAAAGGAGGGGAGAAAGATCCTCTAGGGAACAATCAAGTAGAGACATTAGAAAAGCAAAATGGTGCTTATATTTCAATATTATTTTACTAGTTGTTTTTATTATCAATCACATACATAGATTTGCACAGAGCTTTCCAAAGCATAAGACAAGGCATCTAATGCAAAGCTTTAATAATCTAGATAAAAATCTGCTGTGACTGCTCCATATATGGCTAGAATTAAAGGTATCAGAATTTCACCAATAATTAGTGAAAGCATGTGCTCTTTTTTTAATGCTCATTTTTCTCTTTTAAGTGTAGTTGTAAATGAGTATTGCTTTATTATGCATGTTTCCTTTAAAAGTGAACATGACTCCCTTTAGGGGAATTGAAGTAATTTGTTGCCACAGTAATCTTTTCTATCCTGAAATGTTAAATACTTGGCTTTCCTCCATGCCTCTGCCTCTCTCCAGTCTGCAACTGTCATTTTCTCCCTCCTTACTTTTATACACAGTGTTCAGATGATTTTTCTTCTCTTCCAGTTCATGAATAGGTTACAGCAAGAGCTGTCCCTCTGAGTCATCTCTTTATTTTCTCTCCTTCACATCTTGTTCAATTTGTTAAGCAGCCTGCATGTCTTCCATTCAGTATTTTACCTTCCTATGTAATTGCTGCTTCTTTTTTCACTCTATTTGTTTGTAATGTATTTTAATTAAAATATCTTGGTGCTGGATGTAAGGAAGGATTTGTTTATAAACAAAGGTCTTGCAGAGACTTTTTTGTTGCCACTGAGTTGCATTGTTCTCTAAATAATTCCATTTAAATGCAGGAGCTACATCAAAAGCACGCTGTTAAGACCACAAAGCCACATCCTTAAAAATTGACCTATATAATACCTATGAATTGACCTGTATAATCCTAATTCAGCCTCTTCCACACAAACAATCTTCATTACACAGCAGTACAGTCATTTGTTCATAGGGTTACTGCCTTGTTCAGTCCACAATCGGTGCCTCTTCCAGGGAGGAATGAAATGAAGCTCCTGTATGGAGAACTGCTGCCTCAGCTTTAGCTGTGTTTAGTGGATTAATTCCTTCTGGGAGTCTCAGTGTGGATGGGCCTAATTCTGCTTCTGCCCAGAGCTACATTCCCTTTCAAGGAGACAGGAACATGGAGCACAGGGAGGGAGGCAGCTGGGACAGTGCCAGCCCAGAGGGACAAACGTGGATCACTGCGGGGCTGGGGGCATGGACTGCCAAAGGCAATCTGACATCCAGGGCTTTCCTATTTGTTCAGGCTGTGGTACTGAGGAGGGCACATCTCAGTCTTCCACAGTTTGTCACAACCACCTCTTCTTCATTTTCAGTACCTTGCCTGAATTTCCTGAGCTCTCAGAGCTGCAGCTGAAGGCACCAGTTGTGCTTGGATATATAAAGTTTTGCATAACACCAGACAGTCTGACAGCCAGGTCCCAGGAATCCCAAATGGCTTCCTGGCAGCTCCGAGGAGATTTTTGGTTCTCTCAGTCTCTTTGAGTCGACATCCTGATTCTGAGAGAGAAATTCTTCTCTTTTATATTTTTGAGTTTATGTGGTTTTTTATGGAGTTGGTTGGGGGGATTTTTTGTTTTGGTCCTGTTTTAAGACATTTGGAATGCTCAGCAAGTTGGTGTTAACAAAGCATCTGTATGCTCTAGGGGTGGACGCTGCAAGAAAAAGTCTCAAATTACAATTAATCAGGCTGTAGACCACATGTTGGAGGCAGTTTTAGAAAGGACTATGCCACAAAACCTGTGAACAAAAGAGGATCAGTTTGTATTGTACAATGTCCTGGTAATGGGATTTCCTAGTTTTTGAATGTTTAGTTTTGCAATTTTAATATTTTCAGAGAGATTTTGTGTATAATTTACTTCTTGTTATACTTTTTGTATTCTTTACGTTCAGAAACAGGAACCTTTATTTAATATATTGTGAGGTGTTAACAAGGGGATCCTTGAAAACGTGAGAAAAGGGTTTTCAGTGTTTGTGCCTGGTGATATCTTAAAGATCAATTTTGAGAAATTTCCAAAATAATAGTTTAGCAAAGGTGCTGTGTTGTGGGCTGTAGGGTGCTGTGTGAAGAAGGCTGATCAGCAGTTCAAGCTGAGCTCTAAGGTGATCTCACAGTGGTCTACATCTTTAACAATTTAACTACAAGAAGCCTTTAATAGGTGCACAGAATTGGCTATTCTAAAAGCTCAGTATCTTAGCCAAATTGTGAGTGCAAATTTATGAGGATCCCTAAAGGCAATATTCTTAAGCCACAGGTAACTTGATGTGAAATCTGAAGTCATCGACACACAGCACAAATATGTTTGAAAATTTTCAAGAAAAAGGCAAAGCAATATATTCTCATCTCATTCAAGGATGTACAGCATAGAAGGTTTGAGCTGAAAAAAAATTTTTAGAAAAAGTAACTGAAATTAATATTTTGTAATGAGGGCTTGGTTGTCAGTTCAGCTTCTAACTGCTTTGAAGCATTTATTGTAAAGTCTTGTATCAAGTAGAGGAAAAATAGAGGGAAAATTAAAAAAAAATTTGGGAAGGTCGTAGTCCTTTGACTTATTTGCAATGTAGTAAAAGGTTTCATGTACAAGTGAGTATTTTATTATCTTATTATTGCAAATGTATTAGTTATACATTTTCAAAACATTAAGGGCTATTCAGGTTTTCAAGACCAAGACTCTAAGCAATTGCACTTTCAGGTGTTTTTCTGCATGGCCAGTGTCATCTAAGTTTTTTGATTTAAAGCTGATTCAGGTATATGAGAGATATCCATAGATCCATTGCAGCATAGACAGACATTCAGTCTGAATTGTTTTGTTTGGTCCTTTAAATCAGTAGAGGATATATGTCTAAATTAGTGAGAATTCACCATTTCAGTATTGTTCAGGTGTAATATAAGAATAGCTCATACTCTATGTTTGCCTAAAAGGCTATAAGTTAAGTTCAATAACTTTCTATGCAGAGATATAATTCTTGGAATGATTGATGTCAACATCTCAGCCTAAACTCTGTTTGCTCTTTTTAGGTCTGCAGCCATACGCTAATTACAGCTTTGTGCTTATTGCATGCACATCTGCTGGGTGTGCTTCCAGCCAACCACTTTCAGGTCAAACTTTACAAGCTGCTCCTCATGGTAAGGGAGAAAGTCATTCTTACAGAACTGCAAAGAGATGGTCATACGGGCTTGTATTTTCTGGCGGATTAACAAGGTGCACAACTCCACTGTCATCCATCAAGCTATCATGTAGATATTTACACAAGAGAATCTGTCTCTTGGAGTTTTTATATTTTACCACATTCTCTTTACTGCTTGGCACTGCATTTCTGCTTTCTTTTTCTGAAAATTTCCCCCAATTCATCTCTAAGTTCATTAGCTTCATTAACAAAGTTAGAATTGGAAGATGAATTTTTTTAAAGGACAAATGAATATGCAGAGAATACTGGGCATATAAAGGCAGCAGCCTTTGGCCTCTTTCTCCATTAATCTTTACCTTGTCTACTTGGTTGCATTTGTTATAGGATAAATACAGAAAGTGTGTTAAATTCTGTCATTCTCCCTGGCAGTGCTTTATGCTTTCATTACAGCAGCACAAGTATGGGAAAAGAAAAAACAAACACCTTTGAGTTTCTGTCATAAAATTAAAATAGTGTCACTTTGATTTTAATAGGGGTATGGCCAAAACCTCATCATATCATAGTCAGCTCAACAGAAGTGGAAATGTACTGGAGTGAACCAGAGGAACCCAATGGACTCATTACTCATTATCGATTATTCCGTGATGGAGAACAGATTTTCCTGGGTGGCAGTACAGACCTGAATTTCACAGATGTTAACCTGCAGCCTAACAGTAGGTAAGGCATGTTAACGAGCTGTGGTAACAGGTGAAAGACCTTGAAAAACATAGGTACTTGTGTTAGTGAAATGTACAAAATATAACTTATTGTGAACAAAAGAAAATTCTCTTGAAATATTACTTCATTACTCAAAATTGGTGGAACACTTTTACTAGACTGTCAAATGTTAGAAAGACATTAATCAAAGGACTTTTAATTTTTGTTTTGTTTTTGAGAACAGGTCATTCTGATTCAAAGAAGCAAAGCTTTTTTCTTTTTTTCTATTGGATGGTTTGTTGGTAGCTCAATGATAGGCATTTTTTCCATCATGGAATATACTCTGAAAAATGCCAGGTTTTATATGACAAACAGCACTGCACATGGTATATGATGTTCCAGTGCATACTGAACATACAGGTTCAAAAGTGCCTGCTGATATTTTTATGGAAGTAATTCTGAAATTAGTTTTGACACTTTTTGACTCAATACTTCTCTTGCTTATGTAAGCTAATTTGAATTTTAGTATTAGTATTTGAGTTTTGGTATCTTGATTCTATGGTAATTATTATTCTAAGTATTATTATTTTTGTATCTTTGATTTTATGGTTATTATTCTAAGTTACTTTTCTCACATTAGGAAAACTTGAATGTGAAAATCTTCGCTAATGCAGTATTTGTAGTACTCATTGTATTCACTTTAAATTGGTGAAAATGGAAATGTTCTGTTGCTGATATGCCTAAAGCTTCTAACTGCAGTGTCCACTGATCTTTTTGTGTTTGTGCAGATATGTTTACCAGCTGGAAGCCAGCACTTGGGGCGGCAGCAACACTAGTGATAAATATGTTATACAAACACCAGCAGGAACACCAGAGAAAATTCATGTCCCATATAATGTCACAGTAATTGATGCATATTCTATATTTCTAGCTTGGGACGTGCCAGGTAAAAATGTATTTCTATGTAGTACTTTGTAGCAAAATGAAAGGATTGAAAAATTAGTATATCCAGGTAGGCAGCTGAATCATTCTGATATTTTTATTCTTCATATTTAGTTTTAGCGATTTAAATACCCAGTATCTAAAGCTGTTGTCTCCTAGAGACATTTTATTTTAATAATATTGATCTAGATACTTGACATCTAAACTGAGGTTTCCTCACAAACCTCAGTATTGTGAGGTTTAGCTGAGCAAAACCCTGTATGTTTTGGAGTTATGAACTACTAGTGAGTGCAAATATTAATGAAAAAACAAAAAAAATTGAGTTTTCTCTTCTGTTCATACTAATCTGAGTTATCATCATGGAAACCTGACAACCTTTTAGGTTGTGTGACAGAGATCCTGTGCTAGCTTTGACCTGATTGAGTAAATTTTATTTGCCCAAGCACCTTAGTGTATTGTGGATATGTTCCCTTGCAGTATGGTGGATCAGCAACGGCCCAGAAGTGTTTTTCCTCTAGTTACTCTTCTCCTGAACATGATCAGGTGGCCTCCACCTGCTATAAAGCTGGGCTAACAAGGAATAATTGAATGATAGAATCTTTTTGTAAGAGAAACTATGCGATGCTTCATCAATATAGATCATACCTTAAGTAATTGGAGCACTTTACTGATGTTATAAAAATTATGTGCTGTATTTATTGTGGGACAATGAAAGTCTTGAAATGAACAATCTTTTTTCCACTGTACTTCATTTCCAAAAAGGTGTTTTCTAGTTTTTAGATACTGGGTTTTTTTCAGTTAAAATTTCGTGAGTTTTTTTAGAAACTTCAGATGTTTGCATATTGCAATAATAGCCCTATGTGTTTTATCAGTGAATTCATGGGAGTTTTTAATATCTCTTGTTCCTAATTATTTAAGATGTTCTATCCTTGCTTAGCAAGGGACAGTTGGCATTAAAAATAAAGTCACCTAGAAAAAGCATTTTGCCTCCAAGACTGGGATTGCAAGTATTGTGGCAGTGCTTAGCAGTGCTCACCCTACCCATTTAAGCAATGATTAATAAATCTATAATACCCTGAGCTGTCAATCTTTTAGTTTTCAGGAGCACAAAATCCATTATAGAAATGCTATAATATATGAAAAAGATTAAAATCTTAAATTAAACTTTTCCCCCTACTGCCTGAAAGGATTTAGAACCCTGCAGAAGGCAGGTGAATTCAAATGGCATATAATCTACAGTTGGTTTTATTGGAAAGTGACTCATGCTGTATTATAGTTTTGATAATAAATATAATTTAAGGTACAAAATATTCAGCAACATTATAAATAGATTTAAAACATAAGAATGCATTGGAATACATAGGCTGTGAAGAGTGGGGTGTTTCCCAGAAAAGCTTGTCCTTCTTCTAGACCTTTTCCAGCTGCTTAAATTCCTGTTTCTCACAGCAGGTTACAAGCCAGCAAGGAGAACCAGGCTCTGTGTAGTACATTTCATTATGTTGCAATTAAGATTACACATACAAAGGTCTGTCCATTCCTGAAACTGCAGAATCAGAGGGATGAGGAGGAGGCTGGACATCGTGGATCTGCAGAAGTTGCAGGGTTCATGTATTCACACATCTGTAGAAATCATTCTCCTTATATGGGAAAGGAACATGCCCTTCTTTCCAGATATTGGGACACACCTTGAACACTTATCTCACTTCTGTGGATATTTGATAACTTCTTTGCCTTCTAGTTGTGGGGCTAATTATTTAGGTTTTTAAATATGAAGAAGGGATTTTCATACTGTGCTTCTGTTGGGTTTTGTCTTGGCTTCAGCTAGAACAGGATTCATTTTCCTCCTAGTTCAGAAAAAGACAAATTTTGGAAAGCAAATCTTGCTGTTCCTTTTATTATAGCACTTCAGGGAAACTAGCTGATCTAAGAATGGGGAGTACTAACAGCAGAGAAATGTTACTGAAAGTTACTGAAAGCTACAATGCTATTAATGCTGCTAAAACCTGTGGGCAGAAGCATAGTTCTATGCAGAAGCTAGGAAATTAATTATTGACCCTTCATAATCCTGCTTTGTGCTCAGTCTGAGGTCCTTTGTGCTTCTAGAGTTATTTTTTCTTAAGCGTAAGACTGCAGAGGACTCAGGTGGAGATTTATTCTGGAAGTTCTGATCTTCTGGAATAGCATAGATCCCATTAACATGTCTGTCATACAGGTGTTTGGGGTCACAATTATCCCCAGCTTGGTAGGATTAGCATAAAGTGTCTACTACTTCTTATCCTTATTTATGTCCATGTACGTAGAGTAACTATTTTTCTTTTTCTGATCTGTTGTTGCCTTTCTGTGCATAAATCCTTGTCTCACAGTAGGCTGCATTGAGGCAATATAGGTTTCCTTATAAACTTAGAATGCATCTTTATTTATAAGGATTGTCAGGCTTGGCAGTCACTCTTGAACAAAACTGTTCTTTTCACTGCTGTAGACTCAATGTCAAAGAAGTGCTTTTAATTAACAAAGTTTTGATGAGAAGGTACTTGTTCATAGTGTCTTCCTGTCTGTGGATATCAGGGCTGCTTTGGCATTCTGTCTTATCTGCTGTAATAAATTTGGATCAAATAATCACCCTCAGGATTAATTATGGACACATTGTATTACAAAAACCTTCCTTTTGGATGGTTTAATTATAACATTTCAGCATCTGTAATATATCGAAGTCTCGTGACTTTATAGATGTGTAGCATTTCAAAACTCCTGACTTAGCTAAAGAGCTAGGTGGCCCAGTAGTGGTTACAGTGATGGATTCAGAAAAAAATACTTGACACACCTCACTCACAGTGGAAAATAGGGCTTTATTTTCTAAAATAGGTATTCATTTACCTGAAATAGGTATTCCATTATCTTCCTTAGAGGTACATTTCACTGATATGCTAAGGAAGGATATGTTACAATTATTATGGAATAACTATTAGTGCCATGGATAGAGCAGAAGAGCCAAATGGAAAAAACTCCACCACATTATTTCCCCAAGGTATATCCATAAATGTTATTGATAGGTAGGCAGGTAGCCATCCTGCATTCCAGCTCATTGACAGCCCCACTGCTCCTCACTGGGGACCTGATTCTTCTGGGTGTCTCCAGTTGTGGCTGGTGGTGACTTGAAAGCTGAACGTGCTCAAAATAGGATCCTGTCCTCTGCTCCTAGGATACTGGTTCATATGTTAAAGATCATCTGGATTAAAATATCTTCTTCTTCGTCATGTTATAACACCTTATCCACCTTTAGGTTTGCTTTCAGTTAGAATGACAGTTGTTTGAAATCTGGATTTTTACTTCATGGGATCAAACGTGGCATTTGAATACCATTGTATTTGTCACTGCTTCCCCAACTAACTTGGTTTCTTGTGGACTAGCAAATGGAACTTTTGATAAGCCATTGTCACATGCTCTCATTTTTTGTTTTTTTGAGGAAATTATTGTTCGCTCCACCTCTCTGTAGGATAGGTTTTCAAGTTCAATATCCAAAGATTTGCATCTTGCAAACAGTCAGCATCCCCAGCTGTTACTGTTTTCAGAGTCTTGGTGGGAATACTTGATGCAACCAGACTGAGACATCTGGATATTCGAAGCATAATGTAAATAGTTAATCTCAGGAAGCCAAATAGATTGTTTTGTTTTGTGAATTTAAATATTAAAATATAACTTTAAAAGAGATAATGTTCCTGTTTCAGTACTTGTTTCCCATAAGTGAAAAAATTTAGCTATTTTGCTTTAATTGTGATCTGATTTCACATCATAGTAAAGTAATTTTCAGCAATTAACTTCAAACAGATTCTGGCTGACCAGTCTGTAAGTCTGTGCCTTTTTACCCCAAGTTTTAAGCGTCCTGTGCTGCAAATTCTATTTTTGACCTAGCCTAGTTTTGAAGTACACAGAGCCGTCAAACCTAATTTGCAGAGTTTTGCACAGAACTGTCCATTAAATGTTATCCAAATATGCCCAGAAAAAGCCAGGGTTTCATTTGATTGATTTGTCCCATTGCAAAATATGCACCTGCTGTGAAATGAAGTCACAGAGAAAAAAAAGTGGAATAATTTAACTTTTTTATTTGTAAAGATAATCAGGGTTTTTCTGATTACATCTTAACTTCATAAATGTTAAATAACCTATCAGCATCTAGTTGTTGTAAATTATGAAAAAGAGTATTGCTGGGAATATTAACCAACTAAATCCTTGTTCTTTAGTGAACATGAAAATGTGTTATGGCAGGTTGTCATTGTGCTCATGGTAACTTTGACACCAAATAACAAAACTGCCATTTGCATTTAGGGTAAATTGGTTCACTTGTGCTTTTACGGTTCCTTTTATTCTGACATAAATTTATGAACTCTGGAACTAACCAAGTCGTGTGGTTTCCCAGATGACTTTAACAAATATGCCCATTTCATTTCCTTCAGTCATCAGAGCACACGAGGTAGTGGTTTCAGACTGGCTGCAGATGCTGAAGGCTGTTCTGAGCAAAAGGGGTTTTTTACAAGATTCTGTGTTGTAAAAGTATATATTGCAATTTTTCAGATTAGGAAGTGATCCTTTGATCTTTATAGTCAATGAGTTTGATCAAAGTATAGAAGGATTCCATTGGACTTTGGAATTTTTCAGGATGCTTATGTGATTTTATTTAAAATTTAATTTTCACTTCTTGAGAATATTTTTTTCTCCTGAGCATATTTACTATTAGCATCATTCCTAATATAGTGCAAAATTTATCAGAATTTTAAGATTTTGTGTTTCAGGTGTGAGGTGGTGTTTTTTTAATAATGATATGGACTGAACACTGTCCAGCATTGTTGGATAGGTCATTTACTTTTAAATAGGTGTCCTTTGCTGCATACTGATGGCTGGATTCAGCTGTCCTTGTTTGTATTTAATCTTCCTTGGGAAATCAAGCATTCTGAATAGTTTCAATTTCAACGGTTTATAGTGATTTTTGCCTAGAATAAATGCCCTGATGAGATGCAAGAAACTGAATTATATCACTCTCATAAAGGAATGGGTTTTTCTAGCTGAAATGTCTGGTCAGTTTTCAGGACTGAAAAAGAAGGGGACCTTAACTAGGAGATTAAATAAAGGTTTCTATTGGTGTGCTTCGTACCATTTCAAACTCTTTCAGATATTCTGTTGTATACTTTACAGACCCCCCCAGTTATAGTGTGGAAATACTACTACTAATAATAATAGTAATAATAATTATTATTTGTCTTTAACAGTATATTTTTAATTACTGGAAAAATTTTACACTGCAAACTCAAGTGCACTCTTCTGGAGCATTTTGTCTTCCATATATCAGGCAAAAAAATAATTTTCTTTGAGGCAAAACTAGTCTACCTCAAGATCACCTCTCAGAGGTTTACTATGTACCATCGTCCTTGATTTAGAAAGTTGTACTTCTGTTATTCCATTCCCAATGATTATATCTTGGTATTTTTCTTGTAACTTTTACACTGAAGAAGGAAAATTTTACAGAGGAGTTTCTGCTTTTTTTGTCTCCTTTTCCCTTCACCTCTTCCAACAGTTCCTAACAACATCTTTGTTCTTCCTGTAAGCTGAGCAGTTGAATAAGATTGAAGTCATGGCTCTACTTCAGGGCTATTTTTCAGCTTTTTAGTGTAATGGTATTTTCTCTGTCTAGCATCTAGTCAGGCAGCTGAATGTAACTTCTTTGGGATTTTTATATTCTCTTTTTCTTATGAGAATTGTAAAAACATGGTGTTTCAAAGATTTTTCTGATCTTTCAAAGTACATCAGTTGTTCATAGTACCAGAACTAAACTTGAAATCTCTGATTTCTTGCAAACTTCTGTGCTTTAGTTATACATATTCACATACATACTTAGCTAAAAAAACCCATGTAACAGATGCACAACAGTGGAAACAAAATGCTCTTTGTAGCTTCAGGGTAGTAGTATCAAGTAGATGCTTTAACAGAAAAGGGCCAAAATTGTAATTAGGAGAACAAGCTGAGTTGTTTTCCAAAGTTAAAAAAGGAAAGAATCTCAAGGTCTGGACAAGTCTCAGAACTGCTCACAGGCATCTGGTCCTTGCTGCAGTCACAAAGACATCTCTGTGACATCTAAAGTAGGTGTTGTGTTCAAAGAGAAATGTGATTTTACTGATCAGATATATCTTCACTCATCTCAGAAATGAACCTTGTCTGGTCTGTACTCTGTCCTTTCTTATGTGACTGCAGAATGAAGGAAACAGACTTAATACAAACTCTTCTTTGGTTGTTCTCTTTGTTTTATGAAACTGCTGCTGTCTGCACAGACTAGTCTGTGGACAAAAATTAAAAACCTACAGCCTATTTCCTAAAAATATATTACTGCTCAAGGGAACCAAAAATAAAAAAAAAAACAAAAACACTAACCAATCAAACAAAACTCTTAGAGATGTCAAGTGGAAGAAGAAAAGAGAACATCCAGGAACATCTGCCTATTGTTCTAAAGGGATGGTAGATGGCTTAGCTTGCTCTTCTGAAGGAACTGAGTTTTTCAGCTTCTCAAGAAAACCGGAAAATTAAGAACTGACAGCATGGGGATAAGAATAGATGGGGAAAATGTTTGAATTCAAATACTAAAAAAATGAGAGGGTTTTTTTTTAACAAAAACTGAAGAATTTGGTTTTACATCATTTAAAATTATATGTTTCTTGAATTCAAATACTAAAAAATGAAAGGTTTTTTTTTAACAAAAACTGAAGAGTTTGTTTTTACATAATTTAAAATTATATGTTTCTTGGCTCAAGCTATCGTATTGTACTCTACTGGTGAAGCAGGCTAAGAACCTACACTCAGCTACTGCTGTTGGGCTAAAAAGGCATAATTTGCCAAATGGTTGCAATTCACTTGTTTGATCATATGACTATTCAAACAGCAGTGCTTAGTAGCTGTTCCTCCTCCAAAATACATAAAAGCTGCTTGGTTCCAAGTCATAAGGTCGGTCTTCCCAGAAGTGGCAATTGCAAAACAGGCATTGACTGAATTGAATTTTGATTCTTACCTAAGAACCATAATGTCTGTCTTCCACTTACAATCTGCAGATGGATCTGGTTTATATTTAAATGATTGTAGTTTTCAAAGAAGCAGTAGGGAAAACCTCCAGAGGTGGCTTATGTTTAAAATTGCATATGATGAATTGGCTCTTTGAAGTTGTCCTGCACTATTGTTAGTGTTTCAGATAATCACTGGTTCTTCTCTGTTTCACAACAGGGATATTCATTGTCAATGTGCCTTTGGAATACAACATCCTGCTAAATGCGAGCAGTCCCACTCTGCTGGTGAAGCCAGTAGGACGTGCACATTTTGCCTTTGTCGATGGCCTGGATCCCTACACCCTGTATGAGATAAGAGTACAAGCATGCCAGAGTGGTAAGGCAATTTAAAACACTCATCTGTGTGGCTGGAAGGGATTTTGAAGGTAGATGCAATTCTGAAAAACAGATGAAATTCTTTACATTGGAGTCAAATGTTTACCTAGTAAAAAGAAGGCCTCGTACTGAATGAGGCATTAAATATTTCTCCATGTATCATGTGTGTACTTCACCATGTATCATGAATATAGCAAATGGAGGTTTAAAATATGTATTTTAGATTGTATGTGCCACTTTATTAAAAGCTCTTCATAAGCAGCTTAAAGATCTTTGAAAAAGGATGTACAGAACTGAATCAGTTCTGTAATCATTCACCAACAAGAAGTGGTGATCATAAAGACAGGAGAGAAGAGCCCAAAAATTAGAAATTCCCTGTCTTTGATGGAAATTTTCAAAAACCTATTGAGATAAGTATTTATAAAATGACAATTTTGAACCAATTTGCTCATCATTCATACTGCTGAAAATCAGGAGTAATTCATCAGTAGAGTTGTGGTAATTTAATTGACTATTTAACAATAAAACGAGGTGAAATGAGACACCATTTCCACCAGCAGCTTCTTTACTGGACATTCATTTGCTTTTAATGTATTTTTGGTTGAGGAAAAAGCTCTTATCCCTACACAAATGTCTGTTTTTGTAGGTGGGTGTGGCGTGGGTGGTCAAACATATTCAAGAACTGCTGAAGCACCTCCCAGAGAACTGAGCCCACCTGTTGTTAAAGCAATTGGACCTGCACTCATAGAAGTGAAATGGGCACCACCCAGGAAACCAAATGGCATCATTACTAACTACTTTATCTACAGGTGAATGCCCTTATTACCTCAGATTCTTAGTGATACTTAACAGTTCCTTTCTTTATTCCTTGATTTTTTGGGAGGTGAAAAAAAGTGTAGAAGTATATTTGAAACAATATATATATTACTTTTCAAGTGCTAAGGTAAGAAGCTGATCCATGAATGGCCATGTTGGGAATAGGAACTCAAACAAGAATCATCTTCCTGAACTTCAAATGACAAAAAAGCATGTGAAAGTGCATTTTAACAGTTCAAGGGAACAAAAAAAAATCTTAGAAAAAGTTTGTACGATAGATACTTGTACTGTGCTTACCAGGACCACTAGGTACAAACTTCAGTATTCTCTGACAGACAGTTGAGAATTTTGTAGCGGAAAGAAGAGTAATCCACCAATCCTGAGACTTTCAAAATCAGGAAAAGGTATCTAGGTTTCTAAAACGGATCAATTTTCCAAGATAAATTATGTTCCTATGTAAGTAATCTGGACAGTGATTACAGTGCATCTGTTTATGTACCTTGATGTTTGTATTCATCGGCCCGGTGTAGGTTGTTGACTAATGCATTCTCACTTGCTATGAGGAGTTTCCTAAGCCCTGTGTAAGGATTTTTCTGTACAGATAGCAGTGTTTCGGGCAGTATGAAACTAGCAGAGCACTGATCTCTGCTGTGCCTGTTGAGCCTTTGTTAAAAGCTCACTGGAGCGACCTTCTTGAATGGCTTCGGAAGTCAGAAATTATAAAACTCAAGCTATATATTTGAGAGGGATTTAAGCTCTAAAGTTCCTGGGTTTTCCAAATCTTAAGTATGTGTGGCAAACACATGCTGGGCTGATTCTAGCCTCCCACAAAGAGTTTGGGACTTTTTTATTATATTAGAGGTGTGACTGAGAAGACAGGAAATCCAATTACCTTTTGGAATCCTCAGTGATAATTAATATAAGTTCATTCAAAGATGTTAGTGGTCTCTAAAAATTCCTGCTGTCTTGAAATACCCTTTTGTTTGCCTTTTTTTAATTGTCTGATCAAAACCCCAAGTCCCTCCCCTGCATAAAGAGGAATAAAGTGTATGTTATAGCCCAAGACATGTCTTCACTCTGTTGGTTTTGTAAATAAAGCTGATGATTGCTGCTGCTATTCCATGGCAACCATAGAAAGGGAAAACAGGAAATATAATGCAGAAAGCCTGCTTCAGTGAAAAATACTGTAAATTGAATTTGACAGCATTTGATGGCATTTGATTATTCTAGTCACAGCCAAACAATGATATAAAGAGTAATATGAAACAGAATGTGTTACTGCCTAGCAGACTCAAAAGCAATAAACCTTCCTCCAATGTGACACAATCACTTCACAATCATAATTGTAGCCTGTTTGATACCTCTGAGTACAGCAGAAGGGCACTGACTGACATAGATACATTTTGTTTTTTATTTAAAGTGAAATGAAAATGGCGCACTGGGGCTCCAGATACAATCGGTATATTCACCTACATAGGCATGAATCACTTGGCAGTTATTTCAGCTGAAGTTTAAATGTGCTTAGACAACAACAATATCAAATCTTTCTCAGATAGCTGCAAAAAATCAGAAATGGGATGTAAGCACATAGTTCTTTTTCATTTTGTAGCCACACATGGCCTTACATTGTTATAGCAGCAAGACTGCAGTATTTCTATGGGAGGCTAAGGAATGTAATTTCTTCTTCAGTATGTGCCTTTTCCTTACTGCATCACCACCAAAATAAATTCATTTAACTCAAAACCTGGAATGCTTGGGGACCTAGTGTGTGTGCAGATCTCTGCATTAAAGTGGCAGGTCTCATGCTTTCCTCTAGCATCATAAAACTTCTCCCAGTTTTACAGCCATTTTGCTAGAAACCAAAAAATTTAAATATTATTTTATGATAGAGGAGATGGTGATAGTTTCTTTCATTATTAAAGTGGCTTTAAACACTGAGATCTGAGGCTTTTAAACTTTTCTAACAAGGACCACAACTTAGAAGAGTTTGTGAATGAGAAAAGATCTGATTCATGAGATAATCATATAATCTAGTTCTGTTCCACTTCATCATGACATAACATTGCTCTGCCAACCTCAGAAGTTGCTACTCTGAAAAAAAATATTATGAAAATAGATGATATATATATTTGTTGCTGCATTTTATTAAGTTGTAGGTCACATGAGCTAATGGTACTCCTCTCTGTTGATTAACAGGATGCAATGTATAGGAGGCACATGAGGTGGCCCTTACAGACATAAATGCCTATAAAGTTAGAACTATTTTGGTTGGTAACTTCCTTAAGGGAATTTTTTCGTCAAACCATCTATGTCCTGCCCAATAACATTATAATATATAGTGTATATTTGTGAGATTGAAACGTAGCTCTCATTAGCTGAGCAGTCATGCTGGTGAAAATGTAACAGAAAAATCAGAAAGCAATTTAAGACAGAAGACATGTCTCAGTGGCTGTCGTGACTTGCAGTGGAGAGGCTTCCAGACTGACTCTTTATGATTAATTCATTGCTTAATCGTATACCCTTAACCATGAGTTGTACCCAAGACAGCTTCCAAGGAACATATGTTACTGGATGGTTTAATGTAGGAATCCCTATGGATAGTCATGTCATTGAATACAAGAACTCCTGAAGGGTTTTATTTATACCTGTAATTGATCTAATACCCAATATAAACTAGTAAATTACATGCAATAACTTCAAATTCCCTCTGTTTGTTTTTTTTTCATCAAAACTCATGTTTTTTAAAAAATACCCCAAATTATGAAAGCTCCATTAGTGTAGATTGGTTGAATATAAATGTAAGTAAGGTTTCTTTGTTTAATTTAATGTGAAACTGCAGAGGAGGAGCATTGCTAATGTTGCATTGTCCCCCCACATTTGACAGCATGATTCCCTGATTGTTTGAATTTTACCCCGAGATTTGTCAGCGTTCCTAAAAATAACTCACTGTTAAGGAAAGCAGCAGGCACTACTAAAACATGTAATTTAGTTGTACAGTGAAAGGTAAACATGTGAGGAATAATTCTGGTTTGACCCTGGAGACCTCGGGGATTCGCCGCTGCCGCGCACACAGGGAAGTCGAGGGGCGAGCGCTGCAGTCGGCGTTGCTGCAGCACAGCTCTGGAGTTATCTGTCACAAAGGAGATTATATCCTCCTTCTTGTGTCATCTGCCTCAGATTGGCACTGGGGCAGGGAGAATTTGCCCTTATAAAAATAACTATCTGAACATCTTCAAAATGAATGTAAGCAGCAAATCAGACTATGCAGATTAAGAGACAGCTTCCAGCTCCTGGAAATGTTATTCTCTCCTTTGCAGCTCATTGTACACAAGAAATATTTCCAGTTAAATGAGCAGCTGAATCTTAAATCTTAAAACGATTGAAATGATTACAGATTGTTCAACCACTTCTGTTCAAAGTTTATTCATACATGAAGATATTCTGGTTTGTAGCACTACAGATGGAACCATTTACCTAACCATAAGTTTCATTCATTAAATATTCAGCAGTAATAAGATCTAAATACTTAACCAGGCTACATTGTACAGCTTTGCCTGTGAATCAGCTTACAGTTGGTGGCATATTTGATCATTCAGTGTGAAAAAAACTGTTTATCACAGAGTGTAGAATATTTATAAAACATAAATTTATGTATTTATTTGAGTCCCATACTGTTTGGTCAGCAAGACACATTAAATGTGACTTTCTTGCATTAAAATGTACTCTCTTTTCCCTTATTTACAGAGATTTTTTTAGACATGTTTTTGGGTACACAGAAAAAAGACTATATTTTTAGGTGCAGGAGAAAGATGTAGTAATGATTCACCTTTCAAAATTATATGTCTTGCATTACGCCAGTGAACAGCATCCAAGGGAGAGGTCTGCAGGAGGCTTAACTTGCCATTATAATAGTGTATGGGCAATTGTATCAAAAACTGTTGCTGGAATTTTGGAGACAATGGGAAATTTTGGACCCTGAATTTTACAGACATACCAAGAATTTCTAGGGAATCTTTCCTGCTTCTTCTATCTGCCAGTCTTTGCCCAGTTTTACCTACCAACCCTCAGTATCTTACAATTTGCTTATTTCACTATGACAGAGATATTGTACCTCAACACTCTTCTTTTTTTAAAAAAAAATCCCACTTTAACATATCCAGTGTTAAACATAACAGTGTCCATATAATCTGCTTATCACAGAATTTAGCAAAACTTACTCAGTTTCATATGAGAAAATGTCTTCGTTCCTGCCTTATATATGCATATACACAAAGGATGAATAAACAGCTGTGTACACACTTGCATTCATTATGTTATTCATATTTGCATGTTAATACCTGGGAATATATTATTACAAGCAGCTAAGATTATCAGTTTTAAAAAAATCAATGCTTTTTTATTATTACATTAATTCCTGGTTTGACCTAACAAGATAAAATCCAAGAGCATTCTTTGAAACACAGATTTTTCTCTTGCCAAATAAATGTTCTTTAACTTCTGGTGTGTGTGTAGTGATGATGACACCCAGTAGCCAGACAAACCAATTTTACTTCTGCAAATTTGCCCTACTTGCAATAAAAGTGGCAGATAATGTAATTTGGATTTTTGTTGTTGGCATGGAGGGTGAAAGTGCTGTTATGTTCTGCAAAAGCCAAGGTTCCTGTGAAGAGTAGGGGAAATACTTAAATTCATGTGCAGTAAGCCCAACCATCACTGAGATTTATCACAGTGTTTAAATGTAACCAACTTAATTTCACACAAACATTTCTATGCCAAGTGAAAGAATTTATTTGATAACTCTGTTTTGAAGATGAGTACTCAGCTTATTAAAACTGCTGTAAATTATATAGAAGAAGGGGGCATATTACAGAGGGGCTGAGGATCATCTGTAATCTCTGGTGCTCAGAATAACACCAGGTCCAAGGCACGCATATCTGCAGTAGTAATGCTATATATATATACATATATATGTAAGTTTGTGTCTATGTATACATATATGTACATATGCACAAAAAAAACCCCATTGTGCCAAAAACCAATAAAGTGAATTTTCTTCACGTATCTTAGATTTGCATTTTTAAACAAAAACAGCATTGGAAAAAGATATGTTGTTTATTACAGAAAACATTATGTGTGATATTTTAATGAGGTTTGGTGGTGGAGCTGCAAATTTAGCTAAGTTTATGCACGACGGATTACTTATTCAACTTGCAAGAAACAATGGGATATTTAGTGTGAGAAAACCAGATTTTGAAAGTTCACAGCTTTAGTTTTGAGGGAAAGATAGCATATTTATCCCTTATTCACTAGATTACATTTTTCTCCAGTAAAATGGTCACAAGTTTTCCATAAATGAGGGATTCTGAGGTGAGTACCTCAGTAAATAAACTGATTTTCAGAAATGCTGAAAACTTGCACCCATATTTCAATTTAAGTTATTGCTTAGCAAGTAGAGATAGATTTAAAATTTCATGTTCTAAGTTCTGAAAGTTCTCACTTGTGGTATGTTCTATCCTAGAAGGACAACATACTGTTGTGTTGCTGCTCTGCTGCCCTGGACTGTGACAGCACACTTGTTTGCCATGTTTTGTAGTATTCTTCTAGATAAAGGAGAATCATTGATTGCCTCAAAAGTCTCTTCCTCGCTACTCAGAACCTAACACAAATTCAGGGAAATGCTTTTAAGATGCAAAGATAGGTGGTCAGTTCTTTGTGCATGTGTAATGTACAGAAATAATTTCTGTATTTTTCTGAGATACAAGCTGAACTTGGAACTTTAGGATTAACTATTATGGGACTGCTGAAGCAGTTTTCTATTTTAAACATGCTGGTTTTGGTTTAATTCCAGACGTCCTGTGGGCAGTCAAGAAGAGCTGCTTTTGTTCATCTGGACTGAAGGACCTTTGGAATTCATTGATGCTTCTGATGCTCTCCAGCCTTTTACTCTCTATGAGTACCGTGCCAGGTCTCAAAATTCCGTGGGCTCTGTGGACAGCTTGTGGGCTTCCGCCCAGACTCTGGAAGCTTCCCCCTGGGGCATGGCAGCCCCTTGGGCACAAGCCACGAGCGCGTACTCGGTGCGGCTGAACTGGAGCCAGCCGCTCTCCCCCAATGGGGTCATCTCTCTGTACCGAGTGGTCTACCAAGAAAAACACAGCGACCCGACCTTCAGCAGCCCAGCTGTCACAGCACTCACAGTAATGGTAAGAACTGGGCCACAAAACCAGTTTTAAGATGTTTCACTCTGCTTTGATCTCTGTCGCATTTTAAAGTCTCCCTTAACGCTGGTTAGAAAAGTGAGGTTTCCAATTACCTGTTGTTTTGTTGGGTTAAGTTTTGTGTTTGGCCCAATGCAGACTGAAACATTTCATGCTGATATTGGATTTCTGGTAGAGGCAAGTAGATTACTCAAAAGCATGGATATGTCATGTCTGGAGGAATTAAGCACATGCATTTGTCAGCCTAGCTCTGAAAATACTGTCCTGAACTTTTTGTCTGACTGACAAAATAGTTTCACAGGACCTGCACAAAGAACAGCAATATCACTCCTCCTTGTATAGAATTAATTTTTTTATTTCAGTTGGAATCATAAAGTGAATGAATTAATTAGTAATTACATAGTTCATATATGCAACCCATTTGCAGGTTCTCCTCATAATTCATCAGTAATAAAAGCAGTTCTACTTTTATTTCCAATTCATGTACTTATATTGGAATGTTACTTTGCCCTGTTGATCTGTTTTCCCTTCCCTTTCTTTTCCTGTTTCTATTCAGTATGTGAAAACATAGATTTGGGAAAACACAGTGTTTTGTAAACTGACTAGCAACATTGTGTAAACCAGTGAGAGAAATGGTTGTGTTTTGTGCATTTACCACTGTTCCTCCCCCCATTATATTGCATTCTAGTCTTTCTATAGCAGGACAGCCTATAAATGGTTGGACTGAACTGTTGTGTATTAGGACAGCTTGTGTACTTTGTTGTCTTCTGAAAAGAAATTTTAAAAGTTTAAGGAGGTTGTAATAAAGTTTGGTTTCCTCAGCACTGCCACCTCAAGTTCATAAACCTAGAATCTTCTTAGTCCATGGTAGTATTGAATAACACCAGAAATTCCCTAAATTCTTTATTATCCCAATTTTGAAGTATGTGGTTGGCAGTTCAAGTAAGATCCCAAAAAGCTTTCTCTAGAATACCCAGTAGTAACCTTTGAGTAACTTCCTCAGCCAAATCTCCACATGACACAACGGAAGAAGTTTCCAGCTTGGTAATCTTACATACCCTTGATCATAGAGTTTCAGACCAGTTTCATGTCTAATCCTAAATGGATTAAGTTTGTAATATTTTTTTTTTCTGAAAAGAAGAAGAGTTTCTGAACTGAGTTATAGGAATAATATACTTTTGCCTTCTGAAGCAGTTGCATTCACATTGCACAGCATGCCAGGCTTAAAAAAGTAGATTGGGATTATAAAGTTCAGTGGCATTTTGGTACTTAGCTCCCTTAACTTCTTGTAAGAAAAATTACCACCATCATAAATGTGATGAATCACCTAAGATTTTAAAACCAGCGCAAAGCCAGGGCTTCTCCTACTGCTCTGCTTCAGCAGCATGCAATGTGTTCTGAGCATCAGAATTGACCTGGCTGGTCATGCATTGCAATGTCTTCTAAGCATGCCAACAACAACAGAAAATGTCCAAGATGGTTGTACTGTGGGCAATAAAACCTACCAAAATGGTATTTTAAATAATGTTGCTACAGTGTGTTTCTTTAACAGCATCAGTTAAAAGCCTTTTAGATTAACAGGCTATTATTTACTGAATTAGTATTTTCCTGGCTCCAAAATCCTTTATTTTCCCCAAACACTGTCCTGAATCAAAATGACTTTCTGGCAGCATATGTATAGCTGTTCTACTAGCATTGCAGCAAAACTGGCTTATATGGTTTTTCTACTGTCCTTTGTCTTGAACATGGGTCAATTATGGTATTTGCTACCCATTTTTATTTAAAATATTATAGTACCCTTTGGGGACAAATCTTTTTGCACATCTGCTCCATCAGTTGCACTTACTTTAAACTGTTGCAGCTGCGTTAACTGAGTGAAATTGTTGCTGATTTATACCAAGGACCTGAGATCCTACCTCTTCTGACTATAGCAGAACAGCTAAAGCTTTGAATCAAAGATATTGACATAAAGTGTATGGAGTCATGTTATCAAAGATCTCTGCAGGAGGTTAGGTCAATTATCCCAGCAGGCAAAAACCTGGACAGCAACTTTCAAAGTTAGAAATGCTTAAAAAATAGAATTTTATCATGAAATTGCTGATATACCCTTAACTTCAACTTTGTGAGTGAGATACTTTAATTAAAATGTAATTTTATTGAAGGAACTAGAATTCCAATGATTAAACTTCTGCCCCTTTAAAATATAGCCTTCATGGTACTAGGCTAAATCATTTAATCTCCTAAAGCATCTCTATTGGAGCTCCCTCATGGGATATGCCATTAGTCATTCTCTCTCACAAGCTTCCATGTTACAAGTAAGACTTAAAGTATTAAGAAAGCAATGAGTTTGGTCCTTTATTTAATCTGTTAGACTCCATTCTTATCCCATTAGATTATTCCAGGAAAAAAACCCCAGTGCTAGAATCTCGGTGGCTGATCCCGCCCTTGCGCTTGTTGGTTGCACCCTGGTTGCCTGCCCCAGGACATAAAGCTTGACCAAAACTTAGAGGAGAAATACAATCCTTGTGACACTGCAGAATACAAATTAAGCTTTTGCTAATGTCCCTGCAGACTGTTCTCATATAACAGCTTCATTTCCATCCATTTCAGAGACAAATGAGAAGCATCTTCTGGGTTTTCAAACAATTTAACAGACTTATCCCTATACTTATCACTATGCTTCCCCAAATCCAACTGTTTACTCCCCATTAAGATATATTTGAGTTAATATGTGAAAAGTATGGCTGTCTGGTATCTTAATGCCATCACTGACCCCTTGAAATTTTACACTGCCTGTGGAGATAAAAATGAGAACTCAATTCTGAGAGCAAAAGCTGCTCCCCTGAAATGAAAGGAGGGTGTCCTGCACTGTTAGAAGCAGGTGACATACACATGAGCCATTTTGATTCTTCACAGTTAGGGAGCAGTGTCACCCATTTCCTTAGCTTGTTTGGCCAGGAGTGTAGTGACAGATGTTAGGTGACAGCAAGTTAAACTGACATTCTGGTTTATTTGCAGAGCAAAGTCAAGTCAAGACTGGTTACAGGAGCACAAGTGTCTCCCACAATGTCTTTGCAGTTCATTTTAACCCTCTAAAGCAGGAATCGTTTTTAGTGTCTTGAAAGCGTTAACATGAGCGTGTTTATAGGGGAAGGGATTTTCAGAATGTTCTCATTTCCAGAAATCTGTATAAAGTGACTAGATTGTCAAAGCAAGCTTCTCACTCTTGTGAACTTTAGACTTAAGCTTGTGAACACAGAACCCGGAGCTGATTTCATTATAAAGCCAGTGAGTGCCTGCCAGATGTCATCAAAGCATCACAGCTCTTTAACTGCTGTATTCCAAATGTTGCTGTGAGGTAGAATTGTGGGTAGGTTTGGACATTTCCTGAAAGACATTTTATGGGTCTCTAATGCTGTTTTTCCCATGACAATTATATCAAGTGTTTGGTTGTTTATTGGGAGCAGGAGAATTCAAAGCCAGGAAGAGAATTAAAAAACCATAAAAATATGTAGCTGTTTGAAAACACTTGGAGAAAGAAAAGCATCCAGAGGGTTAAAAAGGAAAACTGCCTGTTATGGGCAGTGCCCACCTATTATTGTTGTTATTATTATTATTATTATTATTATTATTATTATTATTATTATTATTATGTAGAAGTAAGGTCTCAGTGTGCTAAATTCACCTCAGCCAAGTGTAGATCAAAGTACAACCTTCTTTTTAGAGAATGCAAGAGATATAGGTATAAGCATTATAGGTCTTATTCCTGGGAAATCCTGCACCTGTGCACAGGTCTTCTCACAATGTGTTTTGCAATGTGAGGCACTCAGGCCAAACTTATCCTTAAAGGCTTTTTTTTAGCATAACCATGCCAGCTTGGGGTGAAAAAAATTAATACATCTCTTAGCTGCTATCTCTGCCCCAGCAAAGTCTCTGGTTTGAATGCAGCTGTGCTAACAGTTGAGAACACATATTGGCTTCCCTTGCATTATTTGGGGAGATGGTATATAACTGCACTGGCCAAGCTTCTCTTGGCAGGTGCTGTGACGGGGAAATCTGTAGACATATTGCAGAATAGCAGTAGTAAAGACTTTGGTAGGAGGATGAAGCCTTGGCTAACATGATTGTGTTCTTATAAGCAGACAGAATTTTCATATCAAATAAACTGAGTCAGAATATTAAGTATAGTTTACTTGTTAAAAGCCTCCATGTCAAAAATAATATATCAGAAATGTTTTTGAGTGGCCAGTACTGCCATATATTCATGCCTCCTATGCAGGATTTTACAGATACCTGGAATCCTGCATCCAGAGTTAGTTTCTTTCTATTAGTAACATTTAAAAATACATAATGTATTCATGTGTAGTACTTCGCTTCTATTTCCTCATATAGACCTTTGAACATTTGGCGGCATTAGAGATGAGATACCACACAGTTATTAACTTCCTTGTACAGACTATGCAGTAATGTGGTATTTAGTACTGTACACGATGGCAACATTGTCATAGAAGTAATGAAGATTGTAACCACAAGAATTAAGAAAAAAATCTGCCAAGGAGAGGCACCGGTGAAACTTTTTTGTACATGCCTATTGCAGATACCTGGGAAATTGAGTGCACCCTAAGAAAGGAGGATGAGTGTAAGTGAACATGCCATAAATTTAGAAGATGTGCTACTAGCAATGAGTGAAAGCTGTAAACGGCAGTGGAGGGCAAAAGTTAATTAGGCTACTGTACTGCTGTTAGGCAGTGGAAAGTGGCCACCACCAGAAGCAAGATGGCTGCTCAGCTGTGCCCTAATGCAGCCAAAAGATCATCTCCTTAGCTCTGCAAGGGCTTATGGGTTAGGGGAAATCATACACAGATGACTAATTTTTTTATGGTTCACAGACGATCAAAGTGAAATTCAGCAGCTGTTCAGGACAAGTGACCACTCTAACGGCTGTAATATAACCTGCTAAATAGAGAGGGAATTGCATGAGAGCAAGAGGTTAGCTGTGATTATCGGCAGGTGAGTGCTTTATTGAAGTTGAAAGACCATTAACATTGATGGAGTAATTATTTCAACTTGAAAGTAATTACCTTGATGGGTGATAACTTCTCCAGTGTTCCCAGATTTGATTGGACCAAACAATCGTGAACTCTTGAAGCCTAGAAAAATATTACAACAATACTGCAATGTTTAAATTACTGAAACCACTGTTAGAGTATTTTAATTATGCCTAACAGTGAAAAGATTTTAATGTACAACAACTGGTGACCTCTCATGTATAGAGACATTTGCCTTCTAATTTCAATGAAATGATCCCCACCTACTATGTGTGTGCTGTATGTGATGGGTTTGCAAATGAATTGTTTGATTTAAATGTAGTTTTTAAGATTCAAAGCCTTGTAAGCACAGTTTCAGGAAGGGCTTGTACTGGAATTGCTCTAATTGTTTTATTTGCCAGGAAAGCCCAGTAATGTAAAATGCTTTCCATGTTTTAATCTCTAGACCTGTTAAGCTTATACAGGATGAATACAGGACAAGTGCTTCTTCACATTGAAGGCTGCTTTAAAAAAGTGTGTGAGGCAATCTGTGTCTCACAGATTCTGTTGTTTCCATGCTGCTGCAGAATATGCTGGATTTGGCACTACAGCTCTATTTAAATAAGCATTTGGATTGGCACTATGATGCCCCTCCAGAAACTGATTAAGTGCTTCAGTAAGCCTCACCTATCAAGACAGACATGTAGAATTGCCTAATTAGAGCAGAAAGGATGAAATGGATTGTTGCACAACTTTGATGATTTTAGAGTACTGTAGTAATAGAACTGGAGGGGAATGGTGAGAGAAAGAGAGAGGCTTCAGCTCTTCTATTTATACTATCCTTGCCGTAAACAAGGCCACTTCACTGTCTCCTGGATGTTTCCAGCAGCCACAGGAGCATAGCTTTAGACTCTGCTGGAACTCTGCCAGGAAGGAAAGAATCCCTGTGAATTAGGAAGGAAAGGTTTGTCTGGTGTCTGTGAGGTCTTAATATGTTGTCAGGCAACTGGTGATTTGAATTAGTGAAGGCTACAGCCAAGAAGTTTATCCACTTCTTTTCTTCTTTCATGTTTTCTCCCTAATTCAGTGTGTTACATTAAGCTGACAGAATTCTGTCTTTCAAAAAATTTTTGAACTAGATAGAAGTAAAACCACTGATACAGTTATGTCTGACCACACCTAACCACACTCCAGACTGACTAGGCCAGAGTGCCTGGATCAATATGTAATTTCTTCTACAAATAAATTAGTTACCTATTTGGGGAAACCTGGTGCATTTTATCCTTGGGCTTCTGCTTGTGCAAGGTCCATTTCTCACCCCTTGTACAGTCTTTTTTTGATGAGTGAAACACATGTAGAGCTAAGTCTTTTGAAAGATATTTATAATGGCTGTCTTCAGACACCTAACATAGTTAAGAGCATGAATGTCCTCTGCAGACCATGAAACGTTTAGAACATCTGAGGCAGGGACATTTACCATCCTTGGGCTGCAGCTGTTCACATGAGACTGCTTTCTTGAGGTCCACTTGTGTGTTGCTACTGATAAGTGTCAGTCAAAGAAAGTGGTTGATTTTTACACTGATTAATCAGCTTTATTAACCCACACAATGGAATAATGCAGCTTGACAGGTTTAAAAGATGTTACTCTTTGGCAGAAAGATGGTGGTGGGCAGCACTCGGGAAGTGGTAATCTTTACTGTGTGTGCACCTGCAGCCATGAGAGAATAGGGGACCACCCAACAAAGCCTAAAGGCTGATGACTAAAATGAGATTGCATAAATGCTCCATATGCTGTTTCTCTATATGTGCTTTTTATTTATGCTTTTCTCTGTGATCTTTTCTGTGTCTGCATTTCAGTTGTGAGAATAAGATCAAGCTAACCAGACAGTGTAGAAAAACACCACTGACAGAATGTTTTGTAATTTGTAAAAACCAAATGAACAAAACAGAACCCCCCCCCCCCAAAGCTTTATCTTATTAAATATAATTTTTAGGAAGATGTAATATGAGCACATTCTCCCCTTTGTGCCCAGTTATGTGACTACACTAAATCAGCTTTAAAAAGCAACATTTTATCAAGCTGCAGATGCTTTTTCATTTATAAGTAGAAAATAAGAATGAAGAAGGAGAAGGCAGAAATTTGTTGGGTAATATGTACAGCTGTTTTTCAAATTAGATATCTGTTTAAAAATGCTTAATTGGATTTGACTAGATTTTAATTCACATTTAACCAAGGTCCTTAAGTGGATGTATCAGGCAACTCCAAGATAATGCTTTGTTGGTGAAGTCATAGGGCAGCTTCCTAAAATCCCCAGGGTCACGCCCAACAGTTACAGATACAGGAATTCTTCAGCTGATAATTAGAAAGGCCACTCCCCAGCCCCCATCCTACCCTCCAGCCCCACTTCCCTCCACAGATAAGGTCTTTTACTCAAATTGGCTGAGAAGTGTTATGTCACATGCTTAGATTTCATAGGGAATTTTAGCAAGGAAAGGGTAGTTTTAATAAATAGAGAATCCTACTTTTTTTTTTTTAAGGAAAAAAAAGGCAGCAAAAGCAAGCCATAGGACTCATGGGAATTGGTAATATAGCATAGAGCCTCATACCACTGGGGACTCCCTTTGAATCTAATCCAGGTCTACAGTCACCAAAGTCATTCTCATCAAACAGCTGTGGGGTGTCCTATGCAAGATAAGTTTAGTATTCTCAGCTGACCTCCTGTCCTTTCTCTTTACTGCTCCCTTTTGAATCCATTCCCATCACTCAGCTTCACAGCCTCATTCAAGCTCATCTCCCCTATGCTTGTTGCAGTTTCCCATTTTCTGCCTGCCAAGTGACCTCTCTCTCTCTCCTCTTTTCAGACTTTACAAAAAGCCCTGGAATGCATGTATAATCTTGCCCCCTCTTTCTTTAGGGAGCAAGACCCTAATATCTGCATGTTGCTAGAAGATGAGTTTATCAACAGAAAGCTCTTTGGGAGTGGGAACGGGTGTCTGTCTGTTAATTTACAACATTATATAAATATTATTTTTGAGACTGTAATAGCAATTATGGTGAATAGGGGCCAGATGGCCTCTGTATCTAGAAAGCAGAATGGCAGTGTATTTTTAATGGACTTAAATGTTACTTTTTGACAGGAAGCTAATATTAAATTCTGTGGTTTAGGTGCATGTCAGGTGAGTATGGCTCTGAGTTTTGGTTTTTCTTAAAGTAATTACTAATGTCATGCCTGGATACTTTTGCCCACTAAACCCTTTTCTGTGGTGGGGTCTTTGTTGTTGCTCTGGTTGTAGGGATTTTTTTTAAGGATGGTTATTGATCTCTTACTGAGCTGAGATTTCAGTTTTATGCCAGATAGTTTGATTAATGGGTTGGTTTCTGTAAGTGGACTGAATGGGGATAGGAAGCACAAGCCGCTCGTGCCGCCAACCCTAACTCCGTCAAGACGCATAGCTCATTATGAAACAGTTATCAAGTATACATGAAAAATTAATTGGGCTCAGTTTGATTCTGAAAAGGATCAGCTTTCTACTTGGCGGTCCCCCCAATCTTTCCAGATGTTGCACGCTAGCCCCTCGAGAAGCAGCGAAGGGAGATGTATTAATACATTGTATTGATTAGATCAAGACCCCTGACAGTTATTTGTAGAGATACCATCTGGCTGCTGTTCGAATTCCTTCACCAAAAACAGGACGTGACATGTTATTAATCTCAACTCTCTAAGTATAGACAGTTGCCTTTTCTGCTAAACCGCATTTTACCATTCCGTAGGAGATGGAGGCAGACCTGAAGGGTGCTGAAATTAAGGTTATTACACAAATTGAGCCATATGGTCCAAATATTTCAGCAAGAAAATTGCCAGGCAATAAAAATTGCTCCTGCCTTCCTAATGGTGTAAATTACAGTTTAACCATGGCTCTAATGATGTCCTTCTGCCGCGCTTAACTACTGTTACATGAAGGACATTGTTTTAAAAATATAAAAAACAAGTAAATGCCAGCAGCGTGTTTTACAATCTGTTAGTGTGTCATTAAGAACACTGTCAGAATTACATAAACATAATGGCAGGCAACCTAGCATACAAAAGAACGAGTATGGAAATAGAAAGTGTCTTGAAAACTCCTTTAGCTTTGTCAAGAGCCCTTTCCCTTCTGGAACTTTTCCAGTATGAGAAAATGTAGCTGCTTATTTATTCCAGTTCTCGCACAGGCTGTGATGGAGACTTTAGAAACAGAAAAAAACCCCTGAATATTCCAATGCATTTTGAACAGGTGACAATGGAGGGATATAAATTTACTATCACATTATACTGTAGCTGTATATAAAGTTAACTGTGTATGAAAAAGAAATCCAAAATGTGGCTCTCATTTCAAAGTTCAGCATTTTTTTTATTCTTTTTGATCATAATGGGACTTTCTGTTGTTCTTCAGATTGTTGGGAAAGTGTATTAAAATGGTTTCAAAGCTCAAAAGCTCTGTGAGATTTTATTAACAGAGTTGGCAGTCTTAAACATTAGTTTATTAAAAATAGCTGAAAAACAAAAACCAAAATGAAAGTAGTTATCCAGTCAGCAGGTGCATTGCTGCCTGATTCTGATGATTCGTCATACATGGTGGGAATTAAATTGTAAATATATAAATTGAATAATTAGCCAATATGATTTCATTTCAAAAACAGCCATATAGCTATTAAGTTTGTAGAAGGAGAACTCTGAGATGGCAATTCAAAGAGGAAAAATCACAGAAGTTTATAATGCATGCTGTTTGGAGTATTGAGTTTGACCCCTCCTGCTCTAAATCATGCGCAGATATTGATAGTTCATACATGCCAGCCCTTTTGGTAAATCTGCCTAGCACAGCCGTGTTCCCTGCTTGGGATGAGGCTGCCTGGGTGCACATCAGTGGTTCAGGGAATGTGCACTTGTGGCTCTCTGTTCCCCAGGGGGTACTGGAAACCAGGGAGTCCCAAGCCCCGCTGCTGCTACCCCTGCCTCCCTTTGCTCTCATCACTCTGGGTCTGCTGTGCCAGCAGAAATGCTGCTCCCCCCTCCCATGCCCCTTGGAGGGCAGGAACTTCTGCACCCTTGCAAGGGCACCCAGTTCCTGCTGGATCTTCAGGCCAGTCAAAATGCATTTTGACAACATAGAAAGCACAACTGAGCAATGTCAGAGACGAGGGAAGGGAGATTGTGAGTTGGCTGTCTGGACTGGCTGGCTGCTGAAGGAGCTGACAGGCAGCTCTGGTATTTGTCTTCAGACCTAGCACAGTTTCTGAGTTGTGTGAAGATCTCATTTGTGTGTGGAGCAGGGAAAAGATGAGAGGGGACTTTTAGTCTTGACAAATTTAAATTGTGGCAAAACCAGACAGTTAATCAGATTCAATAAAATTCACAACAGTCTTTATATTTGTCCTTCTTGCTTCTCAGTACCAGTACAATCACGAATGAAAACATCCAAACACAAGTAATTTGTGGTTGGTTGGTTGGTTGGTTGGTTGGTTGGTTGGTTGGCTGGTTTCCAAAGAAACAGAAGGCAAAAAATAGTAGACTCTTGTGAGGATGGTAGTCTGAAAACTTATCTGCAATGTGGGGGAGTAGTTTACATATATAATCGCCATTAGGAGGAAACAAAGTCCGATTTATGAGTTTATCCCCTCATAAACCACAAATATTTCTCTTAGCACCTTGAACTTTTTATCTGGCCAAAGCTACAGGAATGCATGACAAATAGGATCTGGAGCATCCAAGTGTATTAATACTCCACTCACAAGGACCTGTGACAGATGGATTTTATTGTTTAACTGCAAAAACTTTATTGTATACTCAAGTCTGTGTCTTTAGCATTCTTTAAAGAAAATCTCTTTGGTTTTTAAAGAAAGAGTGAGATTGGTACAGATGTCCCTCCATCAGCATCTGACAGGCCAGATGATTTGGAAAGGATATGCTTGTTGAACTGCTTTATGAGTGCCAAGAAAAACTATGAGCATGGAAAGCAGGTTTCTACCCATGAAGTGGAGGGCTTGCTGCCAAAGTTGCTGGTGGATTCAGGGAAATGTTTCTCACCATATTAGTAGGTGCCATGTTGCATCTTTTAGCATATCAAATATCACCTGTTACACCTCTGGCACCTTTAGGCTGCTCTACTCCTACAACCCAAACTGTGGAAACTGTTCCTTCCTCCCTTCTTTTCCCTTCGCCAGCCTTCCTTCCTAAGAGCACAGTTTGAGGCCATGATGATACAGGAGGCAGGAATTTCCATCCTGAGGGCCTAGTAGAAAATAACTTCTGTGTTTTTCAGATTTTTGTTAGGAACTTGTTTCTGTTTCCAGATACTCTGTGGGTCCTGCAGTCTTTACAACAGGCAGGACTCTGCTTCAGTCAGGTAATGTCCTTTAAAGGTCTGGTATTAATGGGGGCTGTGTGGCTACACAGGCAAAGCTTTGGGAGACAGTCACGTAGATGTTCACTTAAGGCATCCTATGGCTGGCTCAAGAGCAGCAGCTGGACCTGCAGTACAACATCCTCAAAGCTCTTTGGCTTTGCAGTTGTGGCTGCCTTCTTTGAACTAATCTATGGCTGTTCCATCTTCCTCTTTTATGGTAGCATATTTGTCTTCTAAACAGTTCTTTGCCCACACCACCCTAAGGTGGAGATGATGTGGCTGCTGGGGTTTGATCCACCCCAGTGAGACCCCTGGAGTGTGTATTGTCTGTGAGCCAAAAGGACACTGAGGAATAGTGTATTCACAATGGCAAGATGTACAGAGGTCCCAGGATCTAGTTAATGTACTGGGGCATAGCACAAATCATTACTTGTTTTGGTTCTGAATTTTGCTCCAAGTATTTTTCTAAGTCCATTTCCTTCAGGTTTGAATGCATCCATTTATTTTTTCCAATCCAGAACAGAGTTCCTAGTGTGAGACAAATATTCCTTTCGGTGTGGAGATGCTACTCTAGTGGCTGCAAAAAAAAGACACCAAGTTTACCATTGTCCCATAAGATCAGAATTGCAAATGCACCTTTAATATTGCAAGAGAGTGAGGGAAGTGGACTCCTTGCAGTGATAAATTTTCTGTATTTTCGCTATAAAGAAAACTTTACACTGCACAAACAAAATGAATGAAACTTTGCAGAGCTCTTATATTTCAACAGGCTTTAAAAAGGAATTAATGAGAAGTCAGAAGACATCTTCTCCCAGATGAAGTATTATTCTTGTCATTATGGTATAATAAAATTATTTTTTATTGTTTTCTCTTCAGGGGTTCAAGACAGATGATAATTTAGATTTTCTCTAATACTAGTCTGTGCTAGAAATACTAGACCCATGATGTACCAATAGATCATGAGATTTATACTATAGTTGTAGCTTAAGACAGTGACATATTTAAGTGCTGTGCTTAATGTTACTGGGAAGTCACCAGGTCTAAAAAGACTGAATAGAGACCCTGAGAGCAAATGGGAAAGAAAACATCACATTTTTCCACCAGGTACAAAAATAGTTTGAGTTCTAGTTGCCCTGATGTCAAATATGGTACTGCCTTTGGGCAAAAACAGAGTTGAGAACATGTGACTTTTAAAATAAGATATTTTTGAGACAAAAATTTGCTATAGATCTTTATCATGCTGCAGTTTTTCTCTTTTTTTTGGTCCTGCATAGAAGCATCACAACAGCTTGACTTCCTTTTTAAAGAAACCACTATATTGATATTTGGTTTGAGGGTATTAATGGCAATTTTAAACTACTTGAGTAACACTTTGTTCTCGACTAACATGATCTCATACTGAAGATCATGTCCAACATGCTGGCCTGTGCATGGAAATCAGGAAGACATTTGCTTCAGAATTAACTAAGTAATCATTTGCTTCCGATTAACTAAAGCAAATCCCTGTTCTGGTTGGATGCCCTCTACATTCACCATGTAGTTTTGTTCTTCTGCTTATGAAGACCCTGATCCAGCATCCTTGAAAAGGCAAATGGAAGCTTACATTGATTTAAAAGTCTTTTGAAACTGCTGCAGTTCAACTTCTGAAGCTGTGAATGGTTTTGTGTTGTGTTTTAAGAAACAAGAAAGAGCAGACCTGTATGGTCTGTTGCTGTGTGCTGATTGAAAATGCTGTAACTGCCTTTATTTCTCTTTGAGTCTTAAGTGAATTTAAGAAAAAAAAAAAAACAGATGTGAATTCTGTACACTTTGGATGGCACATGTAGGCTAGTCTGTCTAATCTGTCTTGAGAGAGAGTGTGGCTTCTCCAAAAGGCCATTCAAAACAGAGGTTAAACTTAAACGTCAGACTTTCCCTTTGGAGAGGCCTCCTTTCTTCTGTGCAGAGTGTAGGGAGGAATTGAGGACAGTAGCTACACAAGGTTTGGGTCAGAATGTAGGAGAACATTGTGGCTCTTTCCCAGAGTGCCTATCCTCATATTTGGGCACTTAAATACATTTGCAAGTCTGTCCCAAAAAGACTAAATTGTAGTAATTTCTCTTTGGATTGCTCATTTATAACATACATACATGCAGCTAATCAATAGATGAGACAGTGAAACTGGTGGATTTACAACTTAATATGCTGGAGTCGATAATGGGCTGAAAAGACATTTTCAATTCAGAAATCAGCACAGTATGTTCTTTACTAAGCTTACGTGATCAATTTTAATTCCTCAAGTAACTTAAATATCCAAGGAAAATACAGAATCCAAACTAAACTTGTTATGCTTCAGTTTTCAAGTAATATTTCAGTATTTACATATTTCATCTCTTCCCTAACTAATCCATCTGGCTGGTGAAAGCCACAAGCAGCTCAGACTCTTCTCTTTTGGCAGGAGCTTTGCACAGAGAAGCCCAACCCACACAAGTAGGGACTTATGAGAGGACATGATGAAAGTCTCTGTTTTATTTAGGCATTAGTGTTTCAAAGTGAAGCTTAGCTAGCTGCTTTCCTTGCTCCCACTGCAGCAGACATGGCTGTCTGCTGTTCTGTGTATGTATATGAATTCAGTGTTCACCTGACAGCACAGAAAATGGGAATGGGCAGTCTGCAGACACAGCTTCATATGCTGTGTCAAGGTGAGTTTCTTTCCAACAGTGTGCCCTGTAAGCTGAAAGTAGAGGGAATTGTACCCATGTGATCCTAGGAGGATCTGGATGTTCATCCACGAACTTTCATTTTGGCTTACTTGGGTTCAAGACTTTAAACCTGAAAGCAGATTCTCTTCCAGTTACTCTACCAAACTCCATTACCACTCTTTATTCTTGTCTTCTTTTCAAGCCTCTCCTCAGTGTGGAGTTGATTCTGAGTTTTCATATGGCAAGGCACAGCTGCTAAGGGACATGGAAATACAGAACTTGTTCTTTATTGGACATTCTTATTTTCATCAACAGGGCAGTCCATGGTAGCTGGAGTGGGAAAACAAGATCTTTGTTCCTTTTTACCATCCTTTTTACCATGGGAGCTTTTCAGGCTACTCATTGAGGCTCTCCAGTAGCTCATACAACTACTGGGGGCAGGGATCCCCTGTAGCAATCCCTACTCCAAAACCAGGGGAACATCCCAGAAAGATCTGGAAGTAAAGTCTCAGATCTCTGCTCAACCTCTCAGTATTTTGATGGGAAGCTGTGCTTTGCTGAGGAATATGTCTCTGAGTGTACACCTAAATGTGTGTGTCTGATCAATATCCCCTGCTAATATTCAGAAAATAGATTGAGCTTTCCTCCAGGCACAGAAAAGAGAGAAGTCATCCCTCCCTGCATAAACACTGTGTGCTTCTGGCCTTCTGCTGGTGCCTGCTGTGTACAAAAAGGTGCAGAGCAAATCCCTTTTTCCTGGCTTATACTGACATAATTGGACTGCACCTTTCCCAAATGGCTGCCTGCACACTTCCCTTTACTTTCAGCCAGTCTCTGCTTGGAGAGCAGGTATCTCCATGTAGGAAGTGTAAAGCATTGAGGAAAGGAATGGAAAACCTGGTGAAGAAAAAAAGCCTTTTGAGAGATTGGAGTTTGTACTTTTTGGCCCTTCATTTTTTTGAAATACCCAGTTCATTTTAAGGGTGACTTTTTAAGTTCAGTCACATACTCAGACTAAACTTTGGCCTTTATTATGTAGCTCCAAGTAAATTGTTTGTGCTTACCTTTTAATGTCTCTCAGAAGTGATTACATACATAGCAGGCAAAGTTTGAATCAAGAGCTAGGACTGCTCAGTACAGGGCAGAGAAAAAGGAATAAAAAATAGGAAGTAAAAACCTTTTAGTCTCCTTTAAAATGCTGCTTTTATTTCCCATTGTGTTGGCAGAAAGCAGGGATTTAAAGCTGTGAATTGCCTGGAGGCTGTGCTATCTTTCTCTACTTAGCAGCAGTTAGAACTGCTCTTTTTTTTGCATGTATTGGGTGAGAGAGACAAGGACTCAGAATGATTGAGAAAAGGGAATAAACTAAGCTTGCATTTAACAATAATATGACACATCTATTGTACCTGAGTAAAATGGGATCTAAACCAATAACTATAGTTTCCTGAAGCTGCACACAGGAACACAGGGGAATATCCTGAGACTTAATTAATTAATGTTTGTAACATGATGTGAGATCCTATGATGAAAAGTCATATATAACTGCAAAGTCCTGATTTTATGGAGCACAACTGACATTCAGTGACATTTTCAAGGAAACTGATATGAGAGTTCACCTGCAATCTGTGTTAAAATTCAAACTGCCCTTGTACAACTCCCCTTAAAGATTTTCTTCAAACTCTTTTTTTCTCTTTACCTTTTTCTTTCCCTGTTATGGCTGTTTGTGCAAAGGCATAAACTGAAAGTAATTGCTTTCATAGAGGAAAACCAAGGAGTCTTTCCTTTCCAAAACTACAGCCAAAGTCTCTTTTTCAAATTTTACAGAAAAGAGAAATTTTGAGATACTGCACCCAAGTAATTTTAAGATCAGGTGGAAAAGGTTTTACAGTGTTCGGAGCTACTTTTCCTCACATTATCATACATGATGTTATTTGGAAGGAGATGAAGAAGGTCTCTCATGGTCCACATATTTGAAGTCAAAAATGTCATAGGGGCAATGTGAATTCATGTAAAACAAAACTTCAGATGAAACCAAAAGCCAAGATATTTGGTCATGAGAAAAGCACATTCTTTCTGCAACAAAGTAAAACTGTGTGCCATAAGATACCTTGAGTTGGGAAGTTCATGGACATAAATTACCCATTTTTATGGATAACAAAAACATTCATGGTTTCATTATATAGTTTTATAAAGCTCCTACCACTCTGGACAGTATTAGGCAAAAAAAAAAAAAAGAGGGAGACTAAGAAGACTGATGTGGCAGTCCAGATTTTGTTTGTTCTGATTCTGGCCATCAGCCAAAATATCAAATGGAAAATACGGTTTATGGCATTAGGAAAAAATATAACATTAACCCCCTAATGCTCCATATTAAGGATGTACCCCCTACCATTTGCAGGTTTGAGCCCTTAGGCTCTAGCTGCTGTTTGACAGCAGCAGTGGGTTGTGTTTTTCTCTTGCCATATCTACAGACTATGGATTAAATCCATGAGAGAAACCCCACTCCTAAATGTTAACAAACAGTGGATGGAAAGTCATTGCTCGTCAGGAGCACTGCATGTGGTACTTATGTTAAACATAATCTTGGAGTTCAGCTGGATGAGTGCACCTAGTAATGAAGAGGCACAAACTCCAACCAGGCCTTGTGTGCTTGACTTCCCTGCTTTTTACCTTCCCTGAAGATGTGTTTCTGCCCCAGATTATAAAGCTCCACCTGAAAGATGCTTCATTCCTGTTCCCCTTGTGACCAAGGCAAATTGCAAGTTCTGCACTGCCTGATGTGTTGATGCAGATTCCCCATTACGTGGTGGGTGAGTTTGGAATGGCACACAAATCTCCCAGCTCATTTCTGTAGGGTTTGACATTGCTTTAATATCGTGCTGCACTTTACATACCATGAAGTCTTTGCTGATGAAGCTGCTCTCTCCTCTCTCAATCCCACCAGCTCTCCACAAAGCACACCCCACTCAGCTAAAGATCAGGACATACAAGATATACACATTTTCCCAAGGGGGACACATAACTGGTTTTTGTTGTGATTCAAGTGTCTTATGTTATGCTCCATTTTGTCTCAGATAGTACTATTTTTTTTCTTTGAGACATAGCCTGTCCTGTTTTGAAGAGGAACTTAGTCTAGTTGTTCATGTTCAACATGATTATTGAATGCAAAAGTACCATTTGGGATAAATAGTGATGTCAGCTTTGAACTGAGTAAACCCAAAGTTTATGGGAAACTGTCCCATCATCTATCCAGTTTATAAAAAGAGCTGTTTCTTTCCTTCTACCTCACTTTCTAGCTGTGAGGAGTAATAAACATGGTTTAAAGTAGAAAAATATGGGGGGAAAAATAAGGTGAAAAACTGGTTTATTATACAGTAGGTCTTGTGAGTGTTGTTAGAGATAAAATATTAATGTTAGGAAAACATGTTGACATTGTCCTCTAGATGGTGCCTATAGTGGAATGTCATGTCATTGATATTTTGGTTTATTTGATTTATTTAGTCATGCAGAAAGAAATCTTTTTTGGGGTTTCAATATTTCTTAGTAGATATTAGACAAATACAGATGGATATAAATTTTTGAGAAGGTGCCATTCGGTGATATTTGATGAATTTTAAAGAAATAATTATGAAGGAGAGGAGAGGAGAGGAGAGGAGAGGAGAGGAGAGGAGAGGAGAGGAGAGGAGAGGAGAGGAGAGGAGAGGAGAGGAGAGGAGAGGAGAGGAGAGGAGAGGAGAGGAGAGGAGAGGAGAGGAGAGGAGAGGAGAATCTCACTAAAATAGCAATGTTGACTTTGCCCAAAGAGGTTTTTTTAAGGTTTTACCATCAAAAGTACAACATCATTGGTGTTTTAAAAGTGTACTGCTACCCAAAGGCCAACTTGATTTTATTTGATTTCATTTTAATGTGCAATGCATCCTAGTTTTCTTTGTGTTGCTTTGCTTTCAAGTCAGAGCTGGGGATTCACATGCCTGGTGAGACTGCAGCAGGTCCCAGGTGTGCCAGGAAAGAAAACTGTCTACTGTGAAAAGAGGCAGCAACTCCACCAGGCAGATTCAGCTACATGCAATCCACATGCCCTGCCAGGAAGGAGGAAAATTAATTGCAATGTAGTAATTTTCTATCAGGTATTAATTGTTGTTACTTGCAGGTTATTTTGAATTTAGATTAAAAAAAAAACAACCTGCTGTTTTTAAAGGTTTCTTCCTGGTACAATCCACAAGCCCATGTAGGACAGTTGGCACAGGAAATGATTCAGTTGTGTGGCAAGTGAAACAGGGTGTGCAGATTAGGGTTTTTATTAACAATGCTGCCAGAATGGTGCTGTTAGGAAAGCATGAGAACATTGGGTCACAGAGGAGAGAAAAGTTGTGTTCTCTGGTGTTGATGGCAAAACTACAGTTTGTATCAAAAATAAGGTACAAGAATATTCTTAAAGTTGAAAAAAAAAGAAAGCATTTTGCCAGGAATCTCAAGGAAGGAATATTGTTATGATCATGTAATCAATGTTTATGTTTTAATAAGAAGCCATTTTATGTGCTTTACTTTGTGGGCTGAATTTATTCTAATCCATTTTTAAACTAAAATTTGCTATATTTATTTATAGAAAAGCAGATTCAAGTATAATGAATTTTTGAATGTCATGTCCTAGCCACTGTAGAAGAAAAGACTGCATTGATCCATCTCAGGGCTGGGAAAGGAAGAATGTCCTTTCATCCCAACAAAAGACAATTTAGATGAACATGCCCTCGGCAAAAATGTTTTAAAATTATTTCAGGTTTAATAAGGGACTATCTGGATTTACGAACTTAAAAATTTTATTTAAATATTTGTCTAGTTTTTTTCTTTGGGTTTTTATTTGCCATAAAAATTATTACCTGTGTACATTTTGCTGCTATTGAAAGCCTGTTGGGTCATATCAAATAATCAAGTCATTAATGAAAATTAAATATATATGTTGAAAGGCAATTTTAAGATTCTGAAATGAGATGCAAAGTTCTTAAAATGTAAAATTTGAAGAGTGAAATTTCCAAAAAAATTTTAATGAAAATTCTAAAATTATTTTTTATACAAATTGGAATGAAAATAACTAGTGCAACATCAATTTCTTGTAAAAATGGAAATTCTGGTTACCTGTAGGCAAGATAATTTCTGGTTAAATGAATAACATGTTGGTTTCTGTTTGACCAACCTTTAAGATTTTTCACTACTACCATGGGAATAATTTATATTCCAGTCCGCACTGCTACAGGAATAGACTCATAGATTACCTGTGTATCCATAAGTTATATCCTTGTGAATCTGAGCATAAGGCTTTAGGAATAGAGTAGATTTTTTAAATGGAAAAGACACAGTGTGCATGATATAAGCCTGAGGAGGAAGGCAGCCCAAAGGACAAGTTAGTGTTTGCATGTGAATATGAGCTCAGTGCAATGTTTAGAGTGAAGGCAGGGGCTAAGAATTGTCTGGGAAATAAGAATGAACATCAGAGTCAAGGTAGAAGTGCTCCCAGTGCTTTGCAGAAAATGGCAAAGAGTCTGGATTAGACAGGGAGCTGGATAAGACAATAATGACAAAGATGAGGATAAACTGAGTATCTTTATAAACTCCCTAGCATTCCCCCTTGCTTCTGTCACATGTGGAAGAATCTATTTGACTTCCTTGATGGAGAATTTGGAAATTTTAGTCAGACAATGGTTGGATTGATGTAATGGCTGTCAGGAGACCATAGCTTTCTCGTCCCTTGCTCAGGGAGAGTTCCCCACTCTGCCTCTAGACAAGGGGATGTTCTACTGAACTGCCTTCCCATTGTTTATGTCCATGGGTTATGAAAGAGCTGGTTTGGATCCCTGTGCCACTACTACAGTGAGCAGTGTGATAGTGTCTGATGCCACTGCGTTTAGTTAGAGGCTACAGAAAGAATGGGCTAGCTTTTTATTCAGCTGTTCAAGATACCTGCCAAGCAGAGATTGTGGTACCAAGAGAAGATAGGGAGGGAGAAGAAACCAGAGCATAACCTTAACATGACTGGTGATGACTTGCTGAGCTTTGATGATTACCCCAGAAGAAGGGACAGATACTCAAACTGCCTGTTGGGCAGCTCTTCAGTGATTCAAAGATCTTCTGATGTGTCTGTCACAGCTTGAGCTCATTCCCTGAGACCTAGGCAACTGGGTAAGTTGGCCTGCCTTGAAAGAAGAGGAAAAGCCCAGAGTGACACCCCTGGAAGTGCTGCTTCATCAGATCGAGAGATCAAAGATGACTAGGTTGTGTAGTTGTATGCAGTTTAAACATTTGTGCAGGGAGTCCACCCGTGCAGAGTATTATTGACAGCTACAGATCAATGCTAATTTTTGATCATTTTCAACCTACAAAGACCTCTTGACCCTGTTGCCACCTTAGGGGCACTTCAAGTAGTCAAAAACAATCACAGTAGGCAGTGTAAAATCATCAGACCCTTGAAGGCTGCACAGCCTTGCACGTGCCTGGGAGGAGGACCAAGAGGTAGCGAGGAAGGCAGGCACCTTGCATTATGGATGCCACTGCCTTTGAATGACATGAAAGACTATGCTAATTTGTTTCCAGACTTTAAGTGACTTCTGTGTTCATGAATTAAAAAATAAACAAACAAAAAAGGCAATCTGAAGCAAATCTTGACGAATGCATTATTCATGATTCATGTTCTCTCATTTTATGTTTGGAAAAATGTGTTAAAACAAGGTTTTATTTTAAATAACTTTTATCCTAATTTACAGTGAGAAGAGTGGAATTAGTGGAGGAGTGTATTTGTTGCTGTTAACAGCTTGTGCTGCTACTGGCAGCATGTGAAGGACTTTACAGAGCAAAAACAAAGGTCCTGCCTGGAGTAGTGGTGATGCTGCTAGAGCTGTACCAGGGGAGCAGACCAGGCTACCAAAAGCAAGGGCTGTGCCAAAGGCTGGGCTCTGGGCTGCAGGGTGTGATCAGGTCACAGTGGCTTGTCACAACCTCCCTCCTCTGTCAGGTGTCCATTTCTGTAGTGTTTACAAGGAAAGAATTAAAAGGCCACATAGAAGGAATGTGAGACTGTACACACTTAAATGTTTGCTAGAATATTCTTAATTTAATGACTGATAGAGCGTGAATGCTTCACAGTTGGGGACAGAGAAAGGAGGGCATGGGCTTGAAGTCCATTGGATTTCATGGTCAGCCAGTCTACAAACATCTTAATGTTCACATTAAAATTTTATTTTGTTGGCTTTCTTTTAATGGTGAATGAAATCTGGACTGTTAGCATGTGTAAACATGGGAAATATAAGTTTATGCCTTTGCAGAGGAAGACTGGGAGAATATTCCAGACAATGATTTTGTTCATGTGCCTATTTAAGGTTGTGTCGTTGCCCACTGAAACCAAAGTTACAGTGCTATCAGTGCAAGGTATATTTTACAATTTATATTTGACCATTCCAGTAGGACAGTATTTCTAGGCTGAAAATGTCATGGGAGGACATAAAGTGATTCTTGAAATGAATCACCGAGTCTGCCATCCATACTCTTTTCAGCATCAGCCTTTGAGCTGAGCAAATTCACGGCTGGCAATGGCAGCAGGGCAGGGGGAGAAAGTGTGGCTCTGTATTCTGGGAGTATGTCCCCTGAGCTTACTTCAAAACCAAACAAAACAAAAATACATGTAAACCGTTTGCTCTTCAAGAAGTATCTGTAGGAGCCAGGGATAAAAGTCATCCCTGGAAGGAATGGTTTAGCAGTCTCCAGAGAACATGATGAACTGCAGGCAAGGAAATCCCTCCACCCTTGTTTCATTTCAAAGTGTAGTGAGGATTGTAAATAATTAAATCTTGGGGTTTAGTGAGGAAATGGTAGAGAATGATGAAAAATATGCCAGTTTTCTGTTTAAAGATAGAAATCTAGTGTTTTGTAGCATTGCTGTCACAAAAACCCACCCGATGATGCAGCTCATTAAAAAGCAGAGCAATTGCTTTTTGTCTGATGTTTTTAATAATGTGTTTGTACCTTCAGAGAGCCTCTCTGTGTAGCAGTTCAGGGGCAGTAATTTAATGCTGTGTGCTCCCTTCCTCCCATCCCCACCCCCGAACCATGGAATGTAAATTTTAGGCTTTTAAAAGTTCTGTTTTGAAAACCTAATAGATAACTGTCCTCATAAAAACTATTAATACAGACTACATCCAATTGTAAAGCTAATTTTAATCATGTTTTGTGCCAACATAATTTCTGATGCCAGATTTTTATGCTAAGCATGAGCCTCGATTTAAATGTGGTTCTTTAACCTGCAGTTCATAATTTTGCAGTCAGCTGTATAGGTTTTTTGGCTATGGCAGTTTAAACGCTTCCACTTTCAAGGATCTAAGCCATAAATGTTTATTAAAAGAATCTATAATGAAATCAGGTTTGTTATTTTTTTAATGGCTGCCTTGAGTCTGTTGGATGACTGAACGCACATTGTTAATCATTAAGTACTCATGTTACAAAAAGTGTTTGATAGTATTGCCATCTAGGGGCTGAATGAAATTCTCCATACCGAAATAAACTATAATTGAACAGGTGCTGCTATTGACAATATACATATGTTTTTGCTTTATAGCCCACATGCTTTCCATGTTTCTTATGACAAAAGATATCTCTAAATGTCCCACAGCAGCCAGAGCTTTTTTATATATAATCTGTTCGAGGTGATTGCTATTTGCATTTCAGCTTATGCTTTTTTGGCAGTGATGACTGGGAATTCCTAACAAAGAATTATACTTTTTTGCATTATTAATCTTGCTAGTGTTTGCCCTGTTTAACAGAAAAAAGGAATCATTTATCAGAAAAGTATGTTTATAATCTGTACTTGTGGCATCTTCAGATTTAATATTCATAATGGTCATTCGAATGCTGTGCTATATTTATCTAAAAGACTAACTCATTGTTTTGAGGAAATAACTATTTAAATATTTATGATCTAACTTTTAATATTTAAAAAAAAGAAATTAATATTTCTTTAAAATTTGTTTCTGAGTCTGATAGCTTAACAAATGTTTAAATATTAAACAATTGGAAATGTTAGCATTTAGCAACTTAATATGACTTACTGACACAGGGAAATTGACTTCAGCTCTTTCTGTCACATGAAGGCAACTGAATCCCTGCACTCCCTTTCTTGTGGTCTATATAATTCATGCCAAAGTACAGCTAAAAAAGAGATTAAATATATCAGTGATCAGCTGAACTCCTTTTTTCTTTGTTCCTCTGATCTGACACATCTGCACAGTCTCCTACTGGAACATGTTACTCCTGTTCTTTGTTGGTCACTGTGCCTTTTGTGACTGTTCAGAATAATTCCACTGCTGTTTTGCCTTCCTGCCTAGATCAGATTTTGTGCTGCGGCTCTCCTTGCCCAAGCAGTGTCAAGTCTGTGTCAGATGCTCTTTGGGGTGAGCTGGGATGCCAGTGGCCCCTCCTGGCCATGGCTGATGTCCATCAGCCTGCGTCCCCACCATGCCCCTCTGCTGAGCTGTGCTCTGGTGTGGCAGCAGGTCAGCCCCAGTCCTTGCAGCCCTGGCTGAGCCCAGTGGGATTCACAAATTGTTTATCCAGATTACCATGGCCTGAGTAGCTAGAACAGGACAACATGCCTATGAAATGTCACATGTACACACAAGATGTGTAAGATTTCTGTGGAGGCAGGCATCACCCATGTACCACAGATTTCTACATGCTTGAGTCCAATTCCAGGAAGCTTCATCCTCACTGAGAAGCTCAGACACATGCTGAATGAACTCTAAGTTGTGTCCTAGCTGAGATTCAGACTGTGGAGGACTCCCAAAGAATTCATTACAAAGGCTCCATCATAATCATAGATAATTTTTTTAAACCATAAGAATTTCTTTTTGAGGCTCAGTCATAAAATACCACCAAAAAAAATCCTAGAAACCAGATGGGGTATTCTGCAAAGCAGTCAGAAGTGACCCATAGCTGAGGCCTCATTTTCCAAGTGACATAAACCACAGATGCTGATTACTTTTTTAACTAACTCAAACATCTGTATTCTTGCTTCAGGGAACAAAGCATCAGGCTCATTTATTTGGATTGAAACCTTTCACAACATATCATATTCATGTCGTAGCTGTAAACAATGCCGGGCAGGTTTCAAGCCCCTGGACATCTGTGCGCACTTTGGAAGCTTCACCCAGTGGCCTGAGCAACTTCACTGTGGAAAAGAAAGAAAATGGCAGGGCTCTGCTGCTAAAATGGTCAGAGCCCTCTCAACCCAATGGCATGATTAAGGTAATATTCATCTTGAAAGAAAGTTCACTGGATTAAAAAACAGAAGGGAAATGCTGAATATCAAATTAAAACATTTTTTTGATGAAAAAGACCCAATCTAATGCATTATAGTTTAAAAAAATGTGGAAGTCCTATATAAGCCCAAGGCACTCTGTGAGTTCTCTATGCTTGTCATTATATTAAAATGAATAATAACATTCTTGTGCTACTCTGTGACTATAAATTTTCATGTACACTGAACCAAATTGTTCATTTAATGCATAGAAAGCTGCACATGAAAACTCGTAATCTTACTCATCATGAAATTGGGCATGACCAAAATGTGTTTGTTGAAAACCTCAGTTTAATAGAATGTTGCTCTGAAATTTGGGATGTCTTTTAGCTCAATGGTTTCAACTGAGTGTAAACCTTTACTTGCAAGGTTTGCAACTAGATGGGTTTATTTGGAGGTTTTTTTCCCTTAAGTGATATTCTTTAGAGCTAGTCTGTGAGAAGCTTTCTGCTGGCCCGTGAGAGCCTTGCAATGAAACTTGATAACAATCAAATATAATGAAAACTGTCACTAAGTGATTTATTACTGCATTCAAAATGAAAAAATAATGAAAATTGGATCAAAACATTCCTTTTGTATCCATGATCTGTTTGTGAGGCGATTGTTACCAGCAAGAATAAGTTTCTGAATCATTGGTTAATAGTCCTTACCCTATTGCAAAGATTAAGGGTCTCATCTACTGATTATTGACAAAAATTGTTTTGTTTTGTTTTCCTTCCTTCCTTCCTTCCTTCCTTCCTTCCTTCCTTCCTTCCTTCCTTCCTTCCTTCCTTCCTTCCTTCCTTCCTTCCTTCCTTCCTTCCTTCCTTCCTTCCTTCCTTCCTTCCTTCCTTCCTTCCTTCCTTCCTTCCTTCCTTCCTTCCTTCCCTCCCTGCCTGCCTGCCTGCCTTTCTTTTTCTTCCTTAATTCACAGACCTACAATGTTTTCAGTGATGACCACCTGGAGTACAGTGGTTTATCTCGCCAGTTCCTCTTCCGGCGCCTCGAGCCATACACCCTGTACACGCTCGTGCTGGAGGCGTGCAATGCAGCAGGCTGCACTCGCTCTCCACCCCAGCCAGTCTGGACAGATGAAGCTCCCCCAGTGTCCCAGATGGCACCCATAATCCAGGCAGTGAATGCCACCAACATTGAACTGAGATGGTTGCAGCCAATTAATCCAAATGGAAAAATAATTCGCTACGAAGTTATTCACAGACACACAGAAGAGACTGTTGCAGGGCACGGAGCAACAAGAGAAGATGAGAAAATTGTTTTCACAGAATATAACACTGAAAGCAATACATTCACCTATAATGATAAAAGTTTACAGCCATGGACAAGGTATGAATATAAAATACGCACCTGGAATGCAGCAGGCTACACTGACAGCTCCTGGACAATGGCAGAGACTAGTCAAACTGCCCCAAAAGGTCTTGCTGTCCCCAGTTTATCCGTGGTCTCAGCCAACCCCCATAAAGTGCTCATATCCTGGACGCCCCCAGCACAGCCCAATGGCATTCTCCAGTCATACAGGCTGCTGAAGAATGATGTTCTCTATCCTTTCAGCTTCGACGCTGGTACTCTCAGCTATGTGGATGAGGACTTGCTGCCCTACACGGTGTACAGCTACGCAGTGGTTGCCTGTACCATGGGGGGCTGCTCCACCAGTGAGCCAGCTGCAATACGGACACTAGAAGCAGCTCCTGCCTTGGTGGACCCCCCATCTCTGCAGGCTGTCAGTGCCACTCAAATCAGTGCAGCCTGGGCACCTCCCCAAACACAAAATGGAGATATCACCAAGTACATATTGAAATTAGGCAATGAAGAGTATTATCCTGGCAACAGTTTGCAAATGCTTGTCTCTAACCTGCAGCCTTACACACAGTACGATTTTGCATTGGTCGCCTGTACTGCTGGGGGCTGCACCTCTAGCACATCCCAGTCTGTAATGACGATGGAGGCTCCACCATTAAATATGGAAGCTCCCAGGCTGCTGGTCATGGGCTCGGAGTCCATTGAAATCACATGGAAACTCCCAAATAAGCCCAATGGCAAAATCACGAGCTACGACCTAAGGAGGGATGGTGTGCTTGTTTACTCCGGTCTGGAAACTCGGTATCTCGATTTCACCCTGATGCCAGGCATGGAGTACAGCTACACTGTCACAGCAAATAACAGCCAGGGCAGCGTCACCAGTCCCTCAGCTCAGATAAAAACCAACCCCTCTGCTCCATCTGGGATGTTGCCTCCTAGGCTGCAGGCATGGTCTTCCAGTGAGATTTTGGTGGCCTGGGATCCTCCTATCAAAGTAAATGGTGACATTAGAAACTACACCATCTCTCTCCACAAGCCTGGTGAAACAGGAAAGAAGACTTTTGACTTTGATGCATCTCATGTTTCCTTTCTGAGACGGTCATACATAGTGGCACAGCTACAGCCCTACAGCAGGTAAGTCTGGAAGAACCCAATTGTTGAATAAATGTTGTGGGGTGGTGCAGTGGGCTGGCAGGCAGCTCAGACATCTTGCTTAAACAGATAGTCAGACCCATGGGATTGTTTGCTAAAAAGTAAATAATAAAACAAGGATTTTTTTCCTTTTGAATTTATAGTAACACCAACTTTATATCATCTTGATGAAGTGCATAGTGTTCACTTAGATTGTAATTTATAGAAGGGATAATTCAGCACTCTGCTATAAGCTCCAAACCCTGCAATCATGTACTGGTGTATCATTCACATGGTGTCTGCTATGGAGAATAAATAGGGCTTTAGTTGATAAAATTCAGGGTGGGGAGACCAAAGTCATGGTCATAGACCATTCACAGGCTAGCTGGGCTGAAATTAATGGACCATGTTTGAACCCTCGAGCTGGAAACAAGTGATTTGTGATTAAGTGAAAGCTAACACTTAAGAAAGGATACCAGACTCGGCTACAGAAATGCACTTGATACTGAAGTAATATCTTCCCCACTAATTCTTGATTATTTACCTGACCTTTCCTTATATATTTGTGTAGGCATAATTTGTGTGTGTTACATGGTTGATAAGTTTGTCTACTATTTACATATAACTAATCTAAATCCAAAGAGAGTAAGAGAGGAGCTCTGGAGTTCTCAAATGACATCCAAATCATCTCTTACAATGAATCATCATTTTGGTTTATATCATCAAAATCAAAATGATTTTGATCACTTCACTCCTGCAGATGTTAACTGCTCTGAAAAAAACCAAACCACACCCAAATTAAAACCCAGCAGACAGTGTTCTTCCTCTTTGCTCACAAGGCACAGCACATAACCCATGTGTTAATGCAAATTGCGTGCCTATAAAGAATTCCAAAGACCGGGAGAAATGAAGAGATCCACCCGATCTCACACACAGTTTGTATTTATATCTGCAGCGTTTTAATCACCTTGCTCCTCTCTGTGCTCCCCAAGGTACGAAGTGCAGCTCCAGGCCTGCACGGAGCTGGGCTGTGCCTCCAGTGAGTGGGCATCGGCGCGGACGCTGGAGGCGCCGCCGGCAGCGCAGCCTGCCCCTCTCATTGAGATACAAACAGCCCGCGGCTTCCAGTCCACTGCTTCCATCCTCTGGAGCGGCCCCAAGCAGCCAAACGGCAAGATTTTGTACTATGAACTTTACAGGAGGCGAACAACTCAAGCCCACGTAAATTTAGACCTCTCGCTGGTTTACAATGGTTCTTCAACCTCCTTCGAAGATGACAAGCTGCTGCCTTACACAGAGTATGAATATCAGGTGGGAATTGAAGCTATTTAGCAGCTCTGATTAGGATTTCAGTGCACTTTGAGAACCTTACTTTACACTTACAATGAACATACACATCTCAATTCTAATGTTAATAGCATTGTGGAACCCAAATGATTATTGTGAATGTATTTTAAAGAATTGAGAAGCTGGAAATAATTCCATACAAGCAATATATTCATTCAGCATTTGTTTACCTTAGCAGTAGGTGCCCATGTATCTTATGTGTTAAATGTTTGTGTACCCTCCAGAGCCTCTGCAAGTCTCTGTTATGAGAAATTCTAGTTCTTAAAAGGCAGGGGGTTTCCCATTATTTTTTCTTTCTTTTTCCATCCTCCCCAATCTACTATGAATTAATTTTTAATTTAGATCTTAGATTAATTTTAGATCTTAGAGCAGTTTACATCCAAAGGGACTGTTTTCTCTTTAAATTAGTCATTAGAATGACAAGTACAATTTTTTGGTGGTTCAAAAGTGAATTTGCTGCTGATGGTTGGTGTTCTCATTTTGTTTAATATATACCTGAAACAATGCTTTCCACCTCTTGAGCAAGGTGGAGCAATCTTTCTTTTACAGGTTCATTGGCTTTATAGGATCACAAGATAATTCAGGTTGGAAGGGCTCTCAGGAGGCCATCCAGCTCAACTTTCTGCCCAAAGCAGGGTCAGTAAAGAGGTCAGATGAGGTTTTGCAGGGCTTTATCCAGTTGCATCTTGAAAACCTTTGGGGAGAAGATTGTAACCTTACAGTCTGGTCCACTGCCTGACTGTCCTCATTGCAAAAAAGTTTTTTTGTTATGTTCAGTCTGAACCTTTTTTGCTTGAACTTACACCTATTTTCTCTTGTCCCCTCCCAACACATACCATAGTAAAGAAGCAGGCTCCACCCCCCCCATTAGCCTGCAGGACAACTGCAATCAAGTCCCTTCAAAGCCATCTCTTGCCCAGGCTGAACAAGACAAGTCCCATGGCTTCTCTTTACAGGCACTTTTCCAACCCCCTGATTACCTTGGTTGCCTGCCACTGAACTCACACTCCCATTTATCAATATATTTCTGTTATTTGGGGGCCAAAACAAAAGAGACACTAAATAAAGGTAGTTAATCACTTCCTTTAATTGTCTGGCTGTGCTCTTGTGAAACAGCTCAGGATGCTGGCCATCTTTGCTGCCAGATTACTCTGCTGGCTCATATTCAGCTTTCTACCTTTAGGTGCTTTGAAGCAGAGGTGCTCCCTAGTTGGTCAGTAATGCAGACCCTGTGATGCTGCAAGAAGTTATTCCTCCCCAAAAGCAGGACTTTGCATCTGTCTTGCTGAAATTCCCATTCTCTAGGGCCTCCTGACTGGCAGATCTGTCCTTCAGCACATCAACTGGTCCCTCTAGTTTGGTGTCATCTGCAGGTTTATTGAGAGCACACTGTATAGATCAGGTTCTTTGGTAGCTCTGCTCCACTGCTATTGCTTTATCCTTTTGAGTACCCAGAAACCATGAAGAATTAAACCTAAAAATTTGCTTTATCACATTAGTCTATCCAGCTGCTGCATGCACACGTGTCATAGACTCATCAAGTCATGCAGTTTGGAAGGAACATCCAGAAGGCATCCAGCCTAACTCCCTGCTTGAGGCAGGTCCAGATAGACCAGGCTCTCAGGGCTGTGTCCAGCTGAGTTTTGGATCAAGTTCTCTATCCTTGCAGATGCAAGGATGGAGATTGTACAGCCTGTGTCAGCAGAATTATTGTTAGACCAGATTTCCTTGCTGCTTTAGGCAGGATCTGTGGGGAATGTGAATGCAAGTGCAGATGGGGCTGAGTAGACAGTAAGCATTGGTAGCAGACCCAAACCATACTTGTTAGGAATCTTTCTTAGATGAAGAAATACTCTCCAAGCTGGATGTTGTAGATATTGGCTATAGGATGTTCTCAGCTGGGCTAACTTTTAATTATCACAGTCAGAAGCTGTTTTTTGGGAAGTGGATACCACAGAGACTTTTTTCAGCCAACATTTTTAATGACTTATCAGTGACAGATAAAAAAAAAAGAAACCTCTTAATCAGATTCCTGTGCTTTATTGTGCTGTATTCAAGATGTAGCTTTTTATCTTGGTTCTGCTCCATAACTAGGCTGAGCTTTTGATTGGAACTCAATAATTTTTGGTTTTTTTCACCAGTGGCCATTTATTTCACCATGAGAAGTTTTTCAATGCATGCATTTGTCTTCCATTTAAGTCACTTGCAGCAGTCCTCTGGGATGTATTCTGAGCTTCTCAATTGTTGACAATTTATATCTTGCCTGTGAGACAAGTTATTCATAAGTATAGGGCTTGGCTTTTGCTATTATGCTGATGAAACCCAGATTTATATTTCACTTAAACTGGATATTGATTCTCCTGTCTCTGTATTTGAGGCTTGTTTGCTGGACATAAAACTTTAAATGCAGCTGAATTTCCTCCAGCAGAATGCAGTTAAAGCGCTGTGCTGGGACTCTCTCCAGCATTTTTGGAGATATTGAGATTTAGTTCAATGCTCTAATAGCTTCTTTGGACCTGAAATCAGGACTTTTGAGTCTGGGCTTTTGGGAATTTTTTCATTGGGTTTTGTTGGTTTGTTTTGTTGTTTTTTAATTTGTTTGTTTTCCTGGAAACTTCAGCTGAATATTAAGTTTTATAAAACCAGGTGCAGAAGTTGCACTTCCAGAAATGATGATGTGAGTTTAGAAGCTCATGCTGACAGAAGGGACTATGCCCCCAAAAATGCTTAGGTCACTGTTCTTCAAGGAAGTACATTTATACTTGAAAGGGCCAGTTCTGCATATTAGCACCTGCTAGTTTGCAGTGGGGTTTTAAGTGGCATACAGTGCCTATTTCCATACTTCAAACAAAACACTAAGATCTTGAAACTCCCTCTGTTGGTCTAGTTGTACATTTAGATACTTGCATTTTCTAGAGCATCTTTTAGGTATTTGTTGGAATTCTGCTTGATATCCCCAACTCTATTAACCATGTACTTCTGTGTGATCTGAAAATCCCCATGATTAAAACAAACATTATCACTCACGAGGCCCAATGAGTTTGCAAGTGCAATCCTTTGTTTCCTGGAATATTTCTGAAACAGGAGTATGTAGGCCTTCCTTGGGAATCATTGGAAGTGGTGTCCAGTGTTACCATATAGCAGCCTATAGAGTCAAACCTGTTTTTCTCAGCTAAAGAAAAGCTCTTCTGAGCAGAGACTTGTGGCATTTAGTGCAAAGCAGAGCTCTCACAGTGTGGTGTGATTTCCATGCAAATGCAGTATCACTCCTCCACAATTACACTTAATTGTGTCCTTAAAACTGCTTCTTTAGATTAATGGCTTAATGTCTTCCTGGTTTAGGACACATCCTTATTTCTATTTGGCAGGCACAGAACATGTAAAAGACAATTACAAATTACATGTAAAAGAAAATTACAATTGTCCCTCTTCTGAAAGGTTTATGACTCCCTGCAGAGGTTTATTCTCCAAGAGGACTATTCAATGCACCGAGACAGGGCTGCATTGCTGGAGGTGTCTGCCTCTGACCACTGTAAGAGGCACAGCATCCCTTCTGTGTGTGGAGAGTCCTTCTCACCCTCCTGTTACTGCAGCCAGCTGAAGGGTCTAGGAAATACCCCAAGACACACCAGGGTAACTATGTGCTGGGTCCTCTCAAAGAGAAAACAAATCATATTCTAATTTTGGAAGAATAAACTAAAAAAAAATGGGTGCAAAGTCATGAAGACTAAGGACCAGTTACATGGGGTGTATAATAGGTTGGCCCCATTGGTCATTTTCCAGTGCTAGGAAGGACACTTGGTTTACCCGCCTGTGTGTCACATTGTTGGCTGAGCTCCAGCTTGTGCTGATTAGTTACTGACAAACAGGTCAGTGACTTCTGCAGTTTAAAATCAGGTAAAACTGGTTTTCTGGTTCACCAATGATGGATAGTTACTCATTTGTAATATCCCTCATATCTGACTCCTCTTCATTCTTTAAATTCCCCATTTCTTCCCATCTCTCTTACAGAAAGATGCACTGCAAGGCAGTGACATTAAAAAAAGTAGTTCTTTCTTCCATTCCCTTCTTGTTATTTTGTTTGTAAGACTGTTTTTTCTTACAAGGTTTCTGCTTCCAATTACAGAGAATTTCTCATACTACATCTGCATTAGACTACCACCCTTGACCTCAGCTTCTGAAAAGTAAAGCAGACATAACTGTTGTTTCACTGATGCTATGATGATACCTCCTCTAGATATCCTCTTGCAGAATGAGATACTTCCTTTCCCCTAGTAGAAGAGGGCCATTTGAAACCACATAATTTTGTTCATTAAGCCCCACCTCAGGCAGTGTGTTTCTCTTGTCAACATAATCTTAAATTCAAGTGTGTTGATGCAATAAAACCTTGAATTTTTTTTCATTAAATTAAATATGGATATTAGACTGGATTTGTTGGCATCCAGGTTTACCAATGAGACTCTTACAGTGCCACTCATGCAGGACCCTTCTCAGTAAATTTTGGTTCCGACATATTCAAAACCATGGCAAGCTATCCTTTAAAAAGACATTAGTGTGAGTACCAGGGGAAAATATACTCCAGGGCTGTAGATATTTCCTTGATATGATATCCTTGATTGTATCTTTTTATTTATGAGGCATAATTTATGACTGCTGAAAAGCAAACTAAAATGAGTGATGACTAACTGCAGCCAAAGTAATAAATCAGAAGCAAAGAAAGAAGTGGTGATTTTGATCGAATCTATTGAATTAGCTGTTGCCCTTAGCCATTACAGGTATTGGAAAGACCTTTTAATATCTGCTTATCACTCTCATGGGAACTTGGTAACTATCTCATTATATACCCATAGGAAACAAATTATTTAATTTTCTATCTTTTAGAGCTAAACCTTTTTACATCTCTCATTAATTACTGGCATTATGCTATGTTATATGGAATGAGCTTTCTTTAAAATTTGGTAATTTTTTTAAGTCCCAAAGTTTTTGCCTATTGTCTTTCCCTTTTCCAGAATGGGTTTAGTAGTTCTATTATTAGCATTTGAACAGTGGAGATGAATAGCAATGTTAAGAGGCTCTAATTAACACAGTACTAGAAATGGGGATCTGAAATCTATTCCATTATATGTTTATGACCTCCATAAGGAGAGTAACAATGTTGAAGAGGGAAAAGTATAGGGCAATCTGAGAAGGGGCAATCAGGAAGCACACATTTGATTACTACCTTCTTGTTCCCCTACTCATGAATGAATGTGATACTTTCTTCTACCTTGCCTTTGCTCTGTCCACCATAAACTGCACCCACTTTTTAAACGTTCTGCTTTGCTAATACCTTCCTGATACTGAAGTGCCCAGATGTGAATACATTATCCTAATGCTGAATGCTAGATTTTGGTAAATAAGCTTCATGCTCTGAGCTCTGCTGATATCACATAAGTAACTCCAAATTGGCCAGCCAGTATGACAGTCCATTCACAAAGACTTGTTAAGGATGCTGCAATTGATGGTGAGAGGGAGGTTCTTTGGTTTTCTTTCATTTCAACCAGCCAAGACTGTGGTCTCTTCAATTGTCTTGAAGGTTGCTATTGGAACATAACCAAAAATTGAGGGCTGTGTTTCTGACTTTGCTGAAGTCAGATCTTATATGACCCTAAAGTATCTTACTATATTGGAAAAGAATTACACTGTGAAAACTCTGCATTTATGGAAAAGTAAGGCTTTTCCATAAATGGAACAAATCTAAGTCGAGAAATGGAAAGCAAAGTCTCAAAGTAGTGCTGGGTCTTTGAGGTCTCCATGAAACAGCTTTTAGAAAGAGAAGAGCAGTACAAACTGCTCTGCTACCATTTGTCTCTCATGGCATGTGACAAGCTGTGCCAGCATTGAATTCTTTTTGGAAAGACCAGCAGTCACAGGTGTGTAGAGTCTTTGCTTACCATAAGAGCAGAGATCCAAGTTGTACCTGACTCTTACACACAGAAGTAGAGTTACATGCATGTGTAAAAGGGTTGGCTTGGTCTGACCTTGTGGTTCCCAGAACCTACAGCCCTCCATAACTCCCTACAGCTCTGAGCACTGCTCAGAGCCAGTGAGAGGTGGTGACTTACTAATGAGACTTTTTCTAAGGCAAAATGCTGTTTTCTGAGTGTCTGAAGGAACTTGTTGCAAGCTGCTGACACATTCAGAGCTGAGATCTTGTCCCATCACAGACACACCTGTGATGGACCGTAGACTAAGCGCAGTGCAAAATGGCGCAAGGCACAGTGCCTGTTGGTCATGGAGGGAGCCAGGAAGCCACTGCTGGTTGGTATTCAGCTCTTTGGCTTGCTCTCTTGCAAGCAAGAAGGGTGGGAAGCATCTGGTCTCTGTGCTATGCACGGTATCCCAGCTCTTCCTGGCCTGGGAAGTCAGGAGCAGCTCACGACTGCTGCCTTCATTGAGGCAAGCTGCCCCCAGCACCCTTCTGCCTGGTGAGATCTCTACAGCAAGGGACAGTTCCACCTTCTCCACAGGCTGTTCACTGCCTGAGGGTCCCCTTTGCAGGGGTTTGAGTTCAAAACATAGTTTCCTTGATACAGATATGGGGCTTCAAGAGTGTTATAGCAGATGAATCTGTATGGTTCAGGGATGGAAGTCATCTCATGGGCTTCTTCCACTGTCAGCATCTACAGTAATAACATCACTATTCTGTATCTATTCCCAAGGTGATTTTGGTGCCCTTGTTTCTGCCCTTATTGCAGAAGCTGTTAGCTCTACTAGGCCTGAACAGGCTCACTGTGGTAAGGTGACTCTTCTCAGAACGTCCTGTCCTGCTTTTCGTAAGTTTTGCCCCTTCTTGCTATGCCGATGAACCTTCAGGTTGTACTGTGATCATTTTGAGCAACCGATCACAGGTTTCTTCCAGGAACAGGGATCTATGAAGGCTCTATTTATGACCAAAAAACCCCAAGCTTAGTTACCTGTAAAACTGGAATTCTTCAGTTCTCTGAATATATGCTCTCTAGAGAGTTTTCTCCCCTCTCTTCTCTCTCTGGCTCCACTTCAAAGTGCAATCTGAGCCAGGGGCCAGCAGATTGATAAAACATTAATTAGTAACCTTTGGTAGCTGATTTCAGAGCCCTCTCCTGGTTTTTAGGGACAGTGCAGCCTTTAACAGCAACACATCTTTTGGCAGGGTGCTGAGCCATGCACCATGATGTCAGACTTAATGCTTTTTGAGGCAGAATATTCAAAAAGTCAATAAACTTTTCTTGGCTTTCTGCTCTTTGTGTTTTGCCATTTAATATATCCCTAAGATGTGATTGCTTCTTGTTTGCTCCATGTTCCTATGTGGTCTTTCATAATTGTAAGAAGGTTATGCTGCTGCCTGTTAGGCTCTTTATATTTCTGTATGAATGTGATTCAATATTTGTGATGCTGATTATACCACAATTTCTAAAGATTGTCTGTGACCCCAAAAAGCTTTTTACAGAAGCCTAAATATGAAATTTCAGTTTAACCAGGCTAGCCAGGCAACATCTTCCATCCATGACTGTTTAGTGGTGCCTTCTTGAGTAGCCATGACCTCTGATTTTAAAGACACTGCTCATTGTGGTTTCTGTTGCCATGCTGCCCCATTTTTTCCTGCAAAGAAGTGGCTAAACACCAGCATTTCCATCTGCAGTCAGTTCTTTGGATTTACTGCCCCAGGTTTCCAAACACTGACCAGGATTTACTTGGACAGCGATTCTCACAGGGAAATATTTTTATAACCATCCATCCTTTTACAGATGGTTGAGCAGAAGCAAAGGGAGTTAAGGGACTCCAGCTTAGGTTAGTGTAAATCTGGAATTCAGATCCTCAGAAGTCCTGTTTAGCTGTCACAGCTGTCTCAGAAGCTGGCGTTACAGACTCTCAGACACCAAGGGGGTTTCTGCTGGACACATGTCTTGGCAGGGCTGAGTAGCTGGTGTCTGTCTAGAAGACATGCTCAGACCATGTCTGTCTGTCAGGCCCACACAAACATGGCCATGACCTTGGCCTTTTTTTTCCAGAGAGTTGGGCAAAGCATCCCAAGAACAGAAGGGGTCATCCACCTGGGCAGCAGGCCTGACTGCCTCTGGTGGATCATGTGATTGAACCTCAATTACCTGACTCTTGAAGGAGTCCTTTAACCACTTAGCTGCAGTATCAAAGAGGATGAGCACAGAGTCACATAATCTCCTGTGGAAGGGGACCCACAAGCATCATTGAGTCCAACTCTTGGCCCTGCACAAGTCACCCCAAGGGTCACACCATGTGCCTGAGAGCATTGTCCAAATGCTCCCTGAACTCTGTCTGGCTTGGTGTTGTGACCACTTCCCTGGACACCCTGTTCCAGTCCCCAGCCACCCTCTGGGTGAAGAACCTTTCCTGATATCTGACCTAAAGCTCCCCTGACACCGCTTTGTTCCCTTGGGGCATGTCACTGGTCGCCAGAAGGCAGAGATTGGTGCCTGCCCCTTTGCTGCCCCTCACAAGGAAGCTGCAGGCCACAGTTAGGTGTCCACTCAGTCTCTTCCAGGCTGCACTGGATTGGGATTGTTCTTACAAGATTACTCTTAAAACCCCAGGCTGCACTAATGACCCCAGACCTGGCAATGGGGTGACAGTAAACTGCTGTGTGTGAGGACAGCACCATCAGCTCTACAAGGGTGCTTGGAAGGGTGCTCAAGTACAAGAGGCCTTGTCACATTGTTCTCAGCTAAAAAGGAGATAAAAATGCATCAGGAGCCAGGTACTGCATGTCACTGTCACCCCCTGCTTACACAAGCAGGACATTCCTTCCTCAGCTGGGCTCCCAACCCATAACTGTGTGTCTGATACAGGCCACTGCAGGGTGAGGAGGGTAGGCAGCAGTGCTTCTCCAACAACATTGATGTTGTTTTTCTGGTTTCAGCCCATTCCTAGGCTCAAAGGAACCAGAGACTCATATGCACATCATGTTCTCATTATTCTGTGCACAGTTTTCAGGGAGGGATGTCTCTATTTAAGCAATTCAAAGCCACTGGCATCCAGTAATGAATGCAGCTGTGGAAGCAGAAGTCAGCACTGGGACAAGAGATGGCATCCCTACTGTCATTATCCTACTTTTCTCTCTTTCCCAGGGGTGACTGCTCTGACAGTAGAAACATTCAGGAATTCCAAGCCTTCCGTTTTGTCTTTTACTTCCTCTGAAATGCACATCAGTCCTGCACAAAATATAAGACCAAACAAGATAATGAGGAACAGAGTGTCCCAGGGTCAGAGGGACTCCTCTCTCCTATAAATCTCCTAGTTCTGTGGCACAAGAGGACCACACACTGCTTGGGATGGGGAAGAAATCCTTACTCTGTTCTGTGACAATGGCCTTTTCTGGCTTCTGGCCCTTTCCTAGTAAGAGGCTTCTTGGGGAAGTGGTCACAGCACCAAGCCTGAAAGAGTTCAAGAAGCATTTGAACAACACTCTTGGGTACACGGTGTGACTCTTGGGAATGGTCCTGGGCAGGGCCAGGAGTTGGACTCGATGATTCTTGTGGATGCCTTCTAGCTCAGTTTATTCTGTGATTCTGTGAATTAAGTCTTCTTTCTGAAATATGAGGTGTGAGACCTACAGTAGATGGGGGATTGATGAAGGGAGAAGTCTCCATCCAACTCTCAGTGAAGTGTTTGCTTCCCAAATGAGTTGCATCCCTCTCTCCTCTAAAATTCCTTGGCAATTCCATTCTGAAGCTGAATTCCTGTGCTACACAGGAAGGCTCTGTTCCTAGCTCATCACCTTCAGCTGTGGGCAGCTTGCTCAGCAGGTCAGGCCTGGCGCTGTTACGCTCTGTGCTCATCAAGGCCACAGCCTGGATGTAACTGGAGCATTTGAGCCCAGGTAAGCACTGAGCCATTGCCAGTGCCACACTCAGAGCTGCTCTTTCCATGTGAGTTTTATTCTTTCCACAAAGAAATATGACCCTTGAAATGAATGACTGTGGGTAAATCTTTGTAGCAGCTGGAACTGAACTGAGATACAGGGTTTGACCTACTGCAGTAAAGTGAACAGTTTGACTTTATGAATAGTTCACAACAGAGATGTATTACTGATTCCACTGAAATGAAAGTGCTTTGGCTGAGCTTTTTATTGCAGGGCATCATCTCTACTTAGGATGGTTCTGTATGTTACTGATGGAATCAGGCAGGATCTCTGGGTTTGTAGTTGGCAGAACCTCAACCTTCAAAGCCACTTTAGTTGTTTTTATCCCTTTTCCTTCCCCAGGCTCCTTGTAAAGTGTCCTGTGTTCTTGGAAGTTATTATTGCAATCTGGAAGGATTCAGGGTCAATTTTGGACACCTCTTACTTCTAAACCGCCTGGTTTTTTTCAAGACATAGTCCCACCATTCCCTCCCCCGGACCAGTGCCCTAAGTAGATCACATAAGAATGTGTTTTACTGCAGTTAGAACTGCTCAACATGAAAGCTTACTAAGGAATACTTACACTAAAAATCGCTCAGACAGTCCTCTTGTATTGCCATTTAGATCTATCATTCTGATTGATCACTATGTGGTTGGCTAATATTGAGTCTAATTTAACCCTATATGCTCATGCATCCATCTATTCTGTCTATTGTTCCTGACATTCTACAAATTACTTACTCATGCAAATGATGACCTAAGGCAACCTTTTATGATATTCGTGTTTAATTATACAAATGCTTTTTGATAAATAAGATTATACATCCTTCCATATGTTTATTCAGTCCTTGATGAAAGCAAAATTTAATTTTCATGCAGATTTGTTGGAGAGTGTGTTTAATAAGTGCTGAGTTTTATGTAGTCTGCAGATCACTCTGGTTTTGGGTAGCTGACAAAATCAGTAGGCATAGTTCATAGAGACATGTGGGTTTTAATCAGGCCTAATTCAAGCTGCTAATTTTTGAAATTTTGGAACTGAAGTCATTGCCTTTGTGCTCATGCAATAAAGCAAATGTTGTTGTGAAAATAAATGAGAGATGCTGTATTAACTACACACTTCAGTGGGCTTTATTTATATTACAAGTTACTGAAAATATTGCCAAATAACTGATACATTAATATTTTTAGGAGAGGGATGTTCCTGTTAAGCTCACTAGTTCAAAAGAATAACTTGAGTTTGGCTTGTGTGATTCAGTCAAGGTGAATGCAATTTTTAAGTGTCACCCAAGGCCAGGCTGAATTCATCAGGGCTACCTGCATAAGTGAAGAAAATATGCAGAAGGGAGAAATTGTCAGAACCAGATATGAGTATCTTTGCTCAGATGTCTTTGAAAACACTGTTCTTGTTGATTGCAGCTCCTCCAGGAGTCCTCTTGGCATGGTGTGACACAGACAGGGGTAGGAATTCAGAGTGTGAGGATCAGGTATGAAGACACAGGAGCACACACTGCCTGACACATGACTTTTGCTTCTTTTCCCTAAGTGTGGCAGTGGGAAATATTCCACCCTTCTGTTAAAAAATTACTGGGTCAACACACATGCTGACTGGCCATCAAGGGGCATTTTCCAGGAGTGCCATTGTGCCGTGTTTCACCCAGTGCCAGTAGGGCTGCAGTAGCCCCTCTGGCTAACAGCAGGTGTTTTGTAGGCCTGAGCTCTTTGCTGACAGTTTCTTTGTTCTGTGTGGAAGGTGTGGTCAGTGAACTCGGTGGGCCGGACGCCCAGCAGCTGGTCCCACTGCCGGACAGGCCCTGCCCCTCCCGAGGGCCTGGGAGCTCCCCTCTTCAGCACCGTGGCATCCACTGTGGCTGTGGTGAGCATCAGCCCCCCTCTTAAGCCTAACGGGGTGGTCAGTATCTACAGGCTGTTTTCTAATGGTTCCAGAGGGACTGATGTGGTGGTGAGTATTGTCAGCACTTTTTCTGTACTTCCACTTGTATTTTCTAGCTTTAGCAATTTTGTCATTACAAGCTGCTGCTGTTGGTCACAGACTGCCTTCCTCTCCTGGCCTCCCATAGTTAGCTGCTCTGCAATGCACTGTCCTGTCCGTGAGCTTAAGCTGTCTACTGATTTCACATTACCCATTTATTCCTTCCAGTGCACTTGGCTGTGGCTGTGTCTGATTCAGCCAGCTCGTCCCATTGGTGCCTGCATGGCCTTCCTTTTCCATTCCCTCACACCTGCCATGCTGCTGGCTTGGCTCTGCCTCTGCCTCTGCCTCTGGCATCAAGGAGTACCAAGTGCTTCCCATTGCTTGCTTGACTGTCTTCTTTTTTTTTGCTGAACTCTGCTGAATCACATGCTGCCAAATGAGAGCAGATGTTGCCCCTTGTTGGTGTTTTCTACATATTTTTATTTCTTTGGCTTCAAAAAAGCTATACCAACAAATGACTACAGCAAAAAGGTGAAGTGGCAGTTCCTGTGAGCAGTTTCAGAGCAGGGCACTGATTCCTTTGCTAAAACTGCCAGTTCTCCCTTACTGAGCTTAGGAAAGTTTCCTAACAGGCTCACCCAGCACAACGTCTGTTTGAATGCAGAGCAGCATCATGTTGGCTCTTGACTCAGATGTTCCTACCAGAGAACACATTCTCCTGTCTGGGAGTCACCTGACCCACCAGACACATTGGTGTCATGCTGCCCAGCACTGTTTCTTGCATCCATACTGAGGAAGCTTTTGAGATATGCATGATTATTTGCTAGCACATTTATCATGTAACTATTTTCCACATTAATTTATTTTCTGCTTCAGTACCAGTTATCCCAGAGTCTTCCTTTAATGGCTTTCAGCTTCTCTGTTGCTGAGAATGACATTTGCAGTTGACATACAGTGGTCACAGCTCAACTAAAGATATCATGAGGCCACTGATGGCGTGGTCTTTTCCTTTGAAGAGCGTCCTTTAACTTCATAATGGGAGAAAAACACGGAGTTCCCACTACACAACAGCTGCATTAGTGTCAGACTTAAAGAAGATGCAGAATCTTCTGCCTGTCTTCTTCTGGGGTTAATTGACCTCCATAACTCTTATTTAGTACTTGTGGTGCTTGAAGCTGTGACAAGTTCCCTCTTCATTTTCACAGCTGTCAGAAGGGACTGCCACCCAGCAGACAATACATGGGCTAAAACCTTTCACCACGTACTCCATTGGTGTGGAGGCCTGCACCTGTTTCAATTGCTGCAGCAAAGGACCCATGGCTGAGTTCACCACGCAGCCGGCTCCACCCTCAGAGCAGCCTCCGCCGCAGATCCGCACCGTGACCTCCAGGAATGCCTCTTTCCAGTGGAGCGCCCCTCAGTCACCCAACGGCATCGTCACCAGGTAGGAGCTGCCACCGAGCTGAACCTGCACACCACCTTGGCTGGAGCTAGTGCCAGAACAATGTGAGCTGGAATTCCATGGCTGAGGGCACTGAACAGTTGTGGCAGTCACACTCCTTCCTTGTCATGCTGGTGGTGACATTCCCTGTAGCCTGAACACTTTCTGGGAAGTTTTTTCATACAGTGATTGCTTTTCTCCTGAGCAGGATACCGGGGAGGATAAAGGTGGAAAGGATGAGCTGTTGTGAGTGGAGGTGGTTGTCGGACAGCTGTGGCTGAGTAATGAAATAGTTGTGAGTTCAACTGGCAGTGATGAGAGAGCAGCAATCTGGAGTTACTTAGGCAAAAATCTTGACTTGCAGAAGAGGGCAGCAAGGTAACAGGCATAAACAGTGAGTGTGATTTACCACCACAATTGCCCAGTTATCTCACAGTTAGGACCAAAATCTCCAAGAGAAAAACTGGGATCAGGTCTATTTTCTTCTCCATTAGCCAGACAGACAGCAGTTAGGACAAAATGTGGGATTGGCTTTTATGTTATTTAGGGCCCTTCCTTCATCACAATCTCAACTTTGTTCTCAGCTACGAGCTCCACGTGTACATGGCGTGTCCTCTGAACCTACAGCCAGCAGTGAAGGCTTGCAGTCCTGGCCCAACTGAGGTGAAGTACACAGGGAAAGGACAGAGTGCCAACGTGTCCAACCTGGAGCCTTACACAACTTACAACCTGCGAGTTGTGTCCTACAACTCTGTTGGCAGTAGCGCCTCCGAATGGATCGGATTCACTACAGAAAAGGAGCGTGAGTATGAGAAATGCACCACTGACCAGTCATGCCTGTTTCTGAGGGCCAAATTACTTCCTCACCTCTGGGAGAGAGGACATCCCCAGAAACCTCTTCTTCCCTGTCCCTGGTCACTGCGTCTCTGCTGAACATTCATTGAAATTCTGCTCTGGGGCTTAACTGCTCATTCCTTCAAAAATATTTCTTTGCTCATCATCTGATGTCACGTCCTCTATCTTGGGAGCCTGGAAACCTTTTATTTTACTGAAAATGGGCAGCAAAGCTGCAGAACATAAAATGTTCTAAGTATTACCAGAAGGCTGATGTGTAGTAATAAATATACTACCATAAATAAGCCCTTGGAAAAGTGGAGATCTTGAAAGAGACCTGGTGATTGTTTTCAGGAACAATCTTATTGTCCTAATTCATGCCACACTTCTGCTAGGATTCATAAAAGTTTTCCTTGGATACCATCTGGATGCTTGTGAACACTGAAGTAAGAATTTGTTGCTGTTCAACCACTGCAGGCACTGCTTTAAGGCCATGTGGTGGAATGCATGGAAATTAAACATGCAGGACCTGTGCCTACAGGCAGAATAGATTTTGCCATCAAAACTGAATTTGTAGTAGTCTAACATCAGCTTTTATTAAAAAGATCTATAGTGCTGTAGCCAGAGTCATTCCATAACAGATGAGATGGGCATTTCATCTCAGTCTGTCAGGTCAGGGTAAAGACGATGTTCACTTTTTATCTCGTGTCAGGATTTCAGAATCACCTTTCTAAAACTCCCTTTTGCATCATTTGATAGTTCTGCCAAGTAATTACTCAAAATCTGTAATCTGATACATCCTTAGCTGAAAATTTCAGGTAGAACAGGCCCAGATTTTTTTAATGTTACCACTGAAAAGAAAACCCCACACCAAATGCAAAGGAAAAAAAAACACAGAAAGACAACCAGCCAACCAAAAAACAAACAAATAAAAGAAAGATCCCTTATGTCCAAAGCTGTATTTTATTAAATTGCAAGTTAAAAGGCTGGAAAATGATTATGAACTTTTAAATGGAGAAAATTCATAAGGAACTGGTGAGACACATAGAACAAAAGGATTTGAAAACAATTTTTAATCCCCCACCCACTAGGTCCAAAGTCCTCTTCTTTCAGTCTTGCTTTTCTTGCCTTGCTGACCTCTTCACACCAGGCTTACAGAGTCCCTCTTTCCTTGAGTCTCTCTGACTGCTTCCTCTTGCCTCTAAGGCTTGCTTTAGTGACAGTGGGCAATTAGCAGCAAAGTGCAGCTGGACAAGCAGCTTTCTTGTGAGCAAAACAGCAAATACGGGGCAGATGGCTTAATGGCAGCACCACAAGAAAGGACCACCTCAAACTTAAATGAAGTTTTTTGTCAGCAAGCTGTTGAGCCCAACTGATGAACTCTTCCTCCCTGAAGTGAGTTCTGGGTTTCTTTTCTGTCTGCCTGCCATCTGTTCTCATTTTTCTGAAACCCCATGTTTTCATGTATGCGCATGTGTTTAAGATGATCTCAGCAATTTCTTAGGGCTTGCAAAAGAACCCTCTTCATAGCAGCTCCCACAGCCCAGCCTGCTGCAGTCAGGCTTTCACAACCTCCTGTGTCTCCCTGTCCTCTGCCTTAAGCTGGAACTTAATTTGTAGGGTTTTAGTGTCAGTACCACATACACAAAGGCAAAGGGAGGGAGTTCAATATTTGATTTCAGGACATATCTCTGCTTTCTCAGTGCAGAGGCTGGCATGCTACAGCAGCTTTTTCTGTTCTCCTTGTATCTTCCCTAATCATACACATGGCTATGAGAGAAAAGGGGGAGTGCATGTGGCAGAGAGCTTGTATTCTGGAGAATCTCTTTCTCTTGGCTGTATAACTCACCAAATCACTTCTAGCCTACTGACTAGAAATTCACAGAATTGAGCTCTTTTTCCTTGTTCTGCAGCACCTCGGTACATGGCTCCATTCTCCGTGGTCAGCAATTTATCCGTCATCCACATTGACTGGAGCCGCACCTTCGTGCTGAACGGGCGCCTGAAGGAGTACGCGCTGACGGAGAGCGGGCAGCGCATCTACAGCGGCTTCGACACCGAGCTATACTTGCCAAGGACATCTGACAAAAGTCAGTTTCCCACAGCTTCCTCTCTTGGAGAATGTGTTAAGCGAAATTAATAGTATTGTGTGCTGAACTTTTGCTGTGTTGCCTGATTTCTTCAGCCTGACTAGCTCCCAACAGCGAGAGTGGGCCGTCCCCAGAAAGCTGTCGAATCTGGGGAGCAGCTTTAGGGCACAGCTGCTTTACGGCACAGGTGGACTGCATTGGGGATAGGACTGTGCCAAGGACAGGGACAAGGAACAGGGAGAGGTCTTCTGTATGTTTTCCAAAGGAGTTTATTCCCCTGAGGGTCAGGGACAGAAAGACACTGACTCAAATGCATCCATCAACTTATAAATGGGGAGAGGACCCAGGGGAGGATACAATCTTCAACCAACTGGGAGAAACTGGAGGTGGAACACAAGGCGGGGAATACAATGTTTAAACCAATATGGGACTACAGGGGAGGAGAATAGCTTAAACAAACCAATGGGGTTTCAAAGGATACAAAATTGATAGGGAAGTTTCTAGAGAAAGGGGCAGGCTTGGGGAGGGATTGACATTCAGTGGGAGGAGGAACAGGGAACAAAAGGGCCGGTCTTTGCAGAGAGGGACAACTAGGGCAAAAACCAACAACACAGGAGGTAAAGGAACAATCCATTAGGAATAAAATATGCTAAAACAATACAAAATAGGAAGGATTGTAAAACTGACTACTGCATGACAATCAAAAACACACTGCAACAAACTCTAAAAAAAATTTCTCCATTTCAATCCCAAGCTAAGACCAAAGGAGCGTACAGCCACGCCAAAAAAGTATCTAAGCAGATCCTTGAAAAAAAATCCATAGAGCTAAGCTGTCTCTTAAACATTATACCTGACTGGGTGAGACTGTTTTGATTCACAATGATGGTCAAGTTTTCCCAAATCCTGAAGCTGTGTTGCAATTCCATCCTTCAGGGCTACAGTCAGGGAAATATATAGAAGTCTTCAGTTTCAGGAAAGACTGGAGCTTGAATTTTCATTTGAATCAAACAAATTAAGTCAGTAGCTCTTGGAACCAGACATGTTTTGAAATGCAGTTTCATTCTAGAAATTTGCAGTCTTTAAAATAAAAGGAAATTATCAACAGGGGAAAAAAAGGGGAAGAAAAAGCAGCAAGAAAAATGTTTTCTGTTTTTCTGTTTTGATGACGTTGGAATGTTGTATGTCAAAGAATTTTGTAATTTATTTTTTGTTTTACTGATTACTGCAATGATGCTAATGCTTTATTTGTTTTTATTCAAATGTTCTTAATATGTTTGTTTTAGCCATGAATGAAGTATGAGGGATTTAGGGCAAAGTGATGAAAAAATTGAAAGTTGCCACAAATATTGGAAAAGGAAGAATTGAGTAGTGAAAGAGAAACATAATTTGTAGCAGCATCGTAGTGATGATTGCTCATGATCCGCCATGATTCATAGTTTAGAATTTCAATACCAATGTGTAAAGAATTGTGAAGCTCTGATATGGGACTCAGGTGGATTATGATGGGTTGTGTGCTATTCCTGCCTTTTTTTTAGACATGACTGTTTGCTGGTAAATAATGGTGAAAAGCAACACCTAAATAATTTTTATTTCTGCTGCTGACAGTATTTTCTAATTTTTTTTGCTCAGCCTTTTTGTTTCAAGTGACCTGCATCACTGATGAAGGGAGTGCCATGACACCAGTCATCAAGTACAACGCTGGAGAGGGAGTTGGTAAATACATGAAGAAATTACCTAGCACCTGTTCATTTGATGTGTTTGTGCTTGAAATTTGGTATTAGTGCATGCCAGGCAGGATGGCATCTCACTGCAGGAGTTTCCTTAGTGCCTTGTTTATGAGGTATGTAGGTAATGTGCTTTTTTGCCATATATGGATTTCTGTTCTTTACATCACAGAATTATTGAGTCCTTTAGGTTGCAAAGGACCTTTAAGATCATTGAGTCCAACCATCATAGAATCATAAAATGGTTGGGTTGCAACTTCCAGCTCCCTGCCATGCAGTACAACTTCCACTAGACCAGGTTGCTCAAAGCCCCATTCTGCCTGGCCTTGAACACTTCCAGGAGTTGGACAATTCTCATGATTATCTTCAGATCTTCTCCTCAGACATGTAATATTCTTTCATTTTTACCTAAGTATATTGCTCCAAAATGCTGTGCTTTTTTCTGCTAAGTTCCTTGTTTGAGCTATTTCTAACTGAATCAATTAACTGGTTTAATTAAGTTCTTTTTTATGTGGCATCTTGTTCAGCCTTTTAAAATAAATCTGCCTTATATTCGCAATTAGTCTTTACTCCGCATTTCCCTTATATCCCTTTTCATGCTTTCACTCCATTATCCTGCAGACTTTCAGGCAAGGCTGCCTTAAAGGCATTATAAAATGTTCCCGGTTGCTCTACATCCATCACCTTCCACACTCTGCCCCTTTGTTCTTTTGATTGCTGCTTTTACCCAGAGTCTATTGAAAACTTGAATGGCACTGTGGGCAACTTGAAGAGGAGGCTTGCAAGCAAAGGTGCTGAAAATTCCTTGGCCAAGAGTTTGGTTGTACATGTAGGATTCCAAATAACCAGGAAATACTGTCACTGAGATTTCTTACACTTTTGTTGTGCATAAGCAAAGCCAACCACGTGACTGGTTTGTTTTCTAGCAGCTGGGGGAGAGAAATAGTAAAATGTTTCGTGTTGCTTGCTTTTGTATTAATGTATTAAAACCTTCCTCCTTCTCTTTTGTTAACTGCACAGGCCTATAACTGCACAGTTGTTCTGGAGAGAATGTCCTCTATATGTACCACTCTGAAATTACTGTAGTAATTTCCACTCTTCAAGGTTACTTGGAGAACCCTTTTTTCCTCACATTCCACCACCACTACCTCCTTTCCGAAGAGCTGCTGATGCAGTGGTGATTTCCAGCCTAAGCAGCAATGCCAGAGCTTTAAGCAGGGTCTCTTGAGGGTAGTAAGTTTTTTATTGCAGCCCGCTAGCATATTGAACCATTATGCCACCTTGAACATAAGTGCAAATAAGCACATGACGACAAAATTACTTAAATTTCTGCCTAATTTATTAGTGAGGAAAGGGATGGCATATTGTTAAATGCTTCTTGAAATAACTGTCCCTTTCTCCCCTAATCCCTCTTTTTACAGGTCTGATCTTGACAACGCCTGGAGAGAAGGACAAAGCAGAATCCAAACGTGCAAAATTCTACAACGAGTTGTGGTTTGCAGTGCTGATGGTAGTTCTAGGTTTGATCCTCTTGGCTATTCTTCTCTCCTTAATTCTTCAGAGGAAGGTCCACAAGCAACCTTATGCACGAGACAGGCCTCCTTTAGTTCCACTCCAGAAAAGAACATCACCAATGAGTGTGTATTCATCAGGTGAAACCCATCCGGTATGTTTGGAAAAATGCAGCCAGTTTATATCCATGATACCTGCCCTATCAAACACACACACAAACGTTTTCTTCCTCCTTCCAACAGTTTGTTGCACATTTGGTTACCAAGTGGAGGCTGTTTAGTGTAGGGAAAGGACTGTCTGGTCCCATATGAGCCATATCTGTGTGGGCACACCAAGCAGGGTTACAAGAGCTTAGTCCAAACAGAACTCTGAGACACCTGGTCTGCAGGCCCTGAAATGCTTCTGATGCCTAAGACAAACTTTGAATGTGGAGTCACAGGATATGCAAAGCCATTGCTGTCACCTCATGTTAGCTGACATCTGCACTAGAGCTGAGAAGTCTTTGGCATGCTGTGAGAAGGTAGATGATAAAATGTGCTTTTCAGGGGAACCTTTCATGTGTTCCCAGCTGCCTGCTGTGGATGGCTAACCAGGATCACTCTGACAGTCTTTGTCAGGTATCCAGGAGATATGCTGCAAAGAACAAGACTTAGGGAGAGGCTTTATTTCTTGCCAGTATCCATCTACCACCCAGCTGGACTGCTCTAGGACAAGCAAGCCAGGAAGGTTTGGAGTAGAGCGAGAGTAATCAGGGAAAAAGCTAGAGAACTTCACAAAATGCACAAGTGCGTTTTTGCACATGGACCCACAGTGGGGGCATCAGAGTGGTGGGAGGAGGGCTACTGGGAAGTGATAAAGAGGAAGGCTCTTTTTATCCTGAGAAGTTATAACTCTGAAAAAGAACACATAAAAAACATGTTCCATCATGTAGCAGAGTAGTAGCGCTATCCTACCCCTTGAAAAAGCAAAATAAAAGGAATATGGCAGTTGTTATGGGATTGAGAATGGGAGCAGCCATGCCTTCCATTTTCATGCTTCTTCCAGGCACAGGCCATGAGATGATTCTTCTTGTCACTTCTCAGCTTCTTTTTCCTGTGAGCACCATCAAGCAGCATAGTGACTCCTGCATCCTTCACGCATTCTGTTCCTTCTTGTCTCGGTGCCAAGACGCTGCATCTGTGCCTCAACCAAGAAGCTCTTGGAAACAATGGGATTTCCAGTGTGCCCCTTCTCCTGGCAAAGGCTAAGAGCATAAGAAACTTTTTTTTTTTCTCGTGGTTTTGATTCCTTTTCCTCTACAGTCTGTCATCTTGTGTTATTCCTCTTGACTTTAAAATGTCTTTGCTGTTGGCATGCCTGCACAATTCCTTCTCATATTCCTGCTCTTTCTTTTCTTTTTTTTTAAACTTTTTTTTCTTTTTCTTCTTCCAACAGCTCATGGACTTTATAGAAAGGAAGATTTTTAGTGCAGCAGTTGAAGGACTGATCTGAGAAGTTAGGACAGAGCTACCATGGAGCGGCAAAATTGCTTGTTTTACAATTGTTAGTGAGGTCATGGCAAGCAGTGCTGGCTGCTCACACAGTACTTTGACCACTTAAAAATTAAACAGTGTCTGGTCTTTGCCAGTTCCCCTACTCCCCCACATCCTGCTGTACAGTTCTCCCTCACAGAGCTGCAGCTAATTCACATCCTCTGTCAGATACCTCTACACTGCAGCTTGCCCTGCCCTAATGCTTTTCCTCCCTCTCTTTAATCTCAGTTTGAAACTATTGCTGACACGTCCGATTCATCAAGCAGCGTCACTCTCAAAAGATACACGATGCACTTTGAGGTAGAGTCCTCAGCTTGCAGAGTGGCCAGACGTGTGGTGTGTCAGATGACCCAAGCATGCACAAAGGCATCTGACACTGCATGTTTCTCCTGGTGGGTGATGATTTTTCCCCCGGTGATGAAAAGATCTGCAAACATCCTCTTGCTGTGCAAGTCTAGACTATCACAAAAATCTTGGGACTTCTGGTTGTTGGTACTTCAAAAAAAAATTAGGAAGAAGAAAAGAGAAAAAATGGGGAAAATTCTGGTTTAGTATTGGTGGCTTTTTTGTTTGTTTTTAATTATATGATTGTTCTACAGAAGGGAAAGGTCTGGGCTTTTTCTCTTCTGTTTATAGCTGCATGATTTTGAGGCATGGTTTTCTCTGTTCTCTTCCACTCCTGCTTTCATTTTGTTCAGCTAAATTATTTAAAACCACGCTGTTTATTTTTTTTATTTATTAATTTGTGTCTACCTCACAGGGACTGGCAGATACAAAAATCCCAGGGGCTGGTTCTCCCACGAGCAACCGCAGTTTCCGTCTGGGAGCCGGGGGGAGGAGGCCGAGTCAGGGCCAGCTGAGCCGCACGTACTCCCCCGCCTCTCTCCATCGCAGTGTCAGCCAGCTGCTCAACCTCTACGACAAGAAGACTTTTGATGAATCACCTTGGGATGCCATCCTTCACAACCATCGCTCTACTGGCCGTGGCTTGGTAAGGGCTCCTGCTCCCCTGGGATGCTGCTGTGCGTCACCTGCTAGAGATTTGTCTGTTCTGTTGGAATCATGAGACAGTCTAAATGTCATGACTTCCTGGAGATGCAGCCAAAAGGCCTCGAAGGACATGGCCATAGCTTAGATCCTCAAAATTCTTCAAGTCTACTGTTTTCTTCTAGAGTTGCAGGTGATCACACACTGCTCTTACAGGATACAAGTGATCCATGTGCATCTCTTTAAGGTTTCCATTGAACTATTAACTCTTTGGTTATCAAGGAAATGTACCCTGAAGAATTCCCTTCAATTTGGTGGTTTTTTTCTTTCCATGCAATTCAGCAAATGTACATGTCTGAGGTGGTATGTCTTGGCATCCTTCGCACATTTAGAGCCAGAGGCAGGAGGTTGTGTTCTATTGACTCCCGTTCTATTAACTGTGACTCAGGTGCTGATGAGATCTGCTCTCTGTCCTCTGCTCAGTCGCAATGCAGAGATTTTGTGAATGCTCAGATCTCCTGGCATGTGTGACAAATTAATTCAAATTCTGACCACATGGGACTAGAATAAGGTTAGAGGGGGCAGGCAAAGTATTTCTCTTTTAATACAGGACAGAACTAGACAGTGTCATCAACAGGGATCTGAACACACAGATACAAGGCATGATTTTCAAGCCAAGGACAGTGATGACCTCCATTCCTCCTTGTCACCAGGAAACAGGCTTTTTAACTTCCAACCTTTCCTGACCAAATGCATGAGAAGGGCTTCAGTGATCAGTGAGGCATGAATTTCCTTCCTAAAAATATGAAAATTAGGGTTCCTAAAAAGAACCCAGAATGGGGGTGAAGGACCTATTAGGTAGTAACAGAATTACATGGCTAGTGAGTGCAAGTTAGTGAGTGGGTCTTGTCCAAAATGCAACTGAACTGGACAATAGTCTGACACATAAATCTAAGTAGCTTCCTCAGACTTTCACCTTCAGTTCACCAAACACCTGGAAGGGCTGGAACATATGGGCTTACCACAGAATAGGGGTGTTCGTTCCATCACTGTGAACCCACTTAGAGCCCAACAGCAGGACCAAGGAGGCCAACAAGGTAGTGATTACTCTAAGCAAAACCCCTCTAGGGACAGCTTAACTTCCAGCCTGCACTCTGCAGCTCATGGACTTCCCAATCCAGTGTTATCATGAGTCAGCCTTCCCATTTTCTCAGAGCTATCAAATCCTTGTGATTTTAATTCCCTGGGGAATAACAACTCACCAGGGCGCCCCTTTCTGTGCTCCCATTAGCCAAAAGAACAGCTCCTGCTGCTCAGAGAGAGCTCTTGCTCCAGCCACTTACCTTGGGCTGACACCATGACTTAGTTGAGGTTGCAAAACCCCCCATGTGCACATTAGAATGAGTTTAAAAATACTCCAGTGAGTTTCAGGAGTGGCAAAAGCCAGACAACAAAAGTTTTCATTTCCTTTTGGTGGCAGACAACCCTCACAGCATGAGCTCAGCTGCTTTATCAAGTCAGCAGCTCTTCTGTCTATCAACCTCACATTAGACATGTGTACAAAAGAAATACAAAAAATGTATTTGTTTTGGTTTAGGGTAAATTTGAGTGAAAAATTTTAAAGGGGATTTTTTAGAAAGTAGATTTAAGTTTTTGTTTTTTTTAAATTAGTTTGGGAAAAGATATTTTGGAGAAAAGTGGAAAATTTGTTTATTTAATAATAAAGTATTTATTAGTATAAAAAATGAATAATAATAATAATAATAAATTTTTTGTGGCTTTAAAAGAGATGATAAATTTTGAAGTTTTTTATGGTTTGTAGTTTGGTTTATTTAGTTTTTTATTAGTTTTTTTGTTTTGGAAATGTGGTTTAGGTTTAGTTGGGTGAGTTGGTGGTTTTTTGGGTGTTTAGTTTAGAGTAGGTTTAGTTTTAATAAAAGGAAAAAAATTATAGTTTAGGAATTTTTTTGGTTTACTTAGTTAAAAAGTAGTTATAAGTAAAGGAGAGTTTTGTTTTGTTGTTTGTGCTGTAGATAATATAATTTAGGAGTTGAAATGTGGAGGAGTGAGTGCAGTTTTTGAAAATAAATTGTGTGGGGTTATTTTTGGGGTTTTTTTGTTTTTAGAATTAGTTTAAAGGGTGTAAAATTTATTTTTGGGTTAAATACATGAATGGGATATCATTGACTATTATAAACTTATTTTAGAATATTTTTTTATTTTTATACTGTTAGTTATTAAAAATATATTTAAAATGTTATAAATATGTATAACATAAAGAATATATAGCTATATATAGATAGATAATGGTAGTAATATTTAGTAAATAGTGATATTTATATATAGTTTTCATTTAATAATTAGATTTTTTTTGGATATATATGGTGTAGTTTTATTTTTTTATATTAGGTATAATGTGTAATTTGGTTTTTGAGTAATGATAATTTTATTAATGGGTCTGTTTGTATTTGAGGTAGAATTGATTTAAACTTTTTTTTAATAAATTTTTATATGTGTTATTGGGATTTTGGTTTTGTTTATTGTCTATAGGGATTTAGATTGGGTAGGGTTTGTTTTGTTGGTGGAATTTTGGGTGTTAATTAGGTGGTTTTTGTTAATATTTTTAAATTTAAAAATATTTTTATTTAATGTCTTTTAGGTGGTTTTTACCAGTTTAATGTATTTTTTAAATTTTGTTTGTAGTTGGTATATGGTAGGGGATATGGTATATTAATTTAATGTTATGGTTTTTAGTTTAGGTGTTGATAAGACTGTTTTTGAAATCAGTTTTGTTGTTTAATTTAATTTTTTTAGGGGTATTATATTTTTTAATTACTTATTTTTATGGTTTAGGATGGTGTTATGGGTTGCAATGTGAGGTATAGGGTAGGTCTTTAGTTATTTTGTTGTGGTTTTTATTATTGCTAGTATATAGTGTTTATTGTGGAGTGTTTGGGGTAGTGTGATGTAGTTAATTTGTTAGATTTTTTATATTTATATTTGGATTATTGTTTATATTACAGGGGTTTTATTTGTTTGGTGTGTTTGATGGTACTGTATGTTTTATAGTTATAGATAATTTGAGAAATATTGTTTATGATTAAATTTATTTTTTGGGTTTCTATTTATTTATAGGTGGTATTTTTTTAGGATTTGAGGTATTATGGGTTTATTGAGTTAAGAATAATTATTTGTGTTGTTAATTTACGTTTTTGATTTTTTTGTAGTTTATTTGTTGTTTCCGTGTTTTTTATTAGTTTGATTTTGGGGGAATATGGGTATTTATATGGTGGATTTTTATAGATAGTTTTTTTGGTTTGGTAGTGATTTTTCTTGTTTTTTAGTAGTTTAAATTGGGGTTTTTTAAGGTTAATTAGGGTTTCTTTAGTTATTTTTATAGAGTATTGGTTATTACTTATGAATTAGTGTAGAAGTAATGTTTTGGAGTTTTTTGATAATGTTTAGGCTTAGTTGAAAGTTTTTGAGTTTAGTAAGTTGGTTGATTTATGTTTTTTTTAGTAGCTCTTGTAAGTTCTTGTGTGGAGTTGTATATGTTTGTTTTTAATTTTTATTTTTATAATGTGATTAGAATTATTAGTTTTATTTTTATAATGTGATAAGAATTATTATATCAATAAGAATCCAATAATTTTATAATGTGATAGGAATTATTTACACTCTTTTAGTAAAAAGAGTGTAAAGTAATTTTTTTGTTGGTGGTTGGTTGGATGATGGAGTTTTTTTTTTTGTGTTATTTCTTTTTCAGTTTTTTTTTTATGAGATTAAAGGTTTTATATTTAGGTTAACTTGTAATTATTTTTAAAAGTTTAGAGTGATTTAGATTTTTTAATATGGGTGTGTTGTGTGATGAGTGTAATTTATTTGTTTTATGTGGTATTGGTGATATGGTGGGTAGAGGGAATTTTTGTTTTGAATATTTATTTTAGTATTGGCAGTTGGGATGTTAGGAGGAGTTGTATTTTGATGTTGATTATTTTTGAGGTGGCTTGGATCTTTTTATAGGTTGTTATTTTTTTTTTTTTGAGTGTAGTTGGTTTTACATTTTTTGTAATTTTGGTTTTGGAATTTTATTGGTTGATTCTGAGTTTTATTAGGTATTTTTTGGTAAAGACTTCAGGATAGATTATGGTTTTGTTTGTAAAGTAGAGCATGTTTTTTATATATGGTTTTGATTTGATTGGGTTAAGGGTTACTGTATGAGTGATTTTTTTGTTTGATTTGGGTAAAGGTTTGTTGTTGTTTAGGGTTTAATTGGAAAGTAGTTTTTTTGTGGGTGATTAGGTAGAGAGGGTTTATAATTTGGTTGTATTTAGGAATAAGTATTTTTTTAAAGTTTATAGTGTTTAGAAAAGTTTGTGGGTTGTTTTTGTTGGTTGGTGGAAATGTGAGTTTGATGATGATGTTGGTGGGAATTTGATGTTGTTTATTTTGTTTTTTATTTTTAGGAACTTGATTTTTTGAAGTTTTTAAATGTTTATTTTTTGATGGTGAAATTGGTTTTTTTGGAAAACTTGGATGATTTTTAAAATATTTTTGTTGTTGTATTTTTTATATAATGATCTTATTGATGTAGATGTTTGGGAGTTTTAATTTTTTTTTGTGTAGTTTGGATTAGTTTAAGGTAGATGGTGGGATTGAGTTTTTATTTTTGGGGTGGTTAGTTTTAGGTGTATTGTGTATTTTTTATTGTAAAAATTGTGTGTTAGGGATAAAATTTGAGTTATTTTTGGATAAGAGAATAAGTTTAGGGATTAAAAAAGGCATTAAAATGTTTTAAAGTTTAGGGATTAGAAATATATGAAGGTTTTTGTTTTGAGAGATTATGATTTTAAGTAATATGGTTATTGATTGCTTTTTTTATTATAGAGTAAGTATAATTAAAATGTAATTAGTATAGGTTTTTTTATTTTTTTGGATTATGTGTTGGATGTTAAAAAATGTCTTGGCGATGTTAATAGTGGTATATTACTTTGTTGTTTTGGATTTTTTGTTTTTATTGGAGTTTTAGTATGTTTGGTATGGTACTGCTTAGTGGTGGAGTTACTTTATTTAAGGAATGATAGTCTATAGTTAATTTTTAGTTTTTTAGATTTGTGTATGTTAAATGGGGTTGTTGAAGGGTGAGGGGGTTTTATTGAGTATTTTTTTGGCTTTTAGTTTATGGATTGTTTTGTGGATGGGGATTATGGCATTTTGAGCCATTTTGTACTGTTGGCAGTGCACTGTCGAGGTGGCAACTGGTATTTGTTGTTTTTTTATTTTTAGGAGTTTTTTTGTGGATGGGTTTTTTGATAGCTTAGGTAAGGTGTTTAATTACTTAATGCTCTTTGTTTTTATAGCCACTATCTCAAACACTTACTTGAGGTTTTTTAGGTTTTTGAAATACTTACTTTGGAGGAAGTCCATGCCTAAAATGCATGGGGCTTCTGGGCTAGTTACAATATGATGTTTCTTTTATTCATTTTTAGTTAGAGTCATATCAGTGCCTTGTTTTACATTGCCCTGAACAAACCCAAGACAAGACTCTGCTCCTGTGTTGCTCAGCTACTCTCTTGCAAAAAAACCTCCTGCAATGTTTTTGAGTCAGTTCTTTTTATTACACACAGTAGCTTAGGAATGGTGGTTTCAAGTTTGGTTCACCCCTTGTCTAGCCTGAAAATCAATCTAGTGAATGGCTGCAGTGGAAGCTTGAAGAACAAAATTTTACCTAAATCATGCGTGAGGAGGTTGTTACGCAAAACAAAAATGTAAACATGTATTTTTTCTTTTCATGGCTCCAAGTTCCCCAGTACACTGTAACAAACACTGTATTATTGACCATTCGTCAGATATATAGAGTAATTAAAGGGATTGATTGTGGTTTTTTAACTTACTGCTTATTGTGAAAACCTAATTGCCTTGGATTCAAGTGCTTATATGCTTTAGGTTCTTATCTTATCCTGGGAGGAAAAGTAAGACATTAGAAATGCACTTATTTATCTATTTTAGAACCAGTTTTAGTGGGTAGGAGGAAAGAGAAATGAAGAAATCACCTTTAGTCTGGTACAGCTTTGGCTGATATTCTTCTTTTTTCCCTTTCTTACAGTACGTAGATGAAGAAGATCTTGTCAATGTCATCAAAGGCTTCAGCACTGTCACCAAAGAGCACACCACATTCACTGACACCCACCTCTGAAGAACAAAACCAGCTTTTCTAGAAAGAGGAAGTGGGTAACTTGCCAAAAGCAGCCTGCATGGCCTTTGCAGGCAGAGATAGGGCTGCTGTTTCCCCACCCCTTACCCTGGAGTTCATAGATAAAACTGGTTTTTGGGAGGGGACTGGGGAGGGAGGGTAAGTTGGCCTTTTTTTCAACATCCCTTTCACTGTGTAGTAAAAACTGTGAGCTAGCACTGACACCTCAGAAAGGTAAGAGAATAGTTTGACAATCCCTCAGTCATACAGTAGTCAAAGACTGAAGGTAGAGGCTCCCATCTTTGTCTCTCATCCAGCTTTCCCAGCTGAGGAGGGTTGTAGGGGCAGGGGAGGGAGGGAGGGAGGGAGGGAGGGAGGGAGGGGGACAGGGCAGCATGTTTGGTATGGAAAAGTCTTTTACATGTCCAAAAACCAGCATGTGGCTAAAAGGGGCCTGCATGGCCAGATGTCCATGTTTTCTCCTGGCCTGACAGAGCTCCACCATAAAATTGTGTTCATGTACAGGTGAATAAACAGCACTGAAGGAATTCTTATGAAGTTGTTGTAGCCTTTGTGTTCTCTCACTCCCTCTTCTCCTCCCTCTCAGTTCAAGTTAAAAAACCCAACAAAACAGGTCATTAATAAATGCTGAACTCCAAGCATGCTTTTTCACTTGCTGTCACATCCTTCCTTTCTCCTTATGTATTACTAATCCACAGGCAATAAAACTTGTTCACCATCCACAGTAAACTAGGTGCAAACAGCAAGCAGCCAGTGTGACACAGGTATGAAATACCATGTCAAGGCACTTGTAATTGAGAATTATTACACCATGACAGTAAACCTACTCCCATATTCATATCTGTCCTTTTTCCAGAGAAAGTGACAAGGAAGCCCTCAAGAGACTGCCAGTTGTGTGTATTCTGCCAAGCATATTTTTATGCATTCTCTCAGTCACAATCAGCAAAATCCATCATCTGATACCACACATTTTCAGAAAGTACAAGCAACACTCCTCTGGCAATTTATTTGGACTAAGAGGCAAAATCATATGCTATTTTGGATAGCTTCCTCCTTAACCTGCACAAAATATTTCAGATATCAGACAGCAGCATAAAGAGCAAGGATCCCATTCATTAGACAAGACTACAGAGGCAGCTCTGTGAATTCGGCAAAATCCACCCAAGACAGCAGCAGTGCTGTAGAGCAATGTGCAGCTGCATCTAAAGGGCATCCTCTGCTCAGCAACCAAGTTTTCCTTTAGCGCTGTCCCTTTCCCCAAAACAAAAATAATGACAACATATCACATGCCTGACCACATTTACACAAGAATGCACAACAAAATTTTGGACCAAGTACCATACTACATTTTGGAGCATTACATAAAGCCACACATTGATGTGGACAACCCTTCAAAGCTTTGGCAGCAGCTAGGAACTTTCTCATAACCTTACAAGTTTTATTCTGAACAGAATAAAACAGAATATTTATATGAGAACAAAATCTCACTCAAGAAACAACCCACACCATGTAACATCATGCCTACTACCAGCCAGAGGGCACCTGCACCTTGTTTTAGCCACCAGACACATTTTCACAAGCCATAGTCTTGGCAGGATGAGTCATTCTTCCGGTGTCGGGGTGAAGCAGCTGTTTTTGTAGGTGATGGAGAAGCTGCACCAGGTAATTCAGGCCCACCTTCAGCAAGGACTGGTGCCGAGGCCAGGTGAGGCACTTTCTTTCTTCCCAGGAAACCAGCTCCTTCAAATCCCATTTTCTTTTTGCTTTCTGCTTTGGTTTCATTCTCTTCTTCTGGTCCTCTTCTTTTGAGATCCAGAGAATTCTCTGGCAGGCGGTGAACCTCTGTACTGCAACACCCACCTGCATCTGTCACACCTGTGCCTCGCACTTCAAGTGCTGTTGATTGGACTGCCTTCCTCTCAGCTGCACCGCCCTCAGCTGTTGCCTTCCTGGCCTCTGTCTGGCTTGAATTCCCATTTGCAGCAGCTGCCTTTTCTGTTGGGCTTTTGCTGGATAAGTTAAAAGCCTGGAAGTCCCGGTAGCTGTGAAAGCTCTCTGTCCGCCTTGCTCTTGCCAATAGGGGGCTTTCTCTGTATGGCCTCACAGAGCCATATGTGGCAGTTTCGTGGATTGTTTCATGGTGCTGCAATTGGAGGCTTCAGAAAATACAAGAAGAGCAGATGTTAGGCTGAGAATAGCAGCTAGTTCTTCTGCACACCATTGCTCCCACCTACCACTGCAATTACCACTACAAAAAAAAATAGCAATACACTCATCACAGCCGCCACACAAAGGCTTCCAGATCACTTCAGATTCTCTGAGAATACTTCAGTCTGCATGCATACAAACCAGTAGAAATCAAGGAGTATGTGTGTGTAGTTTAAGCCACTTAGGGCATGAATTCAGAGGCTTAGCTACAGCCTTCAATTCACCAAACCCGTTTGCCTACCTGAAAAGCAAAACCTTCGGTGTCTGTGGCCGGTGCCACCCTTGGTGACTTACCTGGAATTAGATTCTCGAAGCCGGTTTGGCTGAACAACTGAGGTGGCAGGACTGATGTTGGGTGTGGCACAGCGAGATGTACTCAAGTCACACTGGTCAAGCAGCTTGAGCAGCTCTTCCTCTGTGGGGCCGCCAACATCTGCAAGAGAGAGAGCAGGTCAAGGAGGCCAACTCCATTTACTGCAGTCAGGCACCTCTGAGGACACGAAAAACAACCAGACCACAGTCCTGGCGTAACACAACTTACCTTTGTCTTCACTCTTATTAACCATGTCCATAGCTGTGGTCAGGTCCCACATCTGGATGCTGCCATTAGAATGTCCAGTGAAGAGGTAGCGGCGTGGCCGGGAGCCCATCCTGCTGGATCCTTCACATTCTCGCACAGTAAATGACGAGATGGTAGTGCAGTCAACTGCCTGGATCTCACAGATCCTACAGGAAGAGAAACCCCAAATTACCTGAACAATTGCACCTGGCAGAATTTGGTGACTGAAGTCAGTACTGGTTCATTCATTTTCTGAGAAGGCACCAAACTTGTCATCAGAAAAAGACCTTTTCTCCAGATGAAATTCCTTCCCTTCCCCTGCATGACTGGCACACTGCTCAGCTGCAGACAATCCTTTCCCACCCCCAGTCCATCTGCACTCTTACTGCTTGTTTATTAGGCAGCTCCCACATGTTCTATGTCCGTTTGCTATTTGCAATGATAAGAAAGCTAAGGCTCTCACAACAATGACAGAAACCAGCCCCTTCACATGCTAGACACTCTAGGAAACTTACCTGCAGAAACAGCACATTTAACCACAAAAGTTATACAAAAAGATATACAAAAAAACCAAAGATGATATATCTGTAATGTAGATGTTATCTATAAAGATAACTTGTCATATCACAATTGCAATTTCACTTGTCATGGCAGACCTCCATTACTTTTTTCCCCTTTATTTTAGAAGCTTATGAGGAGTGATGAGAAGAAAAGGACTCCCAAAACTAAGCTGCTCATGCTCTGGGTAGTTTGTTTTACTGGCTGTTTGTAGTGAACTTTTCAGCCAAGCAGTGCCAAAATAAGTCATAGTGTTGAGGCATTAATGTTTTCATCCAGATTCAAAATTATTAGGCAAGATTTGCAAAAATGAAGCATAGAACTGAGATGCATTGTCATTTTCTGATCTCTTGTCATCTTCCTAGCCTAACAGGAAGAAAAGCAGCTGTGGATTTGACAACATTTTTTTTACTATGTTGGCAGCAATGTTAGAATATTATGAATTCAAGCCTAAGAAAATAATTGAATAGATGACCTAGAAAACAAGACCCCCATTGTAAAGGTTCTAATATCTTCAAGGCCAAAGCAAAAAAAGAGAGAAGCCTGTTTGTGAGGAGCATAATCCCTCCCACCAGCAAATCCAGCATGAGTTTTGAAATTAAATGTTAGTATGGTACCATGGTTGAGAGTCACATATTCTGTAGAGGCACAAAAATGTTTGTTTTGTGAGCTCCATCATGAAGTGAGTCTCTGATATCAGGCTTCTCAAAAAGCCTTTGAGGTTATAGTAATCGTTAAGTAACAGGTCTGTTACTGGCGTGCAAACAGAGTTCAGCCAGAGCTGTCAAGCATAATAGAAGGCTGTTATGTGCAACTGCATGCACTCAGCTTGGAGCAGGGAGACATCACCACCTGAACAGGCCTAGTCTTGACTCTTTCCCACTTAAAACATGGATTACCTTTTCCCAGTTGAAGACAGCCTAACAAACAGCTTATTCGTAATGGGAACAACTTTTTGGATAAACACTTGCTGGTCATCACGTTCACCAAAGGGTCCTAGAGGAAAAAAAGGAAAGATCACTTGTTTGTTTGTTTCAATCCCCTCAACTTTTCCCCCAAACAGTTCTGAAGACCCAGACTCATATGAGTATGACCGCTGCAATTTTAAAGTATCAAGAGCAGGAAGCCAAAGATGACCAGTAGCTAGCAAAAGCCATCCAATGGTTGGCAGTCTCTACAGATCTAAATCAGCTTTTGTTCTTCTAAGGGACACACATTCTTAAGTTTGCTGTGTGTTCCTGGAGGAATTACTATGTCAGCACAAACCCTACATTAGGTCTCTATAATAAGAGTAAATAATTTGTTATTTTGCAGCTCCTACACATCTAAAGGCTTAATCAGATTTCTTGCAACTGACCCCAGCCTGTGTTCACAGGGCACCTTATTCATCAAAGGTTCATTTGCAAGGCTCAGACCACCAAGGAATCTGAACTACCTGTCTGCCCATATTTACCAACACACATTCCTTCAGTATACCTTGCTACAGCAATGTGCTAGCACCCTTTGCCTCTGCAGTTGCAGGGCTTCAGTGAACTTTGTCACCACTTCAAAGTCATTTAAGAATTTTTTCCATGCTTTGTTTAACTCCAGCTGAATAGTGAACTAGAATTTGCAGTAGACCAAATGTTTGCTATGCTCATCTGCTTAATACAGTCTCCTGTGTTTTCTCTCATTTTCTAGTTAAATCAGAACTGAAATGCTACATCAGTTTGTTCAAGGGAGAGGTATAGTATCTGTGTTCCAAAGACTTTTTTGTCTCTTTTTCTGTCATTCAGAGTAAGTCCTTTAAGTGTACTCACTCTCTATAGCCTAAATAATAACTCCAAGTGAATCTTACAGATCCTTGCAATCGTTTCAAAGGGAGAGCAGTGTATAAGAGCTTACACCCATCATCTTGCATGTTATAGGGCTGTTAAACCATTATATGACTAGTGAAGGTACAGGTACAGCACAAACCAGAGACATCCTACCAATGTCATTTCCAGAGCAGTAACTGCCATGACTCTCTGCTTCCTCCAGGGATAAGATTTTGAATGATGCAAGAGGGGTTGAGCCTGGCTGAGTGGAAATCATACCCCGGAACCGAGTCACAGTCCATGTCCGGACATGGTTGTTATCAGCACAAACTAGAAAGGAAAAGATAGGCATTTACAAGGGATTACAAAACATTCAGATAAACTTCTCTAATGATCATGTGTATAGATAGTATTTCAAGACTGAGTGAGTGATCAACAATTTAGTCAATGTGAGGTCACACAGCATCTCCAGACAATTTTCTAACAGTCTACAAATTCTTGCTGATGTCCTGTTTATTAATAGTTTTGTTTCTTCATTCAGAAATTCAAAAAACTGAGATAGGTGCAACACCAGACTAAGGTCTGGTCTAGCACTAATAGCCTACAGCCCCTTTCAGTCCCCTGTGTGCAGATGCTAGGACAAGATGTCATGAGAGCAGCATGGCAGCAGAACCCTCCTCACACAACAGCCCTATTCCATTTAATTCATTCATGAACTCAGTTTTGTACATAGAGATGTGCCCTCTCCTGGTACTGAGCAACATGCAGGGGAACAGATGACCTCTGGGCTCTTTATTTGCAGTATAATCCGATATCATGTTCCTGTTCCTTTTTTTTTAAATAACAGGACAGCAGCAAGATGTAGACCAGTTCTCTGCCATGCCATGGCTGCTGGATTCTAGATGAAATAGATTTTTACAGAGGAAGGAGTGACTGCATCTTCTCTGCAAGTAAGACACGTTCCTAAGCATAAGAATAGCACAACAGACACTGGGAGACTGCAGAGAAAAGAAACAGAGACAGCCCTTTGAAGTCATAGGAAGGCTTTTTCTAGGGCCCAGGAGGAGATGGTACACATTTTGCTGCAGCCCAGAAAGCTCCTTAAAGGCTGTTAAAAGAAAACTAGTGCTGAAGGACCTGTACACAACAATAAAACTTCACATAGATACATTGGTTTACAAGCCCTTTAGTTTCAACAAATGGCAACCTTCAAATAAGACACAAATGAAAGAGTGAGTTGTTCTAGTATGTGGTCAAATAAAACTTGGACCTATCAACAGCTAAAGGCTGTGAAGGAAGCTTACTTTAAGAAAGAGGATCCAAGCAAATCTAGCCCTTCTCTTATCCCCACATCTGTCCAACTCATTTCTATCACATGTGGGAATGATGCAAGTTATAGAGCATAGCATACAAATACTGCATTGCTCAGGAGGAGGGAGAACCACCAGTACCCATCTGTGCACACATTACCTGACACGAGGTGTTTCTCTGAGAGCATGATCTTTGTGACAGGGCTTCGATGAACCGTGAAGGTCTGAAAGAGCTGAGGGCCAGACCCGACTGTCTCAGGGTGCTGCACAATCACCCTCACTGCTCCAGAGCTGGTGCCATATGCAATCTCAATCCAATTGCCACTTACACCTACAACAAGCAAGAGCACAGTTGTTCCCCCAGGAATAAAAGCTAGGCTTATTGGGGGCCAGGGAAGGAGACAGCAGAAAGCAGTATTTCCAAGCTTCCACAGTAAGAAAGTTATGTCTTTTAAACACTCGTTATTTTTCCATAAACACTTTGCCACTAAAATGACCCCAGGTTTGTTTGATTCCATACTACATGCTTCAACAGCGTCTTAACAAAAGCCTCTTTTCCCATTCTCTCCTCCCTCCTCAAAGAAGAAATGGATGAAGTCATATAGTCAGATATTTTGGCACTCCTCACAGTGATATGGTCTATAGGTGCCATGTAACATTTATTTTTCTGCTTTAGTTGGAGGCAAATGGGAAAGCAAAGCAAAACAGAAAGAATTACAATTTTAAAAGTCACTGTGGTATCCATATTATTACGTGAAAGTAACGACTTTCTCCCAGTCTGGGCTCTTTTGAGTTTTACTTTGCTTTGGGTTTTTGTTGTTGCTATTGTTTCTCTTTTTAATTTAAAAGATAACTGCACCATAATTTAAAAAAGCATCATCAAGCTGCATATGGAAATGTTTCTTAGCTTATTGGTTATAAAGTCAGACACAACAGCAGGGTTGTGTCTCCCCCTTGCCCAGTCCAGCACAAACTATTTCAGCAAATACAATTCATAACCTAAGTGCCTCTCTGGTGCAAAAAGCTTAAAACCTACCAAGATACATTAGGCACAAGCATAAATATAGGAATACATGTAAGTATATGTACCTATTTATACAGATTACAGGTGTAAGGGAAAACAGCTGTGCCTAGTGTTGATCATTAATTTGAAGATGATAAATGAAGAAAAATTCTTTGTTTACATCAAGGCCTACCTTTAACCCTGCTAAGCATCACAGAAAAGGAAATAGGAAATAGGAAAAGTCCATTTAGAAAACAGAAAAGCACATTTCTAACAAACTCTCAGTGAAGAGACAGTAGTAGAATACTGACTTGTTTTAGGTGTGAGGTAGACACTGAGAGCTGTTATAGCATCATTGGAGGGATCATGGTACAATTCTGTCACAAGAAGATCATTGTCTTTCATTCGAAGTGGGAACTTCTGCATGTCTGTGGGGAGGAGACATTTACTCTCATTAGACAGAGTTGTTCTGATGCAACTTAAGTCAACTAAAGAGTGTAACAAAAAAACAGTAGCACCTCCTTTTTATTCCACCTTGCTCCCATTTCTTACCTATATAGTAGATAGAACCATTGTTACAGCCCAGCAGCAGGAAAGACCCAGCAGTATCATAGCTTGTGATAGGAACAACATCCTGAACCTAACACAAATAGAAAGGAAAAAATAATAAATCAGGACTTTAAGTTGTTACTTCCTCAGTTTTCAGACATTTTTGGTGTGTTTTGTTGAACATCATTTGAATTTGGAACTAGACTGAAGCCATTGTGCACACACTTCCATGTACAATGGCATTCTTGAAGTATTCCTCTACCAAACTGGATCTGAAGTCCTGAAGTTCAGCAGACAAATCAGCACAACTGCTCTGGAAGATCCTTCTCTGTGTGAAGGAACACAGCTTCGAGAGTTGCACCTACACCATGTCTTCAAAAGTAGATTTTTTTTTCCATATGCCAGTGAGTGTGTTTCACTCTTTCTGTCCTCTCCCTTCTTCCATTTCTGACACGTCCTTAAGAGATTTCTGGACCAAGGAACTAGATGTTACCAATCTATGCCTTCTTTTATTCTATGTTTTATCACTCTGCCAAACTATAGAAATCTCTGCCTCTAGCAGATATATAATGAGGGGTAAAAATTCTTGTTCCATTACAGTTTCTCATTTCCAACACACAATGACACCAAGCAAACTGGAAGACAGCCCTGTCATACTTTACTTACTAGTCTACAACTCAAGGTGAGAGATTACATGTGCCCTTTCTTTACCCTCTAGGATTAAAAGGAGTGCTTATTCCTCCAAGTGGGACAGAGATTTCAAGCAAAGAAAAAGTTTAGCTTCTCCTAGGTAAAATGTCCTATTTCAAACAATTATTTTTTGCTTCAGTGCTGAGGAGGAAAAAGCCAAAACCCATTTTATCCAGAGAACTCAAACATGCACAGTGTCATGGTATCTGTCCTGTACTCTATGTTTCAGTCAGTTAACTTAATAGACCTTGAATACCAATTAATGGACATTTCAGCCTAAGTTCTCATTTCTCTCTGACCAGCATCATCCTTCCAGTTGCTACAGAGACTTGAAAAATGCAAAATACTTACAATGAATCAGCTGGATAAAAGCAAACTAACCAACCAAATAAACTTCCCCACATCCCAAAGAGATTCGACCCTAAACCAGTACCCCTTCGTAACTTAAGGATGGTCTGTAAGCCCCTAAAACATTTTATCTTCCTTCTTTCTGCAGCAGGGAGAATTGCTTAGTGTTCCTAGATAGGAACACTAGAGATGATTCAGCAGCTGCATCTGCCAAGATGTGAACTTTCATTAGGAAACAACATTAGAGCAACCCTGTATAACAGTAAAGCATGGCCAGTGAGAATCCTCACTTTGCCTAGTAGGATTTTCTGTCCCACTCTACTTTATGCTACCTCTTACTCTATAGTACTTCATATTCTGCTTCCTTTAAGCTCTCCTTTGCTAAGAATTACATTACTAATGTATCTAGCACCCACACCCTCCTTCTCCTTTTAGCATGCAACTGAACACTGCCAGAGGAATAAGTATTAGGGAAACCACCCCAGTAGTCTGCTAAAATCTCCAAGAAGGGAAGAAGATGCAAGAACTAATAAGATGCAGAGATCAGAATTACGTCTTCAGGGTGTAATACATCAGAGATCACCACATAAGGAAGAATAGATTTGCACAAATAAGAGTACAACTTAGAAAGACATCAGCCTGAAAGAAGATGAAGTTGTTGTTCTGAAATGGAGCATCAGCACACTGTTCTACAAAAACCTCTCTCACTGAAGGAAGTATGATTGCATCCTAAGTCCAGAGCTGTGGACAACTCATGGAAAGCAGTCAGTTAAATATCAGATATTCTCATTAAGAATTTCAAGATTAACCCTGCCACTTTACATCTTTATGGGGTTCTTCAAGAAAAAATGTGTTCTAAAGGGATATTAAAATCTACAGGAAGACATTTGTGGGTTGGGTTTTTTTACTAGCAACAGAGCCCAAGATACAGAAAGCACCTTGAAATGGTATTGTTTTGGGTTTTTTGTTTGTTGGTTTGGTTTTATGTGGGTGGGTTTTGTTAGTTTTGTGTTTGGTTGACTTCGTTTGTTTATAAAAGGAGCTATTCTCACCCTCTTGAAAAAAAAACATCCAAAATGTTTTATAAACAATATAAACTGGTATATATGTAGACAATATAGACTGGTATATAAACCTCTCAAAGATTTCCTACTCTTCAATAAGAAATGCTTTCACCAAAGGAATAGTCAGTCAAACTGAGAAACTATTCAGGTGATCAGACAGATTTCTGTGGCTCCCCCGAAACAAAGATGATGAATGGACAGCAGGTTTTTTTTCTTACTACTTGCTCCTTTAGAAAATACTGTTAAACACCAGCTTGCCACATAGCATTAAGTTGTTCCTTAACAGAAGATTTTGAAAGGCATCAGTAGAACTTTAAATAATGTTTTGTTTGATTCAAGGCCATACTAACCTGTCTCTGATGCAGAAGCAGAGTTATCCCACACCTATTATCTATGTTATTTGTTACCAGTACTGTCACTTAAGGGTCAAATCAGAACTCAGTCAGTAAACAGTGCAGCAGCCTCAGGTCAGTGCTGCCTCTTGAGATTTGCAAGACATTTTTGGGATTTTCAGTGCATCCAGGTTTTGTGCCACAAACATATACATCCAGCTGCATTATAAGCTTTGTTATTTGAATGCTGGACTGTTTCTCAGACTCATATCGACTCCATGGATCTCTCTATTTAGTGTGCATTCGGACAACAAGAATCAATGCAGCCAGAAGCATCCACACACAAGACAGGCATCATTAAGTACAGTCATGTATTTCTGTTGACAAAGAGTCTCCTATTGTAAAGCATCTTTGAAGATCCCCAGATACCAAACTGCCTTCTTGTTTTCTTTCAGATGGTCCGGAAATTGCTGTCACACATTCCCCATGATTTTATTTCCTATGATGCTAATGAACTTTTTACAAAGTTAGTAATCCATAAAGAAGTTTAAATACACTGGTACTTGACATTTATTACCCCAAAACACACCACATTCTTTCATTTGAAAGCCTAAAAAGCATACTTAGCAACACCAAACAAGTCAACATTCTGCTCACAGGCACACTACCCAGTTGATAAACTCCATAACACAAGTTCGGGCTGAAAACCCTGTGATTATCATTTCCCACATGCTTTTAAATTATTTTATTCTCTTTTTACTAGAGAGGCATTCCAGCTTGTAAAAAGTGATGTGGAATATTGAACAGACCTGCCAGTGCTGAGTCACAGCGTTCCACACTCCAACTTTCCCTGTATGGCTTGTAGCCACCAACTGGTTGCCAATGAAGAAGAGAGCATCTACAGGCACTCCCAGACTGAACACTCCTGCAAAAAATGAAGAGGCTGTGAAGCTCATCTAAAATAAAGAGAAAAGCACAATAACAATGGAATCTTTCCATTATTATCAAATCACATTTATTCCAGTAGCAAGTAAAGAACAGCCAAAACTGGGTTTGCAGTATGCTCGGTGAGGCACCATGCATGCAGCAAACTGGGTTCCAATGATTGGCATTTTGATGTCATCTCTGCTAATGCCATCATTGTTTGGAAAGGAGAAAAGAGGCAAGAGAAGCTCAAAAGCTCTTATGAAATATACAAAAATATACAAACATTTTTCTACAGCCATCAAGTTCTCCAATGGCTTTAAAATAAATAAACTATATTACAGCAAACAGAAATTTTTGTTGTTTTGTGGGTTTTAATTTAGCTGTGACTATGAAGCATCATTTAAGAAGCAGTAATTTCATGGGTTTTGCAAATTTGTGACATACTAGTTTGCAATTATCTGTTAAAATATTACAAATTCTTGATGATGGTTTTTTGGTAAGTCCAGTCAAGTAAAAATATTTTGAAAATGGATTTCAGGAATTAAATATGACTACAAGGCTTCAGCCTTATTCTTTGGAAAAGACTGAACAACTCAAATGTGACCATATTTGAATACATTCTAATTTCTCTTTTAGTAGAAATACTTGAACTCAGACAAATAAGCAGCCTGCAAAAGCCTACTTTCTTTCCATTCCCAGATCCATTATTTGGTTGCAGTCCATAAGCAGAGAGTACAGGCTAACAGGCTCTTAAAGCTTGAAGCTATACAGGGAAGTAGCTTCCAATCATCACATACTATTCAAATTTGGAAGATAAAACTTACCAGCAAATAAATGCTGGCCTTCCAAGTAAGGGAAATGTGTCATCAAGAACATTTTACTTAATAAAAATCAGCACAGTGCAGCTCTTGACAGGCATTGATGGCTGTGGTTGTAGTTGACCCTGACATCTGAGGCCTTCCACAAAATTGATCCTTTCTTTAGAGCTTCCAAGTCTCATCATAGATCCCACATGAATAACTTTAACTGAACTGTGAACTTGGATAGCATACTACATTTTGTACTACTTATTGGCCATGCATTTAACAGTTACAGCATACTCAAAAGGTCTGAGGTAATTTTCAAGTTTGCCAGCTATGAAGTCCAGCAAACTGGCCCTGTAATTAACTTGGTTTGTAAATACTTCTAGGCTATGTTTTTCTGCCTGGTAAGTACAAAAATTCTGGGGATACATTACAACACCAAAGTGTCAAGCTTCACTCACAAATTTCCTATTGCATCCTGCTCACTCTATATATTTATATTACTTCTCACTAATATACCTTAACTGTAGCAGATAGATGTTGTCCAAACAAGAGTATCCAATAGCTGGAAAATTCCTCAACATTGTTTAGGACAAATTCAAATGAACAGACTGTCATTCCCACACAAGAATCAGCCCTCTGTAATATCCAAGAAGGAATCTGAGGAAGTTGTTTTAATTATGGTGCTAAACCATTTTCCAGGACACAGTACAATCATTCAATGCAGATAAGATTCAGCAGTACAGGGCACATGAAAAAGGCAGTAATAAAAAATCCACAGAAACAACTAGAATTGATTACTCCAGAGAAGGACGAGGTTCAAGGAAATCAAGGAAGACAGCCTGAATGGTCTGGAGGAATTTGAAGTGTCAGTCCTGCTTAGGCTCAACAATCTTGAGACTTGTCCACAGGGGAGACAACACTATATGTAATGACAGGCTCTTGTCCTAAGGGTCCCTCTCAGTAAAATAGTGCTTACAGCAGCAAGCCGGCAGCAGTGTCTTATGTAAGTAATATGGAAAGGGAAGAAAACGCTCTGGGAGAGCTCTATCACAGAGATGCCAGCCCACACAATTTGCTGGGGATGGTGTTGCCAGGCTCCAGCAACTGTTTGGAACAAGTAGTTTCTTTCACAAGATGACAGCAATGTACTGTATCTCTAACACAAAGCAGCACTGTGAGCATTTGTCTCCACAAGGAAACAAAACAGCTACGTTCAAGTTACAACTATTAAACACAAGCATTTTTTAAACCAATCAGCATGACCTATTATCCAAAAGAACAGCAGTACATTTTGGTCAATGTCAGTCTGACTGAGAATTTCATCCTGCAGGCACTTTCTGTCTGCTTCCCCCCTCCTCCAGCCCCAAGTGGAATTACTCTGTTTCAGTGTAACTTGAATGCAGTACAGCCTGGTTAGCAAAAGTCCTTGCTTCAGTTTTGTTGTCGTTTTCAGTCATAGGCTAAGCTATCAGAACTTTGCAATACTGGCATATTTTAGAGTTTTTATTTGAACTAAAAGTCCACTTATGTTTTTTTGTGTCTCCTTGCACTTGATTTTAAAAAAATCCAAGATGCTCCTTCTTGTATCTTACTGCAAATCCCAAGGTACCACAAGCAGCTAATGAAACCAGAAAATGCAGGAGGAATGTAATGGCAGAGTGCTTAAAGCAATGCCTGTTACAGAAGTACAGCTGTCACACCTACTCTTCCCTGTCCTTAAGATTCAGTCAACATGAGCAAAGGAGAAGAAAAGGCTTCTCAGATCTGATAATTACTCACTGCATTTAATGGAGATAATTTCATATTCAACTCTTAGACACACCTTTTGTATTTTTTTAAAAATACAATGGAATCTCCTTTTCCATTTTGCTGACCATGATTATATATAAGAACTCTAAGAGTCACAAGTAAAAGAGCAGTACACAGCTCATACAAGACCTTTGCCTTTCCCCATCTTCAAATATGACTTAGTGTTTTCACACATTCATGCAGGGAAAAAAAATGCAACATCCATTAACATAGCTAGAAATTGCCTGAGAATCTGTCAAATAAGCTCTTCTTTAAAGGCACATGGGTCAAAACTTGAAATTGGTAATTTGACTTTAATTTATGGCTACTATAATTCTCAAGGCTTCAATTCTGGAAATATATCTAATAATAAATTACCTCAGCATTAAGTTTCAGAGAAAAGTGCTCACATAACCAGACTGCTGTCACACTTTGTTAGCAGTATCCAGTGCCAGAGGAAACGGACGTTACTGGTATAGCAGTGGCTATTCAAACACCAGAGATTAGGCTAGAGGAAGTTCCAAATCCTGTTCCCTTCAGTGCCTCCCAAATTTTCCCCTATATTTGAACAGCAATGACTCAGACAAGCCACCAGGTAGTACCAGGGAATATTTACTTCAGGAAATGTCTTCTTGCTGTTTCTAAAGCGTACAATTGTGTGTCCTTCAGTGCCAAGGTGTATAAGCAGTAATTCCTGTATGCTTAAAGGAACAGTGTGGGCTTTTTTCCTATCTTGACACCCAAGTTATAAACTCAAGAAATTTTCACCTTCCACACTCCATTTATGAACCATATTTGACAGAGAACTGAAGTATTTTTGTCATCTCTATGTAAAAATGTGTATGTAAAATCCTTTAATAACACAAAGGAAAGGAAAGAGCAGAATCACTTTGTATCTGTAGATTTCCACCTCCAAAGATTAGTTCTTTTGTGTTATGGCCTAGTTCAAATGCAAGTCTAGGGAAAACTCAAACTCTTAATTTGAATTTATACACAAATCCTCAAACTGAACAGTAAGTATTGGTTACTCAGTGCTCTTTTATTCTCCATCTCTGACTTTGAGACAGGATTCCTGGTGCAGAACTGAAGGAAGTTAAAGCACTTTAACAGGTTGCTGCACTATAGCTTGTTTTGTCAATCTGTGAAAGTGAATAATGAACACCAGAAATCACACATACCTCAGAACAAGGTCTCAGACTTCCTTCTAGTTAGACACACACACAAAAGAAAAAACAAACCAGGTAATGATAGGTACCAATTTCACTGCCACTACCACCATCTTGAATGCTCCACAAGATAATGCTACTCTCCGAGGCAACTGCAACCATCTTGTCCTTGTCTCCATGAGGTCCTCCAACCACCTTGGCATTGAGAGCCACCCGCTCAATGGTCCAGTCCAGATAGGGACTGGTGAACACCTGCTGCCACCCAGATGACTCTTTGATTCTGGAAGGGCAAAGGGGAGAACAGGGAGCAGATGTCAGAGACTCAGGAACAGATAGCCCAGGCTAATCCTGAACCAGTGTGGATGATTCAGTCTTACAGTCTAAGCCACAAACTTCAAATTCTAGTGAAGAACTACAGTCTACAAGAGCTGCATTTTTCCCCATTTTGAAGTCTGATATTGCATATTATTTCAGTGCTTTGCAGCTACTGGGCTTTTTCTTAATATAAGCACATCTGATATGAAAGTTACAAGATGAAGCCAAAAGCTTGGGCTAACAAACACTAGATAATGACGTTCAGTGTAAGACTTTAGAGGAAAACTCTGTTAATCTCCTTATATATCATGCAAGAAATCAAATCATGCTTTAGCATAAAACTCTCCTCTCCAGACACATTTTCTATTTATGGTGTACTGTAAGCAGATAATACTGAATTGACTTCAAACTTTATTTTTAGAGAATAACTTTCCTGTGCATTTTTAAGGCTTAAATAGTGTAGGCACAATTTATCTTACTTAAATTCAGGCAATAATTTAGATACTTTGCAATGGAGCTAAAGCAGACTAGATCTCTGCAGTCAAGTTATAGAAAATTAAAAGCAAAAAGATATGTGTACTTTTTAGCATTGCTGCCATTATTTCACTTCAGTGTTGCATCCTGCCTGGAGCTGAAGCACCACACAGAAGTTGTAATGAATAGATTTAAGAGCACAATTGCAGTAGCAAGACTTTGAATGCAACAAAGACATTATCGCAAACCTTATAATCAAATTTTAAAAGACTTTTGTCATACTTCAAAATTAAAAAAAAAAAAATTATCTTTAGATGCCCTGTACTTTGATCTAGAAGAAGGAAGGAGGGAAAATTCCACCATTGTATTCCTAGAGCTCCTTCAAGTTTTGGAAGAAAAAAGAATACAAGACTGCTACCTTGAGTCTCTGAGAAGAAAAGCAGCACTTTAAACTGGCATGTTGACCTGCACCCTCTCTCACCAGCCATTCAAGTCTGACATGATTCATCAAAAGCATCACTAATGACATAATTTCATTGGCAAAAAGTCTTGTTAAGTAGTTTACCAAGCAGGAAAGAGGCAGAATCTTTCAAAAATGAGCTAGCAACCAAGGAAAACAGTCAGAGATAAAATCCTAAAAAGGGGACAATTAGCACAAAACCAATTGCCAATCATTGCCTCTTTCTCTGTCAGACAAAAACATTAAGCAGAGCAAGTGAATACACATTTAATACAAATTAAAGCAAAAAAAATTGCAGTGGTGCATGTAAGTTAGATGTGATTAAAGTTACAAAGTTTAAGGAACTGAGTTAATATTTTAGAGAGTGAATAAGCAGCAAATATGGCTTTAGCTTGGCAGTAAGCAGAAAGAAGCTGTTCACATTACAATCTTCTCCCCTCTTTTTCTGAACCACAGTATGACAGCCATGTTAGATTGGTCTGGGCAACAGCTGTTCTTAAAACATTACTTTCTATCTGAAAGACAGCCACCAATTAAATTAAGACTATGAGATATGAACTAAAGACAACTTCTGTAATGTGAAGGTGTTGCTTATCTTCACCTGATCTTAAAAAAAACCCAGTTTGTTTTCTAGACATTGACGACATTTTTCAGCCATCCAAGTGAAGTAGCAAGTGTTTAACAGATCTGCTCAGCTAAAAAAACCTGAAGACAAGGTAGCAAAATTATGTAGCAAAAGTTCATTAACTGTTTCAGCTTCCTTGACAGTGTAACATCACAGACTGTTTCCAAACTCGCAGCAGGAAAGCTTTTTAAATTAATTTTCAACTGAAAGGCCTGCTTTAAAATAGTTGTATCAGAGTCAATTTGCAACTTTTCCAACAGTATCAATACTGACATCAAAGCAAAATTTGAGTTCCTATCAAGCTTTTTATTTTCGCCAAAAAAAAGCGCAGCAACTCATATTTGTAGGATGAGACTGAATGCATTTATCTGCTGCTATTTCAGAGTAAGAATTTTGCTTTGCTCTTAGCCAATAATAATGATTTTTTTAGCTTCCTGTAAACTGACAGGCAATTCTATTCCTACCTGTAGCAAACAGCAAAATGGGCATAGGCAGCTACTATCCAATTGTGGTGGCCAGCTACTATTAGGACTTTGCGTGGGTCCACAGGAAATCCTGAAAACAACAAAGCTGAAGTTAGGCAAGTGACGAGTATTAGAAGAGCAGAGATGTCTGTAACAGGATAGAGCTCTCCGCTAGGATGCGCAACAGAAACTTTGATAGTTAAGTTTTTAAGAATCATTTTCAGCAAGATTCTAGTTCGCAGTATTGCTCCTCACAGCTTTGGTATGCTACAGAACTAATGCTTGAGGAATGCACCTTTTACCTCCTTTTACCCAGGGCTGCCTGTTTCCAAACTTCTGGCAGCTCACTAAGAATCAGCAATTCATACCCTTCTTTCATATTACATAGATTTCCCTTTAACATAGTCTAGATTTTCCTAACACTGCTATGATTTACAGGACTATGACAGAAATACAACACTTGTAACAGCATTATTTTGCTCGCAAAGTCAAAAGCTGGAAAATGACATAATTCAAGTCTATCTCACTTACAGTTTTTCTGTGCAGACTACCTTTACTCTAAAAACTTGACTCTTTCAGGGCAAGTGAAGCACCAAGAACAAGGAAGAGGTAGAAGAGCAAGAATTAGGCCCTGAAAAAAGACCAAAGAGACAGTGGCCACTCTGGTTTTGATTATGGTTTTAGTACAGTATAAGGCATTTGTCTAAGGGGCCATGCTAAGACTGCATGAAGAACTTTGATTTGCCTTTCTCTCAAGCCTCGCACCTGGACTGTGAAGTAGTGAGCCTTCAATACTGTATAGGGAGTAATCTTTAACTAAGTATTCAGCAATTTTAACCAGGCAATCACAGAATAGCAGATTTAAACCAGCTACAGCCACACAGTTCTTTCCCAGAGACAAGCATCTTTGCAATTTGCTTTGGTTTTAAAGCTGACACTCCTCACCTAGTCGGACTGTACCTTCCCCCATACCAGCAAGTGTAGGCTGGACACCACCTCCATGCATCTCACTCTCATTCTGACCCGTTCTGATGTCAGTCGGTGGCCCAGTAGTATTATTTATCTTACGGCTGGGAATGCCTATTTAAAAAAAAATGGTTTGTGTCCCTCCTTAAACTTCAGCAATATAACAGATGTTAGCTCACTTTAGAAATACTTTAACACTTGTGCATTTTGATGAAAATTTAATTTATCTGCTACAAGAAACAGGCAATACTGTAACACTGAAACAGGAAATGCTTTTGCTCTCTAAGTTGACATTCACCATCTAAGGAATTATCTTCAGAAAATTTGTCAATAATTGGCAAGATATCCTTTAGACTTCTGATTAATACATGAAATGCGTTCATCTCTACAGAGAATTTTAAAGGTCTAACAGGTACTCATGTTGGTAAAGGAAAGCTCATTAGTGGTGATTTGTCACTAGGCAATAGGACACCCAAGGTACTTTACATTCAGAAAGAAGAAAGCACCCCATGCTGATGACATTAAACTGAAAGGCTCCTGAAGAACCTCTGCTCTAGTCTACAACCAAACACAGCCTGCTTAGTACTAACATGCCACATCCCCCTGCCCAGTATTCTAAACATGCTGTTTGTTACAACACAGAGATCACAAGTGACAGCAACAATGACTACAAGAATACCTGGAGGAGGTAGGTAGCCATGAAAAAGGACACTGCCACATGATGAGCGTTCCAGTTCTTCACATAGTAGCAATCTTCTCACTAAGGAGGAAACCCAGATACGACCTCAGCTTTCCCTTCCTTGAAAACATTACATTATCTCAAATATCCTTCCATTTTTAAAACCTTTTACTTTGAAAATCTTCAGGGTCACAACTGCCCAGGATTTGTCAGTAGACCATTACTACAATAATAATTATAAGATGAGCACACATTAAGGAAAAAAAACATTACCTAAAGGAGTGATTCCATAGAATTCAGCTTCATGCCTGAGAACATTAATACTCACTCCCCTAGAGAAATAGGAAAAAACCATAAATCAACAAGAACAAAGTGAGGCAATACTTTGAATATAAATGCTTGCATACAACTGGATATTACAAATCTAAATATCAAGCTACCTAACTGTTTATAGAATTACCACAAAATTCATTCAACATGCTGATGTTTGAGATTTTAAAGTGATCTTAATTTGACTCAATTTTCATTAAAATAAAGATAGAGAAACAATAAAGAAATACACTGCAAGAAGTGGTCTACATTACAAGAATCTACTAACAAAACAGAATGCCACCACTTCTGTTTCCACCACGACATACATAGACTCTAGGCCTGGTCCAACATCTGTGAGGGAGCTGAGCCACATACCAGGCACCCAACTAGATGAGTAAGATAAAATATTCATCACTTGAAGACACATTTTGGATTGATATGAACTTCTTACCGTAAGTCTAACTCCTTTGTGCGAAGAAAATTTAAAATGGGTGCAAATGCTGCTGGATCTCGATCAATAAATATCTGCAAAGAAAAATTTCTGTCCTTGAGTACTGTTATGGAGCAACCATCAGCTAAAGTGCTATTTTATGCTCAATGTGGGAAAGAGGAGTTGAAGATGAGGAAGTGAGCAGATAAACAAAACTCAAAGTTTTTGAGCCTCTTCTTTGTTCTCATTATTCTACTGTCCACTAATTAATTCCTATAGGACATATATACAAACACTGTTGCAAATAGATGCCACTTAATAAATCTGTTCTTTAGGTTCTAGTCTCCAGAAAGGACAATGGATGCTTTCACTTTCTAGCATGTGTTCAATATGCAGTAACTGTAATAAGATCTCAAGATAGATTTTGGCTTTTTTAAATTAAATTACCATCAAAACTCTACAATTTTAGCAAAGTACTTGGGTGCCTTACTATTGCTCAACAAGATTACTGTAATTATAGTTTTCTCTTTAGGAATATCATACCACAGACTGAAATGGTGATGGCTACATGTTTTTGCCAAAAAAAAAAGTGACATTTCCATGTTGCATTACTCAACTACCCGTGCAATGCCTGTCTAATGAAAATCACACCTCAATGCAATACAGCAATTGGCATTTGCTCTGTTTAAGACAAGTAGAGTTGCTGTTTCTGCATTACCTATATAATGCATAATTAGCATAGAAGTACGAACATTGTTCAGTTTCCCTTAGCTTGAAACAAAGATGAAAAGCAAGAAAGCCAGGGGTGTCACTCATTTTCAATGAAAGTTTAGCCTGACTCAGGCAGTGTAATTCCATTACCATCCACAGTGAAAATGCTTTAGGAGAGAACCTAACCAAAAGCATAACACTGAATTAATGAGTTACAGCACGTTCATTACTCACAGCACCAGTTTCATCCTTTAGTGTTGAAATTCTTCCGCTCAGCAAACTGAAAAACAGGAAATCTTCATTAGATGTCCCCAAGAAATGTACTGACACAAACATAGGGTAGGAACACTCTCTGGGTCAGTTAGCTCTCCTTGATTACTTTTTGGTAACACAGTTTATCAGAGCAAACAAGGCAGCCAGAATGCTGGAGGAGTGAAATATCTCTCCTGGACAAAGGAGAAGTGTATGCACACCTAAGGAAAGTCTCAAAGCTGCATCATAATGACCTTCAGATCTCCAAAGAAAATAGACACAAGCCTGAAAGGATGAAAAAGTTTTCCCAGGCCCTTAGAGGGCTGTGTAGTTTGTTAAAATCTAGTTAAATTGGTAAAAGCTGCTGAAGCAAAAATGATGAGTAAACAACCCAGTCTGTAAGGACTTACTGGACAAAAGTGGCATGAGTTCATTTTTACACAATTCTACTTCAAAGTTCTTCTCCCATCAGATTAAAGTATTTTTTCTCCAGACCCATATAAAACAGAATGTCAAAATCTCATTTTACAGGTAAGATGGGCACCAACACCAACAACTTTCATTTGATTCTGGATGACAATTATCTGAGATTTTTCAGTATTGGATAGCTTTCAGAACAACCTCCTTAGCATATTTTGTGTTGAGACTGGGGAGTAGCATGAAATTCCTCCTTGTTCCATTCCTTGCATGCCTCAAAGAAGGTGACATTTCCCTGACATTTCATTTATCTGAACATTTCAGTAAAATAGGAACAGGAAATGCTGCATATGTCAGCTGCTAGGCTTTTATTGGGAAAGACATCTAGAATATAAAAATTAAATGTAAGGAAGAAAAATTGCCAGCATTTAGGTCTTCCTCTGTGGCTTTAGGATTAACTGGAGTGATAGAGGTACAGCAGCTGCAGAACAAAATACAAACCTGCAGAACTAGTAATGGCACTGATGTAAGTAGAGGATGTTCAATAATTCAACAGCTTCTGCATCACAACTTAAAACCCTCAAAACTTTGAAGTAACTCAGAGTAGAGCAATAACTCAAAAAAACTCCAAACCAAACCAAAAATGTTAAAGGCACTGCTAATGCATATGGCCAGTAAGATCACAAGTGTAAACAGAGTCACAGCCAGTGGCATGTCCCTTTCCTGCAGAACTGGAAGTTATTTCCACAATACTCCATCTAAAAATGACAACTCCTCAGCACATATGAGGAGCTGCCATGGCTACATTCAAGCAAGAAGATGCCTCTTGGGTAACAGCTTACTTCAAATTAATCTGTCCCATTGCTTGAGATGGGGGGAAAAGCGTTAATATGGTTCACAACATAAATTAAGAACTGAGAACTTTTTTTTTTTTTTTAAGACTGTTAATTTGTGTTTGTTGAATGTGATGATATATTACAAATACCTGGAAAAAAATGAGTCTGGAATCCACATCAGTGTTTGTCTTGATGTGCTGAACCTATGAAAACAAAGTTACAAGTTCAGAATCAACTGCAAAATTGGAAGCAAGGCTGCTTTATCTAAAATTCCTTGATTTGTCCTACAAAGCTAATATCATACAGGTTTGGGAAGTTTGAGATGTTTAAAATACCTGCAACAAGTCAGAAGTTGCAGATTCTTTGCACAGATTGTCCTTAAGCATGAAGCAGGACCATCTGGAGACCACAAAAGTAACATTCCTTATATGTTTGTAACACACTGTCCCAAACATCCTGTATTTCCTGGTTCCCACACTTCAACATTAATGCTTGCAAAAAACCTTCCACAAAACCCAAACACTGCTCCACACACAAAACCCTAACAGTAAAATATATATTTATCATCAGTGTGGTTTATTTGTCAATAACTGCACATTATTTTGCTGCTCTTACTTAGGACTGAAAGGGTGCTACATTATGCACTGCAAAAGACTTCAAGTTAGACTTCAAGTGAGATTCAAGTTAATATTTTATAGGAACATGAATTATTTGCCATTTTGGTATTTGGGCCCCTCTTGGGGAGGAGGGAGGGGCAATAACAATAACAGTTAAAAGAAAAAAAAAACATTTTTGACTCTGAATCATATTGTGAAATAATACAAATGATAATATAACTTATGATACCAGACAGTACTTTACATAATAAATAACTATGGATTATTTTATACTACTTCTGGTTCTGATTTAACATGAAGGAAGACAACTGAACTGGCAGCTTGGACAATGAGCTCATGCTCTGCATCACTCTCTGGCTGTACATATCCTCTTACTAGTGCCATGACTAAGAAACCTCTGGTGACCTCTTCATTAATGGAAAACAAAAAGGATATGCAAAAGTAAAATTCCATTGCAACTTGCCATTTAGTACAGGATTACAAAATACAAAATATTTTTTGAATGAAAATACTTAGTCATAATTTATATAATTTTCACTGCTAGTATTTTCCAGGTTTGGGGGGGGGAAGTAAACAAACCCCATCCCCATTACTTTATGCCCCCTAAGAGGCAGAAACACAGAGGCTATGTGGAACTATATAAAACATGGATTGTGCATTTGCTCACTGCAAACATAACAATGGCAAATCTGTTCTTAACAGAAAAGCTACAGTGTCAGTGTTCTAAGCACAAGCATGCACAAAGCCTTTCCTGAAAAAAAATTAAAAACGCTTCTCTAATCTACTTCTAAGTACTTTTGCTCAGCTTTTCTTATCAGTAATACAGGTCACTACCTCTGTCTAAGAGTAAGGGATGATACATTTAACGATATAATAGCATGTGAAAACAATGAATTACATTAATTTGATCCAGAATTAATCCAGATACTGCTTGTTACTATAAGGATTGATGCAGCATCACCATCATCCTCTTTCAATTTTATCAGTGTGTTCAGACAGCACAGGATTTCCTGTCTATAATTTAGTACTATGGTACTAGTTTAGTAAGCAATAGCTCATACTAACATATACTTTAGAACTTTTAATCCATAGGCATTAATCTATGTAAACAGCCAGAGTCCTCCTTTCCAGATGCAGAAAGAAGCTCAGCCAGCAACATTTACATGCATTGGTGTATCTGCAGCTCCATGCTGTGGTCAGACAGGCCTCTTATAAGGAAAACTAGGCAAAGCCAGGGCAAAATCCTCAAAAGACCCTTAAGCATATGACAGCTTAAAGTTATTTGAAAGAAAATATAGGTAATTGGAAACAGATGTGACAAGTGAAAGCTACAAAACAACCATTTTCAAAGTCTATTTTCCGTGCAGGGTTACATTATAACCAGAGGGAGATACAGAGTCAAAGGAATTCACCCAAATTGATACAGTAATTTCTGTGAACATTAACTTGCAATAGACTTTTGTTCACAGTAAAGGAATTCACTGAAGTTGTGACCAGAAGTGACAGAGCCATCACACAAAAGGGAGAAGTCCTGACCCTCCCAGGGAGCAGTGGGGACCTTGTGTCTGAGCATGGAAAAGCTGGAGTCTCTCTAGTACGTGCTCCACAGTATAACTTGTGTCAGAAATAGAGGGGACTGCTCATTTCCTCCTCTCATACAATTCTACAAACAACACTAATAGTTTCAGGTTTCTAGTGAGAGTAATGAGAACTACTGAAGAGGAGGAAACGTGTACAGTACCCCACTCTCACCCACTTGCTGTGCACATCTTCCACTCCACTATCAGCTAAGAGTCACCTGCCCTTGCAAACTGAAAAACATGGCTCAGGTGTAGTTTCCAAAGGACATGGGCACTACAAGGGAAGCTGAGCTTGCAAAAGACCAAAACTTCTCACACAGGAGTACTACAGTACAGTCTCTCTATTAACGGGGAAATATCCATGTACACATTTCCTACGGCTTACATCCAAATGTTGACTAATTTGCCTCATTCTTCCCACCTCTCTGTGTAGGCAAGCCCTCTGAGGGTGTGTATTTCTTCCTTGATTACTGCCTTTCCATAATTCTTCTCTGCAGAGGCATTTAATAAGGAAAGCAGCTTTAAGATTCCACAGGTAATAAAATCCTAAAAGTTAAACTGGCCTGTAATTTCAGATACAGAGTTCACTGAAGAACCTTATGCAGCATAACATGAAATCTGGTCCAAGCCTACATCAAAGTTATCCTGAAAGTATCATTACAGGTGAGTTTCACCCGCGCAAGTTACAAACAGTTTCTCTGGGTTGAACCAGGTTCTTAATATCTTACTAAAGCAAAGGAATTCTGCATTGATTTCTACGGCACTCCAGTTTAAGAAAGGCTGCAGCACACAATTTAGTTAAAAGATCGAGTCCATGCTCTGAGTAATGCAAGAAAATTCTTAAAATAGCAGTAGTAGTTCTTACTACTTCCAGCTGTCTCCACGTTGTGCACATTACTTGGGAAAACACATTACTTCAGTTTCCTCGAGCTACAGTGATCTGAATGATTTCATGCCTGAGCATTTTGACAGGAATGTTTGCACTGTTTATCATGCAGATTCTGACTACAGCTGTCCCACAATTCTCTGCCTCAGCCTGCCAAAACCTCTACATCTGCCAGCTTCCACACTTCCAGCGTACATTTGAAAACAATACAGCTCTTTATTCTCGTTGATACCAGCGGTATCGTATCAGCTATTTTAATATTTTAGTCTCTGAGGCTGCTACACAGACTGTTCACTAGCAGCCTACGCATGTGACAGCAGGGCAAAGCTTCTATCCCTGAAGAAGCTGGATTCCCGTAGTCTCTAAGGTGTATGTAGAGCAGGCTGCCCTGGCACCACGGGCAGACGCCACGCGGAGCTGCCAACCCGCCCCATGTCCTCCTGGGGTAGCCCCGGCCCCGCAGAGTGCTGGGGGAAGGCTCATCCCGGCCGTGCCCCGCGGGGCAGCCCCAGGCACGAAGCCCCGCCACGGCCGGGCGGGCTCGGCAGGGCCGCTGGGCGCTGCCCCTTGCTCGCCCCTCGCCCGGCCCGGCCCGGCCGCTCACCTGGTGCCGCCCACGTTGAGCTGGATGATCTCCCCGCTCCCGGCTCCGGCGAAGCCGCCGCCGTTCCCCGCCATCTTCCCCGCCGCCTGCTCCAGCCGGCGCCCGCCGCCGCCTCCCGCCGGGACCTCGCGGTCGGGGGAAGCAGCGGCGGAGCCCGGCGAAGGCGGCGGGGAAGGAGGCGGCGGGGGATCGCCCAGCGGCGGCCGGGGCAGGGCCGGCGGCCGGGCGGGCTGAGGCCGCACGGGCTCCCGGCGCTCAGGCCCGGCCGGGGGCGGAAGAGGCCATGGCAGCAGCGGCGGGAGGAGCGGGGCCGGCGCGGGCCGACAGGCCGCCGAGCGGTGTCGGAACGCGGCCGGTGCGGGAGGCGGGGCCGGCCCGGCGGCGGCGGGAGGAGCCGGCAGCGCCCGCGGGCAGAGACGCGCCCGGAAGGGGCCGGCGGGGCCCTCCCGCCCCGGGAGCCGCGTCACGCCTGGGGCACGGGAACCGCGGCACCGGCGCTGTCGTCTGGTGCGGTTTGAAAGGAACGGGGAGCCGCCGCGACCCCCGCCTTTAAATAAAGAGAAGGGCAACGGGGCTGGTGAAGGATGTGGAAGCGCAAGTCCTGTGAGGAGCAGCTGAGGGAGAGGGGGTTTTAGCCTGGAGAAAAGGAGGCTCAGGGGTGACCTTATGGCTCTGTGCAAGTCCCTGAAAGGAGAGCGCAGCCAGGTGCGGGTCGGTCTCGCAACGAGTGACAGGACAAGACACCACGGCCTCAGGCTGCAGCAGGGGAGGTTAAGGTTGGACCTTAGGATGAATTCCATCACAGAAATGGTGATCAGACATTGGAATGGACTGTTCAGGGAAGTGGTGGAGTCATCATCCCCAAAGGTGTTTAAGGAAAGACTGGATGTGGCACTTGGTGCCTTGCTTTAGTTGATGGGGTGGTGCTCAGTCATGAGTTTGATTTGAGGGGTCTTTTCCAACCTAATTCTCTGAAAGCCATGACTAGAGTGAGGTCTTACTCGACCTTGCATCCTCCCACCCACAGGCACCCCAGGCTTAGGAGCTCAGGCCCCTGGTAAATGTCAATTCTGTATGAGAGAGGCATGGAAAATGAAAGTTCCTTGAAAACTAAATGAGAAGGCAGTGAGCAGTGCTGTGGAGTTTAGAGCCTGGTTGCAGCCTGCAATCATCAATCAAATTCACCAATTACAGGACAAAAATACTAGACATGAACATGACATATCCAAGCCCACAATGCAGGCTTTTCAGGAAAAAAAATCCATCACATCACTCCATAAAGAAAAATTGAGGTGGAAATAAATGATAGTGTGGTTAGTAAAGGAAGTCATAAAATCATGGTTTATATTTTTGAGGGCAGGCTTTATGATCAATTCCTACACTCAAACAAGGAAAAAAATAAGCAAACATGAGCCTAAATTTTCAGTGATATTTGTCCTAGACATTGAAAACCCACAGGGAGGATCCAGGCTCCATTTAAACCTAATGTTTTTCCATGGGACTGAATGGATAGACTTCAAGCATGCTCAAAAACTGTGTTTTGAATACATTGTGAGCTTAGGAGTAAACTGCTTGAAGTTACCTGGCTACTTCCTCACTTGCATACCTTGGAAATTAAAGGTTTGTTCCTCTAGTCATATTGTAGAGCCAAATTGACAAAGGCTATGAAGATGCCATTGTCAGACCCTGAAGTTTTTTGGAGGAATGACTTCTCTTTCACAAGACCCTATGCTCTCACAGTGAAACAAGCTGTGCTGGCTGTCTGGAGCTAAGTGTTTAACCAGCATGGTGTGTAAAAGTCAAATATTTCTGTAATGTGTTCTGAATATGTTAACACAGCTGCTTCTGTGGTGTGTTTTGCCCTACAGCCCAAGAGAAAAGGAAAATTAAAAAGCAGCTGAACATGTCACCAAGCCCTAGGCCTTCATGCTTTCTGTATGCTTTAGAGTCTGGCTGTAGCTTGCATTTCTTCTTGAGTTCAAGAAGAGACATGCTTTCAGATTTCTGCTGAGTTGTCCTCTTCTTTCATGGAAATTATAATAATAGGAAGTAATAAATGTTCTGGTGTGCTATCAGGCACAGAAGGAAATTGAACTTCTCTTATGTCCTGGTGGAATCCTCTAACCATTAAAATACTGGATAAAAGACTGGCATGGGATATTTCTTTTCTTCTTGTTGAGAGGAAGACTGACACTCCCTACTTCAAGCCTCAGCTTGGCTCCTAAACCATGTTTGCCTCAGAGTGTCTGAATACCATGAAATTTTAGTTTTGCTTGTTCTTAAATAAAACTTGACCATCACTGACATTTGTCACTCAATAAATGAAAGTCCATCTGGGAAGAAGTAATGCAAGAAAATCAGCTGTGCATTGATGCATTCTCCTACAGCTGCAGTCCTCCAGTGCTTCCACTAGATGCCTCTATTGTTATTAAACTTCCAAAATGTAATTCCTGTTTAGTCTAACCATTCAAGGCATGTTATCAAGACCTTTTCTCTTGATATTGCAGCTCAAGTACATGATTTGCAATCACTAAAAAATCCTCAAGCCTATTTTAAAGCACACATCACATCAACTTTATACAATATTAATATACAAAGCAACTGTGACCTTCTAATTAATTCATAATCCTCTCCCAGCAACCAGACATAGAAGGGTCACACATGGACCCATATGCAAAAAGTAGACATCAGAATGAAATATATGTACTTCTGAGTAATGATTGTTCAGTTTTGGAACTAAGGAGGCCTGTGCAATGGGTTATTGGCTCTATGGTGGTGCACACTGAAATTCAATTTCTTTAATTGCAATAATTCAAGCTAAGAGTACAAGGAAAGACTTCTTACACTCTTTTTTTCACTTGGGTGTTAGTGCAGTTTTCTTGTGGAACATCCTGTATCCTGGCTAAGAAGCTAGTTATTTTCTTCAAAGGAAGGCAAATTCTGATGTATCAATTGGATTAAGACACAATTCCCCCAGTGGTACCCATGCCCTTGAAGCTCTTTAAAATTAAAGGCTAGGGAGTAATTGATACTCTTTGGCAAGGACAAGGACCTGTTTTGCTTAGTTATTAACTGAGAAGCAGTGTGGCTCCCCAGGAAGCCAAGAGAAATTTGGTAGTAAATTCCTTCTCTGCCTCCTAAGTAGGTCTGTAGACTGGGAGATTTTCTCATGAAACCTGAGACCATTGTGACGGGGATCTTGTCTCTATAGCTTCCTGTAAAAGGTCAGTCTTGATTGCTGGTGTTACACAATAACAATGCCAAATAAAAACATTTCTACCATCTGCTCTAAAGGGAGGAGCCTTGGAACCTCCCTAGCAGAGTCACTCTGGAAAATGATGCCATGAGTCACTAGGAACAATGGTTCATGCATGCTCAGTTTTTCCTCAGCTTTGCTTACAATCACTTTGCTTGGAGGGCCTAAAGTTTGGAGGGAATTCACTTAGTAGCTACATCCAGTAAAGAGTGTTAGAATAAATAGGCCACAGGGGAGAGAGGAAGCTCATGGGATTAGGCGGAGTATGCATTTCTTCATTCCTGAACATATGGTTGTTGTTACAAATTAGGAAACAACCTTTATTTTCAGCGTGCAGATGCAGTGCTGCTCAGTGGGTGGCTACCAAGGACGTTCCCTTTGCCCAGAGCAGCTCCACCCCACAGCTGAATAAAAGGGATGTTAGCAGAAATGTCTATAAAGGCCTCTTTTTCCCATCTTAAAATAGAATGAAAGGAAGGAGATGATCCAGAATCAGGTCAGAAGCAGCTTCCTAGAAGGGGAAGAAAGATTCATCAATGTTTGGTAAAGAACTATGTATCTGAGTGTGCTGAATCCCTGGAAATTATTAAAACCTTCATTTTCAGAAAAAAAAGGACAATATCTTTGTGTTCAGCAATTCTAGGGGAGATTTTTATTTTGGCCCCACACAGCATTTGTTCTCAGTTACCAAGTGTGGGATGTCCAATACTCCTGCTACAGAGCACTACTAAGTTCTGCTCCCCATCTGACTGCCAGGACCACATGCCACTCAACAGCTTTTCTGTATTTGATATGTTCCTCTGCTAAATTAAAAAATAAAAAATAAAATTCAAGTCTACCATCTTTTTGAAAAGTTCCTCTTCTTTATAGTAGTCAACACAAATTTATCATGCAAGTAAGTGTTAAATTAATCACCCTAACAATTTTCAGTATATTCTGGTGAGGCTGGGTGAGCTGAGACATCTCAAGTACATTAAATTTACAAGTGATTTTGCTAATACATGCAGTGTCCACAGTGTGGGGCTGTTTGCTAGTACATGTCTATTGTGGAAGTCCAGGCTTTTTTGCTTTCAGGGCAGTGGAAGAACACCTCTGCTGCAGACTCTGGTTTGATTTGAAAACCCCTTGAAGTTTGTGTGCAATGGATGCATTTGTGTTCATCATTTAAGTCATTCAGCTTAAGTTTTCTACATTTCTGTATGGAGTTGTATTCTGTTTATGATCTGGATGTAGCTAGTAATCAAATACCTTCCCCAAGACTGCAGTCTATCCTACACAAACAGGGTTAGATTGTAGTAAAGGAGCAGAGCTTCATTTATGTTGGACTGCTGTGCATTAAGCATCCTGGTTCTTCAGTCTGAGTTTGTAAGAGCCACAGAGAGGACTGAACAACATGAGACTTTCTAAAGAGCAAAACACAAATGTTGAATATAAATATATCATATATATCTGTGAAAAACTTTGATAAACTCAGTTATGTTGTTCTCTTTATGCTTCCTCTGTCATTTTTCAGCCCATCAAGGTCGATCATGCTCAAGTGTTTTAACACTTGTTTTGTAGTTCCTTGTTTCAATTGCAACAGTTGAACTGTTAGAGACAGACACTTCATATTCTGTATGTGAAGTTGATACTGGAACACCAAAAAGCTTTTTGCCTCCTCTGAGCAAAAAGAACTGCTGTCATTTGGTCTAAACTACCAGCAAAATAACTCTATGTAACACCTTCTTCCTCAGTGTGACTCTTACCCTATGTTGGTAATAAATCTGGGTGTCTTTCTGACAGGCTGATGGCAGCCATTGGAATGCAAGCCACTGCATCAGCAGGTGACCTGTCTAGCATTTAATTACCTCTCCATGTGAAATTCATGCCATCTCTGCAATACCTTCTTGTCCACGTTCATTTTACAGCCATCAGATTGCCTCCTAATGAAGAAAGGTTGAAGTGAGTGTTCAGCTGGGTATTTGTGGGCTGATCTACTCACTGCCATTTGAAAACCAAAGTCTCATACCATACAACAGCACAAGGGGGCAAGGGTTTTCAAAATATTTTCTTGTTATTTGGTTTTCATTGCTGGATTTGCCTGAAGGAAGAGACACCTGCTAATTCCTAGAAGTTCTTCCAGCTTGATCCTCTGGATACTCATTGAATTGATGGATACTTACACCCAGATATCCAGAAAGCTCACCTGTGAGCAAGGTGCCCTGAACTTACCTTGCCTCATTGACTGCAAAGAGTTCAAAACTGTGCTGCTTCCATTTTTACTCACTGCTTTTTTGAAATTACACATATCTGTGTGAACACCTTGGTGAAGCTTTTGGAGGTTCAAAATACAAATTTAAACATCAATACCAATCTATTCTTCATCTCTGTTAATATTTTAAATGGTAACACCTATAATGTCAGCACCTTGTCTAAGTGACTGTCAACCAATGCTTAACAAAACATATGTGAGTGTATGTATATATGTATGCACTTCATGCTTCTTTCTAGATGGGTGAAAGAAAAGTAAGAAAAGTAATTTTACTAAATATTTTATTTAGAATAATTTTAATAGCTAAGTTAGTGTGTGGAATTTTTGTCTCTAGAGTGGAAGACTGCTCTTACTTGTTCTGCCCAAAATTGTTGGAGGAGGAGAATTGTCTGTACTCCCTGTACATCTCTTCATGAGAACTTTTTAATTATGTTGGCTGCCACCTGCATATTCTGCTTTCCCTTGAGTGAGTGAACAAATATAACTTAATATCCTTTTTCAAAGGTGTGTTCAGTGATAGGTTCTTTGATTTACATCACAAGGAGAATAAACCTCTGAAAAAAAGCAAATTAAGCCATGCTTATGGCTGTTGTACCAAAAAGAGTTTGTCATTTGAGCAGAGCAGTGGAGCTGGAGCACACCAATGAGCTCACACAGCAAGACCATCCTTGCTGTTGCTGCATGAGCAGACAGGGAGGTGGACTGACAAGTGGCTGAACAGCCAAGCCCAGGGTATGGTATCAGTGGCATGAAGTCTGATTGAAGACCAATTCAAAAGATATTTGGATATGTCCCAGGGCAACCAGCCATAGTTGGCCCTGAACAGGGGGGCTGGACCAGATGATGTCAAGAGGTCGCTTCCAAACCTCAACCACTCTGTGATTCTCTGAATATGGCTGTGTATTTTAAGAATGGCTTTGGCTTTTCAAACCACAGAGAAGCATGGCTTCTGAGCTTCCTTTGGTGGCTAGTGGACTTCCTTACCATTCTTTATGACAATGCATCTTCCTAACACACATTTTTAAATCATTTATCTTAAATAATGAGGTTTAGGTAATGTTGAAACTAATAAAACCTTCTATGCAATTAAAAAGAGGATGTGACTTTTTCTGTAGTCACGCAGGTGCAGCATCCCTAATTTCACCTTACCAGATTCTATTCCTTGCAGGATGATGTTCTCTAGTTGCTTATCATATTGCTGGTCTTCAGGCATTTAGGCTGAAATTTTCCAGGTTTTGTTTCTTCCATGGTCTCTACTTGGAAACTGAGAACACTGGAAATTTTTCTGGATATCAAAAATAGGGAAGCAAGATCTCCTTTTAGAGAGGCTAACAATTCTTGGGTTTACTTGAAATATTTGAACATGACTTCAAATTTGGCAAGATAATCTTCTTTTAATATGGGGGAATATAATCTAATTAAGGGCCACTGAAATTTGACCAAGGTAAAAACCTAAATCCAAGCTGTTCAAAAACCAACCTAAACTTTTAAAGCATACTCTGAGAAACATCACTTGGAAAGTCTTGTCAAATTTAAAAATGTCCTTTGCACATTATTATTGGACCAATACATATTTCAATGCATTTTAAACAAATTTTCATTTATGCTATCCCTTTCTTCCTCCCTAAATAAAGTATAATTAAGAGTCTTCCAGGGAGGAAATGGGAAGCCGTGATTAGGCCTATACATGCAGGTAGAGAGAACCTTGATCGCCAGCTGCTGTGCAACACAGCTGCTTCTTCCAAACTGGCCTGGGTGGTGCATAAGTAGAAACACCCAGAGTAAAGAGTAGGGGAAAGCCAAACTTTTGCAGGTCACCTGGAAGACTATTGACAATTTTACCTTTCCTTTATGTATTCTCCCTATTCTCATCTTCACTGATGATGATTTCAGATGGTGGGGTTATTTTGTTGTGTGATGTGATTTCCTTTGTTTCTCATATCTCAGAGTTGTATGGCAGAAACCTCTGTTATTTTGGAATGGTTCATTAGCAGTATGTCAAACAACAAGAATGTAAAATACAAAATCCACTTCTAACACTATATAAAATAAAAGGCAAAACTGCATTATTTTCGCACCTTGCCAGAACAATTTTTTCTTACCACAGAAGCAATTAGTGTTGCATCATCTTTCTTTTCATATTACAGTCACAGTGCTTGACTCAGGAAAGGTAATTTTCCATTTTCTGTGTTAGCATTACATACACACATGAAGTCGTATTCATGGAAAAAAAATTCTAATTTTGAATAAAACTTCTGAAATCTCTTGAGAAGCTAGAAATGAATAATAAAGAAACCATTCAGCGCTTCTTGAAATGGACTCATCACAATGAAGATTGCCAATATTTTTTTCTTTTCATGTTTCTGGAAAAAATAAATCCCTAGAAATGCTGCAAAGATAAAAAGAGTCTTCCATAGTGTATTTCAACTTTGCACAGCAGAACTAAGACTTCTGTTCAAAAATCTATTAAAACATTATCTTAGCTAATATTACTAGAGGGACAAAAAATATTAACTATGGAAGGTTTTTCATTACACAGAAGTCTCCAGCCATGGCTCAGACAGAGACCATTACTGTCATTTCACATTTATATCAATTAGTGTTCTATCCTTACCTTGCACACTGCTTTTCAACTTGTCATCAGATATTGAAATAGAAATGTGGAAGATTTCCTTGGGGGTATGGTTTAGGGAGGCAGAGAAAGTAATTTAGAGAATATGTTTGAGGGAATGAGTTGTGAAAGAGTGGAAGCCACATTTGAGAGAAAGTATAACAGCTAATATTGAAAGCTCCTTGGTTCAAGTCAGTATTAAAAAAAAACAACTGAGGAGATCTCTCAAACTTTGGTGATAGCAACAAGAATACAAAGACATAAATTAGCAAATAGAAGAAAAGATGACTGTTCTCATTTGCAGTCAGTGACCCAAGTAAACAGAAGAAAATGCATCTGAAATATAACAAAAAATACAACATTCTTTTTAATGTTAGATTAATATATCCTGCTTTAAAAAAAATTAGCCATGCATGTGCATGATGAAAATGCCAATAGTTACACTTCATGTTTATTATAAGCAAAATGTCACTTCATGGTGGTAAAGAAATGCCTAATTCTGTTCAATAGATTTCTGATACAGGATTTCTGAATTGTTCTATGATAGATTTACTTTTAGACATTGGAAATAATTGAACTGGCTTGAAAGGGACTCACTTTCAACAGGTGGGAACCTTGCTGTTTTTAAATTTGGCTTAAAAATATCCCCATATGAAAATCCAAATATTTAGTTATGCAAATGGTACGTTATTTTCAAAATCATGACCATAAAGTCCAATAACTTCATCAGTGCCCCAAGTCAGAGTTAATAAAATTCCCACTATGGATTTTTCACCCCCAGGTTGGCAGAGAAATGCTATATAATTACAGGTTACAAGCTGGTTGATGGTGACTTCATGAGTCACACAAAAGGATAATGAGACATTTCTTTCATAAAATGCATTTAATGAGTAATGTTTCTACTTATTCGTTTCTCCTTTAAATGCATACTTGAGCTTTATATCTCTGATTTCCTGCATTTCCAGAAAAATGCTTCACATACTACAATATACATGCCAGTTTATGAATCATGAGCTTTTCTGATTTTCGTTAAATTCTCAGTTTAATAACACAAGATGTGAAAAGACAGTCAACACTATATCAGATAAAATGCCAGTAGCAGCTCACTGGGAGTAATAGCAGCAGTGTGGTTTCACTCCAAACTTCTTCACAGAACTGTGCTCCTTAGTGCCATTCAGTAATCTATTCCGGTTTAAATTAAATTCACACCTGATATGGAAAATATTTAAATTTAAAATGCTTTCATGTAATCATATATAAATAAATAATACATAAACTATATCTTCACCTAATATTATCTGTATTTGTGTCTATTTTATTTCATTCTTAATTCAGAGGATTATGAAATGTACTTTTGTTTTCAAACAGCTGGGGATGACATTTCTGGTTTGTAAATCTTCAAACTGATCAATTAAGCACTTAATATATTACCATATTTCTAATATCAGAAACACTATGTTTTAAATGACAACAAAAGCAGTTCATTGCATTTCTCCAGGCTTGCACCTCTCCATTTACCCCATGCTAGCCTATTTATCAGACCACCTCTTTTCTCCAGCCACCCATCCAGCACAGGCTCCCCTCTCTGAAGGCAGTCAGCAACTACTCCAAACCTCTTACTGGCATATGCCACACACAAACATTCAAGTTACTGTTTCCCTTGGCCACCAGGTTGTGTTCCAGAGAAAGAATCCAGTTTCCAACCAATAAAATAATAATTTCTTTCCTATTCAGGATCACAGAGCTGAACTGGGAGCCCAAACTGGAGAAAAGGGATACTTGAGTCTGATCTGGACTTAATGTCATGGTTATAGTGGGTTTGCTAACAGCACAGTGCATGTGCTTTAATAATTTTCAGTCCTCCTTAAAGACCACAATATGTCCTTGTCACCCTGCTGATGACAATGGTCACTGTCATGGTCCTTCTTTATATCCAGGCTGTAGTGACCACAATTAAACAACAAAAATGTGTCCTCCTAAAGCTTGTCACTGACTGGATATCTTATGCCTGGAAGCACAACCATACTTTAACCTATGGAAAATAAATGTGCTGGTTTGGGTTTTTTTCCTTCATGTCTAATTCCTGTGGAGCTTCCTTTTCTATGAGTTACATAATTTAGTGGCTTCAGGAGGTTTTTTTCTCTTTTTCAGTCAAGCCCAATGAAATGCCAATTATTAAGACATAAAATTCTTCATCCTGTGTGTGGTAACTGTGTGATAAATTGCTTCACGATAGAAGCAATATAAAGTCTAAGATATTGTTAGGTTTTTAATAAAGATCTGAACTTGATGCCTACTTAAAATACATTTTTTTAAATTTCATTAACAACATTTTGTGGTGATGAATCATCTTACAGAAAACTCACAGCTATTTCTTATTGTGCTAAAGTCTCTTAAAATTGAAAAGAAACTTAAAATTGGAAATTGTTTAAACCACAGTACATTAACGCATTTACAGAATTAGTAAATGTGAAAAAAAGAAATTTATAATATATTTAAAATTTTATATATTTATAATAATATTTTTCTTTATTGAAAATATAGCAAAAAAAGTGAAAGTTACCTAACAATATTGAAATGCTGCATACTTGCTGAATACTGACATTCCTTAAACCAAATCTTCTGAATTCATAGTTGAATTTTTTATACCATGGCCAATATATTGCTATTTAAGAGCTACTCTGTTCGAATTAAAAAGGATATATACATAGAAGCAAAAAGGATGATCAACTTAAACCAGTCAAAAGATAAACCCATTTTAATGGACCGGCTGTAACATGAAAATAGGCAGCATTTATGATCCATGTAAATGGATATGGAGAGAATGATTAAGTATTCATCTGAGAGCCATCTGACATTGAGGTAGGTTCTCTTTTCAGTCCCTAGGAAAAAAATTAAATCTAATGGAAAGTAAAAGCTCTACACACTTTGAGTGCACTTTTTGGAAACCTGGAAAACAAAAGTGTTTAAGTCAAGAGGGTGATAAAAGAGGATATGGGGAGTTGAGTGCACTTTTCTTCTATCTCATTAGTTATATTGATACTAGTCAAAAACTGAATGACAGTTTTGCTTAAATTCGGTGATTTTCAGGGGCTTTGAATATTTGGCTATAACATTAACTGTCATGTTTTTAATGTACTTCACTCTAAATAATAAAATATTAATACTGTTCTTTCCTTCTTTTAAAAAGGAGAAAATGTCCTCATTAAGACCTTGTATAAGACTGTAAACAAAATTATTGTTTGTTGGGTTTCCAGAAAACTGCATACATTCTATTTAAATTGGTTTTTCTATCTACTTTTCAGGCATTTACCCTATTATTCTGTCATAAAACTGACAAATCATAAAGCTGTTTTCAAAGTTTAAAAAGGGCTATTTTGCTACTGTTTACATGGCATTTCATATCATTCTCCCTTAAAAAAAAATTAATTAAAAGTGCTTGAGAATCGGTACTTTAATATCCTGAGACCATGGAAACGTACTCTCTATAGGAGTATCTGAAGGAAAAGATAGCTTCTCATTCTTTTCCTATATATAGATGAACATTTCCAGATTTGTAACACTGCTCCTTATCTAAGTCTTCATCAGGTGCCTGTAGCATTTATGTAAACATATTGCAGGTAGCAAGAGATATTACAGAGTTATGTATTCAAACAGGAAAAAAGCTCCCCACAACCAAACCCCAGAGACTGATAAGAATATAATGAGTGTGAAATTCAGGGAGTTTCCTTATTATTAGGTAGTATTTAGCCTATAATCTGAAATGCTTTTTTAAGGTATGTGTAATCCTAAAGGGATGATCATACTTTTTTAGGGCAAGGGCATCTCTGATGCCCTTCAAATGCAAATCCACAGAGATTCCAATTTACAGTTAACCAAGGGGGCGCCTTTCATTTAAAAACCTTTCTTCAAAGTTCACCAGAAAGTGAGATCCTTTCCTGATCACAATCCAGAGTAAATGAGAAAGCATTTTAAAATAAGTGATACTCAACTGTGCTTGTCCTGTAGATTAGGGCAAATCATAGAACTAGACAGTTCTAATTCACTCCGCTTGTGTTTCCTCCTTCTTTCTCTTGTAGTGAAAATCAGCTGTGATTCTTTATAAAATGTTAGGACAGTCTTAGAGAAGCCTCCCTTTCTTAGTTCTGGCAGCCAACAAGCAGTGAAATGCCCCTCTGTGAGGAGGAGTAGAGAAACAAATCTCCTCTTTCAGTTTATTCACCACTGGAGAAAAATTATTTGCTTTGACTTCCAAATATTGCCGAAGTTTATATTCTTATACTAGCAATAATTAGAACTTTGGGCCATCAGTCTCAAATTGAAGGAGAAGCAAGCAGTTTAAGGTATTCCAACTAAAAAACAGGGAAGAAACGCTGCATTCTATTTCACTGGTTTAGAATATTAATGAATTTGGAACATTCAAAGATGTGTTTCCCCAGAAAGTGCTCTTTGAAAGCAAAAACATAAAACATGATGTTTCTTAAAAAAAAAAAAAAAAGTCAGCTTGTAGGATTGAGCTCTCCAGGATCAGATTAAGGTATCTATTCACAGGGAAAACTTTCCCCACTACTATCTACCCAGCATGGATTGTGGTTACCTTTTAAAGGTCCAAAAACTACCACTGTAAACCGAGCAAGGGTCACAGTATTTGGTTTCTGTTAGAACAGCTCTTCAAGCTCAATGCAGATAGAAAGCAAAACATGGACAAAAAGACAGTAGTATTTCTATATGGATTCAGAGATAATAATATTTAAAGCACTGTATAAAAATAACCTTGTGTTTTAGAAGTGTTGGTCCCTATTCCCTACCATTGCTTCAAGTAAGCCATAACTTCAAACTTTGAATTTCATGCCACTTAGGATAAAATATCTGAATCTTTTACCTCTGAGTCACCTGAATATTAGTATTACTGAAAGTGATGCTGAACACATACCTCTGAGAGTACCCCCTTGGGTTTTAAAACAGACTCTTTTACTTGTCCAACAATTGATTGAGTTTTCAGATCTGTTCGGGGTTTTTTAAATGAGTTAAAAGCATGCCTCTTTCCTACCGTTCTTTGCTTTTAGAAGTATCACTGTCTGTGCTCCATAATGTTGATCCTAAGCAGGACAAACAATAACACAAAAAGATTAATAAAACCATAACCAGGCTTCATCAGAACATGTATTAAGCAATGGGGTAACCTCAAGAGAAACAGAGACACATATTCTGAAACACTGAGAAGGAAATGGTAGCCTATAATGATCTTACACATCAAAGTTCTATTTGGATTTACTGACCCACCGTCTAGAGGCAGGATGTCCTTTATTCTCAATAGTCACAGCTCCATCAGCATTTATATTAACAGCCTTGAGAAAAGGCCCTGAAGCTAAAGCATTTTTGATTTAGACTGTTACTCTTTGGAAGCACAATCAATTTTATTCCTCCATATAGACACCTACTCTGAGTTCTTATGGCCATAATGATTAATTTAAAACCTCTTTTATGTAACATAAAATTCAGTAGAAAACTTCTGTGTTTGCTAAATTTTAGTGCCCTGCATGAAAATCCACATGAACAAAAATATCCTTTTTTTTCATTACTGTAAGACGAAAAGTTGCTTGTTTTAAACTCACTAATAGTTTTGGGGTTTTGTTCTTTTCAGATGAGCACACAAACAAAGGAAAAAAATATGAAAGCAAAATATTTTTGATTCTGGGAACAATTTTATGAAGAAATAAATCCTTTCAAGTCATATCTGCTGGTCAGGGGCATTATAAAAGATGCTAACAGAGACAGAGTACAGACAGACCTTTTGAAACAAAATGGTATAAAATAGCTGTACTGCCTAGCCCCATCAGCAGGTTTCTGCTGACATGGAAGGGAGGGGTCCCAGCTACTGAGTCACTAAAACCACTGCTGTAATGTTGTGTGTTTCTTGGCACTCTTCTAGCCACATGATGAGGTCTGATATTGTTTAGTTTGTAAAAACTGATTTGATTATTGTCTCGAAATAGTAAAGTCCCAGCTGGACCATACCTTGCTTTTCATTCTGGGCTGTCCAAGCCATGCTACATGGGTAAAGATCAGGAAGAAACCTATGTAGGAAGAGAGGTCATTAAAGAGCAGAATCACTATAGAAAATGGAAGTGTTGTACAACATCTTTTTGTCTAGGAGAGGCTGGAAAATGTCCAGAGAAGGCAATGAAGCTGTTGAAGAGTCTGGAGTACAAGTCCTGTGAGGAATGACAGAGGGAGCTGGGGGGGTTCAGCCTGGAGAAAAGGAGGCTCAGGGGTGACCTCTGATTGATCACTCCCTACAACTCCCTGAAAGGAGGGTGTATCCAGATGGGGATCTTTCTCTTCTCCCAAGAAACAAGCAACAGGGAATGGCCTCAAGCTGCACCAGGGGAGGTTTAGATTGGATAAAGTGTTAGCAAGTACTGGAACTGGCAGAAGTTGTTGAGTCACCATCCCTGGATGTGTTTAAAAGATATGTAGGTGTTGTACTTAGGGACATGGTTTAGGGGTGGACTTGAGTGTTAGGTTAATGGTTGGACATGATGATCCCAAAGGTCTTTTCCAACCTAAATGATTCTACAAAAAAATCTCCCAGAAGTATCTTACCTGTTCCCGAAGTTTGACAAGTTCTGTTTTACAGTTTTTCCTGCACCAAATTACCATTCCCTTGTTTGTGAGAGTCAAGTGCTGCTAAAAACCCAGAATTAGTTTAGCTTCTGTGCTATTGTTCTCAATGTTAGACATGTATTTTTATGAAGTTAGATAATTGTACTTTGGTTGCAGGAACTTGCAACTTGTAGAAACTTTCTTAGATTGTCTGTTCAACTTTAGAATATTTAATAAAATTTGCCTATAGCAAAGAAATAAATTAAGGCAGTGATACTTGATTACTCACATAAGTACTGTAACAGTTAAATATCGACTTTAGATTAATAACTTCAAAAGCAATATTGTGGTCCCAGGTAACTGGAGCCTAAGGTCTCTTAAACATTTGTATCCTTGGCTTATGGAAATAATTTCGGCAAACTTTTGTTTAGTGCTCTCCTTGGAAAGATGGAACAGGAAACACCATCTGTTCTGATCAAACACAGGCAATTCATATACTGCCTTCTCACAAAGTTGAATAACCATTTAAACAAAACATACCCCTTTTGAAAGCATTAATCACACATCTATGCACTTCTAACTAGAGTGTACATTACTTACAATAAATTCGAAAATGCAGAATCAAATGTCAAATCCACCATAGCCAAAATTAGTGATACATCTGTAAGATAAATCCTGTTACTTCAGGAATATCTGTACGAAAAGTGTTTTGGCCCAGCCTTGATATCTGAAAGAGCAAAGAGGCAAGTAATATCAGGGGAAAAAACAACCACTCTAATGCTTAATAATTTGGGGTCTTTTTTAGTAAAAATATGTATTTATTTCTAATGTACACTTAGAATAATTTCTTCACTTTTCTATGTTCCTAACTTTCACAAGGACCTTAGTGTAGTATTATAATACATTTATATTTTTAATTAAAATAGGAGAAAAAAGCAGCCCATGCAGAGCAGACCCCAAAATAAAGTGCAGCTTCACAGCTCTTGGTCTTGAAGCAGTATAAAATTCTAGCAATCAACATTATACCTGTCAGTGCTGCAGCTTAAACTAAGCTGAAAGTTAAGGACAAAAATGTGAAAAGAAAAAGGAAAGCACACCAGCATGGTATAGATTATGATAAAATAATAGCCATTCTCTAATCCAAAGGGATTAATGACTTTGATCATTAAAATATTGAAATAATATCAGTCTTCCATAGTTATAAAATTTCTGAGGTATATGTACAAGTGTATTTAAAAGAAAAATCTGTGAGATAATTTTATAAGCAAGCAATAAGTTTTCCTCAAGGCTTTTTACAACACAGGCTTGAAAAGAGCAAGATGACAGTGACATTTGAATGCACTGCACATTGTCTTTTACTGTGTCAGATTTATTAAAAGGTGAAGTAAGTAAAAGATTGGAAAATCCCAATAAGCAATAGAAAGCAGACCAGTGACTGTAAGAAGAATCTCTTGTAATCTACTTCTTACTTCAGAGTTGTTATGAGGAAAGAGCTGACAAGAGTGAGACTTCTGCATGGCGTCTGTAAATCCAAGCCATAAGGTACCAGATCAAATTTTTCTTAATTAGCAAAAATCCTTCACCAGAAATGCCAACTGTCCATATCCTAGTCAAGAATATTCTATTACACAATCAAAGGAAGCATTTTATTGAACACAGAGCAGCCAAAGTTTGTACTTCATAACAGTTTCTAAATTTGAGATTGTAACCAACATCTATTAAAACAGATTGATCACCAAGATACAAATTCACAGTAAGGAAAAGTGGAGGTTGTTTTTTTTTTTAAATTGTTAAACTATGAAAACATGCTTGAATTGACTGTTGCTTTAATATCTGAAGCTCAGACCTTTCTGATATATAATGCAGTTCTTCTTTATACTGAGTGCTCACTATTAATGATGTTTGACACATAAAATGTTAGATTTATAGATCAGTATAGATAGATATTAATGATTCATCTGTTAGGAAAACAAGGATGTAACAAGGAGTAGTTTTATTGAGTACATCATACTGCATTACAAATCATAAGACAAAAACAGATTCCTGTTCTGTGACAGGATAAGGTATCATTGTCAGCACAGATACTACCCTGCCTGCATACTTTGCACTGAATGATTGCTTTGAAGTAAATATATTATTTTCAATAGCTGGTATATCAGTAGCTAGAAAACACACCATTGCAAGTGTCATGCCAGCTGTGAAGCAAGTTGTGGCAGGTGCAGGAGGGCGGCCAATGCCTCTTGATGACAAACAGTTGTCTCTTCAGTGCTGAAAAAGTGGAATGCCCCTACATCCATGTTGTTCAGCAGGTCAGGTATATTTACTCTCACATTCAATCTTGTCCAGACATTCTGGATCCTCTAATTGGTGGAGGAAGTTTGTGAAAAATATTTTATATGTGTATAAATAGGGAATGTCTAGAAAATCCTTACTGGGGTGAATAGCTCTTATTTATGGGGTAGACCATGGAAATCCATTCCTCTGTTAATTGTAGACTGAATTAGTATGTGGCATACAGAAAAATGCTGTTTTGCTTTAAGTTATTTCCTAGTTTTACAATGCTGGAGCAGAACAGCAAAATTGCAGGAGAACAACCTGCTGGTTATAAACTCCTGACTACAGCTCATGGAGGATGACAAGGAACATTGTGACAAAGCACAAAACTTAACTGAGGAAAATAAAGCAAAATGGCAAAGCACAAAAGGGTATTAAAGCTAAATTAATATAAACACCTCACCCTGAGGTGTTATTTCGCCAGCAAACCATGGATCACAGTAGTGCACACTAAAACATGCCAGCTATGTTTTATTATTTTGTTTTCCATCCCTTCATGTAATTTAAAACATACATCACAACGGCATTGTAATGCAGCCATATATCAAAGAAATAAGTTTAAAACATTCTGGCTTCTACCATCTCTTTTGGAAGAGAGCTTATTGTGGAAAGAGGGGAGAAACTTATAACATACATTTCTTCTTCCAAGGAGCAGCAGAAGCAGGGCTGCTCTATGATGGGGGATGAGGCAGGAGCTGAGGGTGACCTCAGCAACCTCACCAACCACGGTAGGCTCAGCTGGACAAACAAAGCCATGTGCTGCAGACCCAGGCACATCCAGGAATGAATCAAGTCCAGGGATCATTCAGGGAGCCCAGGCACCCTAGGACTCTGCCAGCCAGAGGCAGCAGGCCTAAAAATAAGTGTAGCAAACACCTTAACCAAGAGACAGGTCAGCAGCTCAGGGCTGGGCTCAGGCAGAGGTGCTGGAGCCCATGGGCTCCAGGATTGAAGGGTCCCTAACAATAAATGCCCACAGGCATCAAAATAAGCATCAACCAAACATGCAGTCATGAGTGGCATAATGGAGAGGCCCTGACGCTTCAGATTCTTGCTGAGCAAAATGGCTTTTATTGAAGTATTGCTCTAGATTAAATGTGTCCCCAACTCAGTGTGGCAAATTCCTTCAGGACATCCTAGATTGGCTGACCTGTGGTGTGTGACAGGTGAGGTCTCTGAAAAGATACTCCATGCTGAATGTGCAGAGTTAGAGCACCAGTCCTGGGTGGAGGTCTTAGAGATTTGTTCTAAGAATGGAAAAAGCTATCTCCACTGGGATGGAGAAGGTATAGCAACAATACTCATTGAAAAACAGTGCAGAGAAGTCTGATGCCTTTTTTGTTCAAAATCTGTGCCTTCAATTACATGGATATTGCAGCACAGGCATTTCCAAAGTGCAAAATCAACTCTCAGTTTGCTCTTGTGCAGACCTCTAAAAGGTACATTCTTTCCTTGTGTATGTTGACTTTCAAGGTATTAATCTCAATTTATATGAATATGAAGGCAGATAAGATTTAGGTCTTTAAATTTAATTTTCAGTTGTCTTGAGATTACTTATGATTAATACCTGTTTCAATCTAAGTAAGCCCAGTATTGCACAAACACATGTAATTAATTATGCAGGGCACAGTGAAAGCTTCTTTGGCAGAGTGAAAATTAACACAGAACAGCATTTGAGCTTTTTATAAGATCCAGTGACACTCCAGCTCCCATTAATATGGTGACCATAACACTAACAGAGAACCAATCACTAATGTCTATTTCCTCCTCTGTGAAGCTGACAAATAGAACAAATTTGCCTTTTCCAAATGCCATCATTTTCCTACTAAACATGATGACCAAAAAATTTCTCATCAACATGAACCTAATTTGGTTTTGTCCAATACTATTTGTGAGTAAACACCATGGTTATTTGACTAATGCATATATGTGTACAACAGTGTAAATGCATAATTTCTACATTATAAAACCACAGTGATGCTCTTTGTCTTACATAAAAATTTCTGACTTGCTTACGACCTGAAAATGCCTTGGCTTTATCCTTTAGACAAGGTGAAGTATAAATTGTACCTCTTGTGCTGTCATTTCACATCTCAGGCTTTTCTCTTCCATTATCACTTTTGTTGTAGCTCTTCACCCACTTTTTTGAAGATATTATGAGCAGTATGGTGGGAGGAATGTTACATAAATGATTCAGGTGACACTTTGTACTAACTAGATGTCACGTTTTTTCAAAGTTGCCTTTTGGGTTGAAGATTCTCAGAGAACTGCTGATCTGTTAAACCATCAGGTTTATCCTCCTGTAAAAAAAAAAAAAGAGAGGTTTTAAAAAATTATGAAAAGCTTCAACTCTATCCTGAAAGCTGTATCAGTCTTGATGACTGGAGTATAGGATTTACTGAATGTGGTTGAATCTGATTGCTAATGAATGGTCTTTTGACTCATCAAAGAAATCTTGGTTCTTACTTGTGACACCAATGCAAAACAATAATTAAAAGCTAAATACAAAATTAGCATGTAGATGAAACTGCCTTTTAAGACATGGTCTGCTCAATACAGACTTGCTGCCACAGCACAGCTATGACAAGAACTGAATTTCTCGTCAATGCTTTTCTAAGTCTTCTGTAAACATGTAAAGGGCTTCTGGCCAGATTCCCCAAAATCCCTGCCTACTTTCTTCCTTACAAATCAATGAGAATGAGGTGCTCAAATACCTTTCATTTAAAGGACTGTCTTTGGGAAAACAAGTGTAAAAGCAAATAAAAATTAAAGCAAATTACAGCAAAAGAGAATGACACTAAAAACATGAATATTTAAATGAAAGTCAAGATTCTATTTAGATACAACATCACATAAAGCTGACTACACTCTTAAAGACTTCTGTCAGTGAATTCTGGTAGGAAATAATGAGATTACAAAATGAAACAATAATGCTACAGTAATAAATTACTTACCCTGTATTGAATACCCAGCAAAGTCTTGATTATCCCACACAGATTGATGGGGTGCTCTTTGGTTCATTCTGGCTTGAGTTTATGGGCAAGATTTGGGCCATCCAGTTTGCTGAGACCTATGGGTACCTTTTGATTTTTGAATCATGAGTTGCAATCTGCTGCAGCTTTGTGATTACAGTATAAATGAGTTATTCATACATGATCAACTTCTTCTTTCTTGATGGTAATGAGGAAACACCTATCAATTCAAACATAAACAGGAAATTAAGAACCAAAGTAATGACTCTTTTGCTAGCAAACATTTTCCTTTCCAATTACATTGGCAAATGAAAGATTACCTCTTAAAGGAATATCCATTGCATAAAAGCATAAGCAATATTTCTATAGAAGTATATAAATAAAAACTCTAATAAAAATAATAGATGTAGTTTAAAAACACCTGAGATTTTATTTTTACATTCAAAACCTTGAACCATTTAACTCCTAAATGAGTTAACTCCTAAATGGTTCAAGTCCCCATGTCAAACATACATGAATTCATACATATTTTGTAGCCAGATTCCTCAACAAGTTACATTATAAAATTTTCATTCAAAAGGGGATGACGAGTAAAACTTAAACATGTATTCACTCGGAGCAAAGTAAGAATATGCCTATAAATACAATGAAGAGCATACATTAATATTTGATCTAACTTTGATGCATTTAGTAATTATTTTCCAGCAAGATGAAACCACTGTTGCAATAAGGCAGCTGCAGAATGCAAAGGAAGGAGAAAGAAGAGGTACAAATGTCTCTTTGCAGTAGAAGAATGAAATGCTGTGTCTCTTCTGAAATGCCTCAACCATGGGCTGCTTCAGCAGATACTGAAGGCATGGGACTGTTGTTTTTGGTGACTTTAGCACTTTCAGAAAGAGCTCTTATTTTCATGTATTCATCTGTCCATCCAAAAAGGCAATATTTTTACAAGAAGATATTCTGAAACATCTCCTTGAGCCTACAAGACTGTCAGTAGTTGTCAATCATTGACTATTTTTAACAATTTCTCTCTCATTGCTGGGTCTTGAATTTCTGTCTGAGCTTTTTCCTGTTAAAGTAGCCATTCCACCAAAAGATCTCATGCAATGTAGCATAAATGGTGAATTCATAACTCAAAACCTGAGAAAATACTCTCTAAATATCACAATTAATAAAATGAAAGTAATGTTTCTTTTTTATTGTGGCTCTTATTAGATTTATATCTACATAAATTTGGAAAATGGGAAACAGTTCTTTATGAATTTACCATGAGCTTTTCAGCGTGAGTGAAGATTCATAACAACAACAAAAAACATTATTCAAGATATTTGGGGAATCTAGAGGGAGTCTTTCATTATCTATGAGGTGTTTTCAGTGTCATTACAAATGCATGCCCTAGACCCTCAAAATGAAATGACCTGAGCTCCAGCAGAATAAATAAAACTTGTTTAGAAAATAATAGGGAACTGAATAGCAGAAATCTCTCCTTCCCTGACAGCTTTCCCCATTTTAGCACTCCAGTCTAGAATATAATTTTTAGAAGCAATGAAACTAAACTTGACAGAAGCTTAGACTGTGAAAAGTTATAAATAATTTGAACCAATCTAGGAGTTTGCACGCTCATAATTTTTATCACACTTCCATCCTCAAAAATATCATTATACTAGCTACTCTGTATTAAAGCAGTTCATCAGTTGAAGAAGCTGAGTTTAAGTAATATGTATGACATTATGAGAAGCCATCTGGCTTTTGTAACATCAAGGCAGGATGCCTTTTTACTGCCTGATCTTCTGAGTGACAGCCCATGTCCTTCTTGCTTCTCAGGGTATCTGCTTGATGTTATTTTAGATCCTGACTCTTCAATCCTCCTCTTCCCAGTTCCAAGTGATTCTTAGTGTTTTTGAGTACACTGGCACAGAAATTATCTTTCAAAGCTCTGTATTTCCTTCTTCTCTCTCACAGCTCTAGTGAAGAGACACCTGCTACAACAGACGTCTCTTACACTTTGAAATGAAAAAGCCTGAGGAGAGGAAACACCAAACCTGGGGGCACAGCAGGGATTTATACCCAGCCAGGCCAGGCATTGCCATGAGCAGCACACCTAAGAGCCACCACACACACAACAATCACATCTGTGCTGGCCACTGAGGAGCAGGGATCAGTGCACAGCTGCACAGGGAGATAGGTGCTAGATTTAGAGCACTGGAAGAAGGCAGGAAAGATTACATTTCTGGTGTGGCTTTGGAGTCCTCTACTCACCAAAGATTATCTGAATGCTTCAGGAATTTTTTTCTCACAACATCACACGAAGGCAAGAACAAAATCTGTGCTTCTGATTGAAAGTTCATATCTCACTCTTGAGGCTGCTGACGACTACACACATGACCAAGGATCAGATGTCATCTAACATGACATTATAACTATTGTGATGGATTCTGCCTTTGGGATAGCAGGAATGAGCATGTCTACTGCACTGGGCAGGGTAAGAAGCCCTTGCTTCCAATCTGCTACCCTGGGGTAGACAACTCCACCAGATAGCAGCACAAGCCTGGGAATCTCCTTGACTTTAGCCTATATTCCTTTTAAACCTGCTTGCTATGTCTACACAGACATACTTTTAGTAATTGAAGACAGAGTCTGTTTTGGCTTGGGGATAAAGCAATTTATGTCTGTATCCATAGCTGGTCATGGGTTAAACTGCCCAAATGTCAGCTGACAACACACGCTGTCAGTGTGCAAAAAAGTGCTCCCACTTTTCTCTCCACAGTGTGCTGGTCTGTAAAAATACTGGTAGAATTTAAACATATACCAGCTATTTTGATAAGATACATCCTTAGAAAATAATGAAGGATTGCTGGCATTACTGCAGAGGGTGGATTCACACTGTGGGAATTTGTTATTTACAAGTATTTTTACTTTTACTTGCCTCTGGTCTTCAGGAAGGAGAAGGGGAACTGAGACAGAGTTGTAGCCAAGAGGACATGCTGTTTGCAAGCTTTGTTGTCTCTGAAAAATGCATTAAATACTTTGCTTGATAAGTTTCTCCCAGGCAAGGAATTACAATTAAAAAAAAAAAAAAGAAAAATGTAATTAATCCTGCCTGTGCTTCCTCTTTCCTTCACCTTTCTTTCTTGACATTCAGGAAAAGCACATGAACTGAAGCTAATTTTGGTCTTCAGGTCTTGCCCAGTAGTTTCAGAATGTCAAAACAAGACTTTATGTTTAGACACAAGAACAGAGATTAAGGACTTGTCCATGAACTGTTCACTTAGGGTCGACTGGAATCCTTGTCTATTTACCCTGGGTGGGGAGGGAGGGGTTGCACTTGGGAAAAGATAGAGACTCAAAAAATTGTATCTCTGGCTGTGCTGCCTCTTGTCCCACAGGGTAAATTAGATACAGCAGCCACTCCATAGCCTTTCTGTGCCTCCGGTGGCCAAGCCCATACTAAAGGCCAAACTCTTATTTCACACATTAGAAATCAAGTATTGTCACAAGAAATTCAGACAGGTGAACTGATGGTTTTGATCCTCTTACAGGGGACCCAATTCCTAATAAAATACTTGCTTTGGATAGGAGATTTAAAGAAAGAAATCCACTTCCAGACCTACAAAATGCATCATCAGTACTCACTTTGCTAAGTCCCTCTCTATAATTTCCAGCAATTGACCTGGCTTTAGACAAGATGGAAAAGGATGAAATTAAGGAATATTACTGTGGTGAGTGTTTCTCTGTAGACCAATTTATACAAATTGAGAAGTGACAGGCCCTTCAATAACTTCTGAAGTTCTTATTTACTATCACTTTTCTTCCCCCTGACTCCAGACACAGAACTAGACTGGTGCAACTAAAGACTTTATATTTTATTGAAAATATTTTTATAAATTTTTCAACTATATAGATGCCGAATACCACAGAATACCATGTACCTAAGTTATGAAAATCAAAGGGCCTTTGGTCACTTTTTACTATGGGTTTCATTATTTAGTATTTCAGTTCCAGAAAGAAAGATACTATTTTGTGATATCCATATTTTTTTCCCTCCTCTAGAGTCTTCTACCTCAATAAAAGCAGGAATTTGTTTTCAACTATTGGAGTACTCATGTTATTTTCAAAAAAACCCAAACCCAAACAAAACAAATAAACAAACAAACAAAAAACCCCAAAAAACCAAACCAAAGCAAAAACCAGAACAACAACAAAAACCAAAAAAAAACCCAATCCCAAACACACAAAAGAAACCAAAACAAAAAACCTAACCCCAGGAAACCAAACCTAACCAAAACAGAAAAGATAAAAACCGAACAAAATACCAACTAACCAACCCCACATAATAGTAAATTTCTACCTTTCCCCACCAGCTTTTAAATAATTCTTATTTTAAGCACTCTCCTGGTAGGTACATATTACAGACATATTACTATAGCCCAGCAGTGGTGCACTGGAGTTATGGGGAGAGCTCTGGCATCCCCACACTACCTGAAACTCTCAGCTTTGTCCTTGTTCTGACTCTAAACCCTTATAAACACCCTTGGCCTTGGCTTATCTCAGAACACCCAGCCACGGTCCACATGAACACCTCCTGGGGGGGAATCCCTCTGTCACCTAAGCATTCTTTGGCAGCCCCTATTGCAGCCCAGCTCCCACAGCAGCCTGGGCCATCCCTGCACCCCACCCACAACACAGCACAAGCTCCAGGCTGTGTCAGAGGCTTTGCCAAGGCCACACTTAGGGCACAAACAAGTCATCAGTGAGCAAACCTTGCAGCTTTCTCTGTCTTTCAGCAGCTCCCAGCTGCTCCCAGTGCTCAGTGTCTCTTGGACAGCCTTCCCCAAGACCCACAGCAGTGACAAGCAGGACAGAGTCAGGGAAGAGCTCTTACAGGAGCCTGTGCTCTCCTTTGCCAGGCTCCTTCCAGCCCTACGCCACCTGAAGCTCTTGACTTTGCAGCTACCCAATTATTTCCTCAAAAACAAGGGCTAGGCTTTGACCAAGCCTTAGCCAAGGAACAGCATTGTGGTCTGCACCAACAAGCTGTCTGAGGAGCATTGTTTTTGCAGTCCACAGCATCCTTTGACGCCCCTGTGTAGTCCAGCACCACTTGGAGCTGTAGGTTTGCTCTCTCTCCCAGCCTTAACCCTGACCCTGTGCTTCAACAGTGTCTCCCTGAAATACTCCTCCATGGACCACAGGAGCAAGTTCTAACAGGAGCAGAAGTGGTGCTTGTGAAAGCAGTAGTGTTTGTTTTCATTAACAATATATTTCATTTAAAGCACAGTGCTATAGATAAGTTATACTGTATATTTTTAATCTAGGAAATTACCCTGGAAGAATATTATAGCAGTTTTTTTTTTTTCCTGGAGTGGCTTAAATTACAGGAGCTGCTTTGCCTTGGGGATGCTAATATTTCATACTTATATTAAAATATGGATAAGGTGAAATAGTATTTCATTGTTAAAACTGTATTTAATTTAGATTAAATTTAATAATTGGTGGAAAATGTTAATTATTCTCATTTTATGTGCTGTTGCTTTATAGCATATTAATATACCAGAAGTACATCCACAGCCTACTACTGAAATCTAAAGTCGTACAAATACAAAATTACATCAAAGAATTTACACTATGAAATAGATGTAGAAAAGGATCTCTGTTACGCTTATTTCACTGGTGTGGAAAGTAAGCAAAAAATATGAAAATCAGAGCTTAAAAAAGGAGAGGTAGGAGAGGTAGGTGTCTAAACAGGGCCTGAAGCAGATATTAGACAAAGTTGGAGTTACTGTCCTGCAGTCTCTCATCCATCTGGATATCTAACCTAGAATCATTCTGATCCTGCTGTTGCAGACATCTGGTCTTAAAATATCCTAAACAACTAAAAAGTTTTACTTTCAGACACACAAAGAAGAATCATACTTTTAAGAGTCCTGTGGTGCTGGATGATCACTGCATATCTAAATCAAGGCACAGAAAGTAGAAACCCCTCATGAAGAAAACAGCCTTCAAGCTCCCATCTGGTCATTCATTAGGCATTTGGCCCTACTCAAAGGACCACTCTTTTACTCTATCCCATGGATAATAGAACAGAATTGAATTGCTGGCATCTTCCACACACTGAAGTGCTATTCTTCTTTCAAATCTGTTCCAAGGCTTGATGTTAGTAATGAAATTACTCTTTAAAGGCAGATTTAAATACACAATTCTGAGGTTGAGCTGCCAACATTTGATCGCCTTCAGAAACAAAGGTTTTATGCAGAAGTTTTTGTGTGATTTGCTGTAATTATTGTCAGCAGAAAATGCCACAGATGTCTCAGTGTTACATGTTTGGAAAAGAATTGTTGGAGAAAGAAAGTTTGGGATGAAGCTGTACACAGATCTAAAAGGTTTTTAGTGAAGTTATAGAATTGAGACTATAAAAATATATTCTTGAGAAGGGTTTCTTCTTTCTAAATTTGTGTAGGAGACAATAGACAAGTTCTTTGTAGCAGGCATCAAGGCAAACAAGGAGCTGACAGTCTTCTGCTCTTCTCTTTCCCACCTTGAGGACACATTTGTTAAAGAAAATATTACTCCCTCAGTTCTGATTCTTTTTTCTTCTTTTTTTAACACAAAGACTGACATACCTAATATAAAAGACATATTTCTCCAGATTAAATTATCAGTGCTCTGTTTCTATCCTCTTGTTTGCTAGTGCTGCTTTTGATGCCCTTGTGGTCAGGGTCAGAGCCATCCAAACCCCCAGCTCTCTGCTCAGATCTCAGTTCTGCTTGCGAGTTCTTGGCAAGGCTTGGTTATTCTGCCATGAAGTAGAAGATGCACAAAATAGGATCTGACAGTTCAATGTGTTTGGAGTTTAAAATAATACACAGAGCTTGAAACAAATTATTTGCTTGTTTGAAAGAAAAAAAAATTATGGAAACTGTTAAAATGAACATTTCTGAATAAAACTCTATCTGGCATTGTTTAGTTGCAGTCAAAATTTCCCCATCAAGTGAGGAGCTTGCTTCACTTAATCAGCTATAAAATCTCCCAAAACATGGTGCCTACAAGGAACATGCTTCATTTGGTGGCATCAGGGAACTTTCTTTAGGACTAAAACATTACTGCTGGTGAGCACACATGCAGCCTTTTGACCCAGGAGAGATAAAACCAGCAGCCACTAAGCTTTGTAAGGATCACTACACTCAGCCAAATCATTGATGAAATGTCAAACCACAATGCAGGTCAGACCTGTGACTGGGTGCTCCCCTTAGTTTTAGTCCTTTCTGGAGAAGGGAGGTTGTGGTGACAAAAACAGCAAATGAAGCAGAAAAGAAGGGTCAATAATGGATCTGCATATATGAAACAAAAAGGAAGGCAGTATTAGCAAAAGAAGTCAGTAATGAAAAGCAAAAGGACCAGTCATTTCCTGGTAGGCAAGTGGTATTTTAAGTGATGGAAGATATATTTTATTTAAGCAGTTTCTTTTGATTAGTTTAGGTGGTTACTGAGCATCCTGACTTTTAAAAAATAATGGTTTTGTTGCCTTCTTTTCTTAATGAACCATGCAGGGACCCAAATACTGAGCTCAAAGGTGCTGGCTCAACCTGAGGGTGAGGGAATCAGGTGTTCACAGCTTTAGCTCATTTCAAACCCTTGCAGGAATTGGTAATGGAGGACAGGTCTCCAGAGATATTTCAGCCCATGGTCCTAAAGAAATCTAGTGAGAATGTTGGTGCCTATTATGTATTTTTATATGTTGAGTTCTAAATCACTCAGTGTCCTGTTGTGGAGGTGGGGGAGGAGCTTAGTGTGCTGTAGGTGCATCTAAATTGTTATTCCATCCCACCCACAGCATCACTGGGGGCTGTGGTTTTGGAATGAAGCTAAAGAAACTACACAAAAAATTTTGGGGTAGGGAAAATTCAGAGGTAACCACAACTTGGCATTGAAAAAAAGAACCCCCTCTCTCCTTTTCTTCACCCACCAGAAAAATTCTCTGAAAATTTTCAATTTTATCATAAAATGCATGCCTTATGAAATAGTTTTTTCTTCCTTTCTCCAATAAAATGTTAGTATTCAATTTTTAGCATATAAATTCTCAAAGAAACTTTGAATGCCTATTTTTCTATTAGACAAAAAGTGTCACTTTCCATTTGGATAATTTACTTGGGCATATTAGAATGATGGAGGAAAAGAGAAACTGTCTTGTATGAGGATAACAAAGGGGAAGAGAGAATAGCTATAGATGCAAAAATTTGGAGTCATGTAAATCATCAGGAATTTGGATTGTTACATAAACTGACAATATGCTTTCTCTTGGTATAGATAATCATTAATTGTTATTATTCATGCAAGATGAAAAGTCTGCAATAGAGTTGGTGTATGATACCAGATGTGGGATTTTTTTCCACATGTAGCCAGTCAATACATCTCATCTGTTATGTCAATCTTGATCATGATATTATCAAAAATATATGAAAATTCTTTGAAATATAATGTTTTAGAACTAAAGTGGCACAGGAAATTGAAGGATGCTTATGTGAAACAAGAAAATTGCATCAGGGGATCTTCATAAACTATATATTTGAGCCATTACTCATATCTTCTGAGAAACAAGATTGAGCAAGCAAGACAATCTAACTGGCCTTCTCCAATACTATTGGATATGCCATATATTTAAGACAGAGATACAAATTTTGATACACTAATACTGATAAAACTAATTTATATTCCCATTTCCTCCATCAGCCCCTCCAAAAATAAAGAATTCACAGCTTCTATCTGCTTTTTCATCCTCTCTCCTCAGCCTGCAGTAATGGAGCTAACCCTCATGTCTGCATTGGGGCAGGGATTTTAAATTGAAAGTTAATTCCTACTCTTTAAGTCAATTTATGGTTGGTTTCCTATTATTCTATATATCATGTGAGAGATGCCTATCATGATTAAACTGTTGTTTTTTCTGGTTTCCTTCATTATACTGGTGCTATGGTATCTGCATTTTTGCCAGAGCATCATGAAAAGTCAGGCTTAAATTGCACATTATAAAGAGAAAAATAACAGAAAATTTGTAAATGAACTTTAAAGCACTCAAGAAAGGATGCTGCTTAGTATATTCATGAGAAGATCAGTTTCTCTGCCAGAAAGATGCCTCATTCTTAGCCCGTTCTCAGAACTCATTTTGTCTAAAGGGTTGCTGTTATACCCTTGCATAGTAAATACAACATTCCTATGTGACTGAAAAGCATAATATCAATTCCTATAAAAATAAACAATCAATTTGAAAAAAATAATAACTCAAGATTTGCAGCATTTCTGTTTCAGAAGAATTTTAGATTTTCTGGATAAATGTCAGAAACACAGTTCTGTGTTTCTACAGCTCTACTTTATTCAATGCATTTTTGCTGAGGTATTGGTGAAGCAGCAGCCTGATTTTAGGCCAGCCTGGTCCAGAGAATGGTCCCAGTCTTGTATCTAAATCCCCTAAACCACAATCTCCCTCTGCAGGACAATCCTACATCTTACAGAGCCAAATTCATATTTATAAATAAACAAGAATTTTAGAGGTTCTGCATACAGTGAAGATGACATAATCAATCAAGATTTAAATCCAAGCAGTTACACAGTTACCATGACTCTGAAACTGGCAGAAATTTGCAAATGAGTTTTTTAAAACAAATTTTAAAAATCAATAATCATCTAGTGGACCTGACAGAAGCTTATTTTTGCTTTACAGCCGATGTATAAACCATTCTGCTCATTACAAAGAAGTTCATCTTATTCTATTAGGTGGTAAGTGGGGTGTTAAAATTTATGGCAAAATATGCAGCAGTGTTCTATCTTTGAAACACAAGCCAAATTTACTCTGATTTAAGCTAATGCACATTCCTGAAAATGCATTGGCTGCAAATAAGGCTAGAACTTGGGTAAGCACATTCTCTCTGCATTGATTACAGTTTTCATTGGTTTGTTTTTTCCATTTTTTAAATAGTGTATTGCTACAGTTGTTGACTTCAAAGTCCCAGAGAGTAAAATTATTTGTTTACTATAGACTTCCTTCTGCCTGTTATCCTAACAATGTCTGTTAACTTTTATTGATTAGTGAGACACCAGTAACTTGGTCTGCTAAAATAGCACAGGGAGCTTGGATTCTCCTGTTTCTCTTTCCAAAGTGTTGCACACCCCCTGAAATTTTTACTCAGTTTGTGATCTATTTCACTAAATCTTACCAGAGATTCATGTGTCACCTCTACTTATATTAATAACCTACTGACAATTAGAAAATATAGTAAACTCTCACCCAAACCCAAATAAACCCAAACCCCAATACAGCACCTGACACCGAGAACCAAATCCGTGAACAGCCTTAGGCCACCAGTTGACCTTTATTACGACCACCTTCACCTTGATCTTCCTCCCAGCCAGCTTCTCATAGTTTATTTCAGCTCAGGACCCAGAACTGTGCTGGAGGTGCACCCACACTGGCCTTGTCCTTTGCTGTCCTGACTTGCTGTCTGGATTTCCTGGGTTAACCTCAAGCCCCATGCTGTGTGTCCAGCCCCATCTCCTGTTGCCCCTGATTAACTTCCATCAACGGACACTGGATTTATTTTGCTCACCATGACTGGAACTCTTAATAGACCCTAAGAGCAACCCATCCATGTCCCCAGATCTTTTCGGACTGCCCTCTTGTGCCACCCTTGGCTCCCAGATCATTCTTTCTCTTGAAGCTCTTGCTGACATATAAATCTTGAGCTTTGACCCAAGAACTGAGCACTCAATGGAGAGCATTTACAGAGGGCAGCATGTTTGGGTAGAAGCTATCCCATGCAGACCACAGGGAATTATTAGCAAAGAGACCTAGAAAACAGGTAGGTACTCCTGTAGTTCTTACTGCTTATGCCATGTAAGAGGCAAACTGGGACAGATCAGAGAGTCATCCCAGCCCATTATTTTGTCTCCTTCAGTGATAAACCAATAGACGTTCAGAAAAGCATTCCAAAACCAGCACATATCAAAAGATTCTCTCTTTTATCTGCAAGTATATAGATATAGAAACATCTGAGACAAGGAGACATCAAGTTTCTGCATATAATCACCCCAAATGGACATACCCTCTGTAACCTTTTGAATCCATTTAGATGTTAGACCTCTACAACATCCCACCGTAATGAGTGCCACTATGACATTGTCCATCGTGTGGAAAAGTGCATCCCTTCATGGCAAGCCCACTGCATGGATAATTTCTGCTTCTTGCACCAGCAAATCAGAAAGCAAAACTCAAACAAAGCCTCAAGAAAACTCAAGGCAAAGCAGATCAAGGGGAAAAAAGGAGCAGCAAGCACAGGTGACAATTCTCAAGCTGCAAAGTAGACAAACAGCATAATGTGTGTCCTCTTCCACTTTTTATATCTGAGACAACCTGACAACACCTTCCAGAAAATACACTGCACACAGCTCAAGAGCCTAAATAAGCCACAGCTCTGGGCATGACCAGGCCCAAGCCCCTTGTTTTTTCCTTTTCAGCTGAATCCAAGTGACAAGAGTTCAAATCTGGATGTGCTTTATTTGGGCACAAGGTAAATACTGGAGCCAGGGAGGGATCCTGGGTGAAGTCAGCATAAATGCAAGGCATGCCTTCCCACGGAGCACGCTTTTTTGTCAGAGCAGTAAAACAACAAACAGTGCTGAGAGAAATAACAAGAAATAAAATACTTTGTGTTCTAATCTACCACAAATGTTTATCTAGCAAATACATAGTTCAAGTGCCTGAACTATCCAGATTGATTTAATTTTAAAAAAAAAAATCTGTTGTGCTGACCATGTTCTGGGTGGAGGGGGGTGGGGGCAGGTTTATTATAATCCATGGCACGTCGCTTCCCTGGCTGCACAGCAGAGCTTTCAAAGAGAGCTTTAAAGACCCTGTTTCACTGGGAGGAGCAGCCTGCTCACATTGCCCAGGCAGCAGAACTCACATCACGAAGCAAACAGGAGCGCCTGTCCTTCATGCAGGGCTTTAGTATTTATTTCTTTGGAGGTCTAATCACGAAGGTTACTGGAAAATGCTCACTCTGATGAACAATATTTTCCCTGTTCAGCCATTTTCACTTCAGTTCACAGTCAAGATGTGACAGGCTCAGATAGCTTTAGAGAGTTGCTGGTGGCATTTCAACAACTGCTGGCTGTCAGTCCACGCTCACCTATTGACACCTGCTTGCAGATTTACTTTGAAGTGAGCAGAGAGGTTAAAATGACTATCAAACAGAAATCAAAAATTCTGCACTCTTAATTATCAGGTTTTTCAGTGAAGCCTTCCCAAGGGTGCAAACAATATTTCTTCTTTAATCTAAAATACACCATTTTTTTCTTTAATCTGAAGAATAGTATCTGTGATGCTAAATGTCATTTAGCACATTAGTAATGGATTTTATCTGCACATATCTCATGTTTAACTATTTTCCTAGTTAGCCAGAAGACTTGAAAACAACAGACTGTAGTCAAAAAATGCTTTACTAAAACCAATTGAATATAAACAATTATAAAAGTATGAAGACATATCTCTCCCCACTTACAGCAAATTTTTTTAGTTAAATAATTAATTCAAAAATACATTTGCCTCCATTTCCCCTTAAAAACTTAGCTATTTTCCCTTACAGGAGGGGAACTAAAGCCTTCATAATAACCCTGTGAATTGCTTACTCAGAATGCTGATGTTTTTATGTTCTGCATTTTTATAGGCCAAATTCCTGCTTTAGCTCTCTGTTCCTGTGGCATTCCGTACAGTCAGGGCTGTTGAATTATTTCAAGTCTGCAAGGAATAATAGTGTCTTGGATTAGTGTTCTGCTGATATTTAACCTTAAAGGCTGTGTTTCTGAGAAAACACTGATATCATCCTCCTCCCCTCCCAATACAGGGTGCTTCTTTTATTGGCATAACAAAGCAGTAGAAGATAAAACAACAGACAAAATCTGCAGTTTTTATATCTGACTTCTCAGCCTCAGCTCTGATTTCATCCACACAAGTCTACTGTCAGCACTATTTTGTACTCTGATAAGACCTAACAGCACCCATTTTTTTCCTACAGACTTGGGAAAAAAACCGCAGACTGTTGATTTACTGTATATTATTATTTAAATGTTTTTATCACTAGAAAAAAAAAAAAGAAGCCATAAAAATGGTAGTTTCTAGTTTTATTGATTTTTTAAAATTCTACTTGCCATTTTCTTCAGAGACCAACAACATAAACTAAAACATCTTAATGTATTTCATCACTGTAATCTCTAGATCAACAGGTAGGCCAGAATGATTTTATTTATTTCTCTGCTAGATTAAAAAGGCAACATCCTACCTTGAAATGCTAAAGTTATGCAATAAATCAAAGACCAAAAATATAATAATCGTTATTCAACTTCTCTGAAGATCAGAGGCATGAGCTGTCTGAAGTTCCTGACTGAAAGAATGGGATTCTTCTATTCTTCTGTAACTTTGTGTTGTAGTGTAAGCACAGATGGCAACTAACTACCACACAGCTGCTCTCTCACCTCCCCTCACCCCCATGTAGGATGTGAAGGAGAACTGGGGGGAAAAAAAGGTAAACAAGGTAAAAGAACAACTAAATTATGGAAATAAAGTAAAATAAACTCCTACTCATAACAACAACAACATGAATAATTGCAATGACAGGAGACAGGGAGAGGGAGAGAATTCACCCCCAAGACAAACAAGTGATGCACAGCACAGTTGTGCACACAACTCCCCCCAGTTTAGATACTGGGCATGATGTTCTGTGGTTTGGAATATCCCTTTGTTCAGATCAAACAGATTCAGATCAGCTGTCCTGGCTGTGTTCCCTCCCAGCTTCTTGTGCACCTCTGCACTGGCAGAGCATGGGAAACTGAAAAGCCCTTGACACAAAGCAAGCACTACTCAGCAAGAACCAAAACATCAGGGTGTTATCACCATTATTCTCATACTAAATCAAAACACAGCAATGTACCAGGCTCTAAGAGCAAAATTGTCCCAGCTAAAATCAGGACACCTAGTTTAGTACAATTCTAAATCTGGTCTTTCTCTGATTCTGTCCTACCTCAATGGTTTTATTTATGCTGAGAGTCCACTTATATGTGAAATTAAGCAGCCTTATTACAAATAAGTCTCAGTTTCAGCAGCCTCTGAGAGACAAAATCATGTATGAACCATAACCCAGGTATGTCTGCAGAGCCATCAGGAAACATCCATCTGCATTCAGTTCAAGCATACACCTCCATGCAGGCCTTTTATTTGCAGAGTTTCAGACCCCCATGCATATTTATTCTTGGCTATTCCTAAAACCATTTCCCAGAATGTCCAAAAGATCACAATAATTTGCTAATCCTGGCAGAAATTTGCACTCAGAGAGCACTACAAGGTCCTGAATTTTAACACTGATGTCTACCTGCAGCACCAACAGGCACTCGGGAAAGTCTATGGAAGCTACAATTATCTGGATTTTTTTTTTTGGCCAACTTTGTCAGATTCACATAGTAGTGTAGTAATTCTTGAGATAAAATGTTTGCATGTACCACTCATCTGGTAGTAAAAACAGGGCAGATTGCCTGATGGACTTTGGAGCATCTCATGCTCAGGAGACACAGATTTGATGCTACAAGCATCAAACTGGATTTTACATGCAGGACAAACGCTCTGGCCTGGAGTACTTTTCTGGTAGTCCTGAAGGCCTAAAGCTGGATTCTCACTTGAAAAGAACAAAGAATTTTCTTTACATTATCACACAAAAATTAGAAAAACCTTCTAGAGCTGAAGAGCTGGCAAATCTGCCATAAGACACAGGTTTCATCTCACTTGAGACAAGCACAGAAGCCACACCATTAAATCCTTATGATTAGTCATAATTTAGGCTAGTTTCTGAATGTCAGCTCTTAGCAGATGCTATAAAACTTTCAAATACAACTAGCATGCATGAAAGTTATTTTCAAGAATAATCCATGTTGAATAAGTTATTTTCATTGGTTGTTTTATCTTTGTACTTCATCAGCTGAGATCAGCTAAGACAGGCAAAGTAATACAGCCTCAGTTTCTAGAAGCCTGAAAATACCAATTATGTTTAATCTTCAGCCCTCTAAATGATAGGATCATAGAATGGTTTGTGTTGGGAGGAACCTTAAAGATCATCTAGATCCAAGCCCCCTGGCATGGGCAGGAGCACTTTTCACTAGACCCAAAGCTTCATCCAGCCTGGTCTTGAACCATGGACAAGGCATCCATCATTTCTATGGGCAACCTGTTCCAGTGCCTCACCATCCTTCTCTACATCTAAACCTACTCTAGTCCAGTTTGAAGCCATTCCCCCTGGTACTATCACTGCATGCCCTTACAGAAAGTCCCTCTCCAGCTCAGTTGTAGCCCCCTTGAGGCACTGGAAGGTGCTGTAAGATGTCCCCAGAACATTCTCTTCTCCAGGCTGAACAGCCCCAGGAGTCTCAGCCCGTCTCCATAGGAGAGGTATTCCAGTTCTTGCATCATCAAGACCAGGTAATATCACAGAGGAATTAATCTCAGATCAGAAGTATCAGCCCTTTGAGGCTTCATGAAAGAGAAGTGTTGAATTTTGACAGAACTTTGTAGCACTGGAGAAGCAGAGCTGCTCTCCAGGCAGGTGTTTGAGCTGCCCAGCTCTGGGGCACCCCCGGCTCACAGAGTTCCCTGCCATGTCAGATTCCCATCATTGACCACCTCAGATTTGTTTTTCAGCCTAAACACCACCAAAATCAGATCTCCCCAGCTGACTGGAATTCTGCTAATTCTTCCTTTTCATATTTGTACACTTTCTGTGAGAATGTATGTAAAGCAACATTAAAAGTGTGGAGATTTTCTTTTATGTTTTAGAAGGGATCAGAGTCCATCAAAATAGAAGTCCATTTCCTCATGTTTTATTAGAATTTCAATAAATTTTCATTAGTTCAATATCACTTTGATATCTCTGAAGTGCCAAAAAACCAAATATTTGCAAATTGTCAGAATAATCAAGATTATTATTAAAGATTATGGGGGGTTTATGCAAACTATGTTTTATCACCTCAAAAAGATGACATGTATGTTTTCTGAATCACACAAATATACAAAATAAGGTGATTAGAGCTGCATAGATCCCATACTAGTGAGAGGCTGGGAACTGAATCACAGAGGAAAAACACACATTGTGCATTGACAGCTATTCATGATTGTTGTTATTTCCAGCTGGAAATGACTCTTGAAGAATCAGCATAGCATTCCCTTACAGGAATTGTTTGTGCCCAAATCATGTTTGATCACACAGACCAAAGAAGAGCAGATTTTTGTTTCTTTTCTCAGGCATTGAACCCAAATAAGGGTTGACAAATAGTTTTGTTTGTATTCCTAATAAATCTATACTTCAGGGCTGAAAAAAAATACTGCAAACCACATTATGTGGACACAAATGAAATAGCAATGCAGAGGGGTGACAGAAATAAAGGCTTTGCTGTAAGAATTTAAATATTCATTGGAAAGAGAAAGCAACAGATTTACCTTGTGTGCTTGTCCAGCTGTGGGTTCCCCAGGACAGTGGATGGAGGGCAAGAGAAAGGGCCACCAAGACAGGCTGGGGCCTCTGGGGCTCCAGAAGAGCCTGCAGGAGTTGGGTGTTATTTATACAAATTGAAGCATCTCCTAGAAGAAGAGAGACAGTGTATGCTTGGATGTTCATGCTGTGCCCCAGCTTCTGCCTAAACTTGTCTCTGTCCTCTAGAACCAGCTGCACTTTTGCCAGCCAGGTCTCTGAGGCACCCACCTGGCTTCAGATAGAAAAATCCAGGCACAACCCTTTATTGCATTTCCACCTGAAAATAATTAAAAGCTCAAGGGTATTTTAATAAGAATGTGCATTTTTAAGGCCCTCAGAGACAGCCTTAATTAGTCTGATCTTTTGCAGACACTTTCAGTTGAAGCAAATTGAGCAACAACATCGTCTTAGCTTGCAGTTCACGCTAAGATTTTTCTATAGTTTCAGCAGATACAAAACTCAGCCCACAAACTTATCCTCATAGTCAGCACAATCTGTTTGCAAGGGTCTGGGTTTGCTAAACTGTTTCCACTTCAGTTAAAATATAAATCAATTAAAAAACCAAACCAAACAAACAAAAGGCCCCAACTAAAACAGTGCTAAACTCAGGGTCTGTTCACAGAATGGAACAAAATGCTGTTTTAAATATCCTGGATCTAGATCTAAACAAGCTTACACACTTACATACACGACCATACTGTCACACAGAGCTGCTGCAGCCTCCTCAAAAGTAGCAGAGCTGAAAGTAGCACAGTTTGTGCCTTGGAGCTTTTCTCAATATACAGCACCTTCCCAGCACATTTTACCAAATGCTTTAACTGCAGAAAGTCATCTGCTACAACCATGTCAAGGGCACTGCCACACTTCAGACCCCCTCAGATTTCCTAAGCAGAGCTCCAGGAGGACCTTGGGAACAGATGGCTCCATGGCATCTAAAGAAGTGTTAAAAACAAGCAAAAACCTTCTCACAATCTTTGCTCGGCTCTTAGGGGTGTCTGGGGAGACAGTTTGATCTTGGCCCTAAATCAGTTTAACCATGAACATATAAGCAAAAATCTAGCATGTGGTGCCACAAGAATGTGGGAACACCTTTTCTTGTTTTATTTATGGTGGGTCTGCAGTAGCTCACAAAAAGTGAGCTGAATGTTGGATCAAGAGGAGAATGTTCCTCATGCACAACCATTCTCCCCCTACCTCCAAACAGATGTAAACAGAGGATTAGAATAATAAAATATAGTTAAAACAGCATAATCTAGTGTCCTTCCAATGAGAAAAGCTAATTTTTTGGACACCATACTCCTGTGTTGTTGCTACTTCCAAAATAATTTCATCTAACACTAGCTTTGGGATTGGTTTATCTACAAGTAACCCACAAAGCAGGAGTTTGCATAATTTTCTTGAACCCTCTTAAAATCTTCTACAGGATGAACACTCATGCAGAAAGTGGTGCTAGGGCAATTCGCATGTGAAAAACCTTTCCAGGCCAAATATAAGATCAAAAAGCTCTCCTTTTTTCATGGTTCCTATATTAACAACTACCTGGGGACTTATTTCCTGGCTGACACAAGATGTATTTTGCATGTTGTAGAGTTTAGCACATGTTAAGCTGGAAATTCCAATTTCTAAAGAAATAGCAAATATGAAAAGCAGTTCTTAACTCACAAAGCCACTTGGAAACTTTCTGTTTTGCAAGCTAATGTCTTTCAGCACCCAGACTCTTGTGCGTGTGCATGCACTTCCTGATACATAATTTATTTTTTGAAGAAAAAAGAAAAGAAGAAGAAAACCCCAAAATTTCTGCTTTCTTCCCTTATTTTGCATCTGTGCAATGTACAAGCCACAGCCATGATCAGCATCACACTGTACTATGAACTGCACTAATGGAATGAAAAATATTTTCTCTACCTTAAATAATTCATAATTTAAGCTTGTAGGGCAAATGATAGTGAATGTTGAAGTATCTGGCTAGACAAAAACATAAGCAACTGCAAATATGTTCAGTTCCAAATCATCTTATGTTTTCACTCATTCCTCATTTGATGAGAAAAACACTCCTGTTGCCATCGCTGAGAACCCTTAACTAAATGAGGAGAGAGTTAATTTGCTTTCCCTCAAATCCCATACAGCTTGTGAACAAAATCAGGGCCATTTGTCTTGCTTGTCTCTCGTGTCTGCCTGCTTTTCAAGGCTCTTTGCCTCCTTCCACCAGCCTGTTAGAAGGAACTTTTCTTTAGGCTCTAGAAACCAGTTTAACTAATTTACACAGAAAATAAGTTGTTTATGTGCACCAAATCATAATCAGAATTGGCTCTACAAGAGGCAAGGTAGAAAATACTCCAGGAGACTAGAAAATAACTTTGAGTGAATGATGGAGGAGAAAGGACCCTTTATCCAAAATAAAAATAAATAAATAAAAGAAAAAAAAGGGAGACAAAATGAGGTCAATGAGAAGTCAAGACTTGCTAGGAAACAGTGGTGTAAATATGCCTATGTGCAACATGTCAAGGGAAAACAAAGGGCTGCAGAGCAGGGGAGCTAATGAAGGCAGCTTTCTTATTGATTTCTGCCTCCTGCTTGCTGTCTTAGCTACAAGTTCTGACTGAACCTATCACTACCAGGGGGTTTTTGTGAGGTCTCTCCTGTCTGGACTCCCTAATGAAGCAGGAGCTCCAACTAAGCAGTGAGAGAACCACAGTTAGTCTGCATCTTTATCTGCCTACCTGTTTTCATGGGCCTTAGAGAAACCTCGCTATTAAATTGTACTGAAAGTAACTGATGCACTGAAATTGCAACTGAATTGTACTGAAAGAAGCTAAAAAAGCTTCTCAGAAAGGAATGGAGGCACAGAGAAGCCTATCAGTCCTGCACAGCATGGGTAAGTCATAGATAAGCCTCCTACCTCTCAGAGTGGGGAAGATAAAAAAGAAAAAGGAAAGCAAAGAAAAAACCCTCCAGACTGGTAGAATAAAAATAACACAACATCAAATGAATTAGGTCATCCTCATCATATCATGTAGAAAAGAACCCAGAAAATTTTAAATGCACAGACATCCTCTTCTGTCCTGTGTCCAACTTCACACCCCTTTGCTTCTGCCCCTGGCTATACCCAGGGGGACTTCAGTGCAGGATTCCCTAAGATCATATGACAATTTGGATCTGGTGGCAATATGAGCTATCAAGCCTAAGCATTTGCTAAGTAGATTATTTGAACTAAGCATTTTTACACAGATAAGCATTTTGTCTTCTTTAAAAGGTAGCATGGTAAATCAATAAGTGCAAAATGTTATTACATTATAACAGCAGAAGGTATATGTAGAGCACTGTCTGGACTCTATTAGAAAGTTTAAATTGTCATATACTGGACATTATTAAAAGGATCTTCTTGCAAAGAAGAGTCCTTCAGCTAATATGCTGAATTAAACAGCCCTATGAACTGGCATTAGCCCTGTACCAGCAAGCAGCACTTTTTTGCAAGCAGGAGTCTCCCCTCAACCCCCTTCTGCTGTCCCTGCCTCCTGCCACACTGCTTGCTCTAACCATGGCAGAAATCACAGAGACAAGAAACATACACACATTCCCCTACATTTTATTTTAAAGGTACTGCTTTCTTTGTCTTTTGTCCTTTGCAATCACATAAATCTATCTCCTTGCACTGCTACAGTATATCTGCCTCTGCTTAGCCTGGGAAAGACATTCTGGATTCCTGCTCTCCAAGGGAAGGACAGAGCAAGCCAGCTGCCGGACTCCTGCAGGGACAGCAATGTTTATTTTGACACCGTGCTGGAGCAGCAGACACAGGGATGAGCTAATGCACACTCACTGTTTCTGTCTCATCCCACCTAAAATAATGAAGGACAGACTGGCAGCTGCCCTAGGGATGTGCCCTGGCAAGCTCTGCAGTGCAAGGGGCATCAGCAGCAAGCTGGAGGGGCACCCCAGCATTGGAGAGACCTGGCACAGCTGCTGCCAGCATGTAGGAAAGCACCACCTCTCCAAATGTTCACTGTGATCAGAAACACCCACACACACAAATTCCTGAGTCAAAATAATGAGTTCAAATAACTCAGAGGGATTGTTTTGTTTTGTGGAGATTTTTGTTTACTTGCTCTTAGGTTTTTTTTTTTTTTTTAAAGTACTTTGATCTAGCACTTCAACTTCTCTCCACTCTATACCACCTTGAAGTTCTGTCATCTCCCCTTTGCCAAACGACAGCAGAACAGTAGCACAGAAGGATCTTCCAAAGAGCCAATTTCTTCTCAGGTTGTTTATGGATTGTTATTGAGACTTTCTCAAACATATGCCACCAGCAGAATATGCAGACAAGCATTCTAGCAACACAGCTGATGCATTTGAGGGAGAAAAGAAATATGTAGAAAATGTGAAATCAGCCCTGCAACAGATCTACTCATAGAGAAGATTTTTTTTTCCAGATTAAATCAATTCTAAAGTAATTACGTAACAAATATCTGAAATGTAGTGTGTTTTTTGCAGCCAATTACCTGCCTCCTATGCTTGGGTTTAGGGATAAGAATTCAGGCATTTTGTTTCAGGGTCAAGAGGACTAGCTGGGAACTGGCTTATAGCACTAAGCAACAGCCCTGGGTCTGCTTGCAGGGTTCTGGTTCTTTCCTCTGGCACAGGCTTACAAGCATTTTTGAGAAGCTATCCAAGCTTCAAACTCTGTACAATCATTGCTGGGGAGAGCTGTTTGTCACCTCCTTTACTGTGAGTTGTAAGCAAGTTGGTAGCATAAAGCACCTAGACAATTTTGAGTAGTTACAGACTCTGATCTCTGGCTCCTTTCCCAAGATATGTATCAGTCACAATATTTTGTATAAGTTTGCAGTGAATTTTTCCACAACCTGTCAAATTCAGTCTATGTAAGAACAAAATCAGGAGAAGGAAGAGATCTCTTTCTTTTGTTTTCAATTTAAGATAGTGCTGCATGATGGACAGCTCATTTACATTGCTGCCCATTGGCAAATTGTTATTACACTATTTAGACAAAATTGTCTTTTTGGCAGCTGTTCATTAGTGGTAACTGGATTATGAACAAAATAATTTGGTTTAGAGCTTCTCGTTTTATTTTTGTAGGAATTAAGGAACAGAAATGCTTCCAAATGAATCAGAGTATGGATACCTAATTAGCAGTAATCGAAGTTCAGCAGATTATCCAGTACTTCTTTGTCAGTAACCAAGAGTGTGAGGCCTCCTGGTAGCACACAAGGTGCTCACAGCTCACTTCCATCAAAGCCATGCAAGGCAGCTTCACCACCTGTCTGTTTCTGGTCGTTTTCTCATCCCCTGCACACAGGAAACAGCATCTAACACAAATGTAGAGCTGCCAGCTCTCTGGACTGAGCAGAAAGGAAGGGGGTGAGAGCCCTCTGACTCTCCCCTCTGCTATAAATCATCAGTGGAAACTGCCTTCAGCAGCCTGGGGCTGCTCGTTCTGTGAGAAGACTCTGCAGCAGGTCCCATGTCCTACCCTCACCTTCTTCTGCCTCTGCCATTCCCAGCCTGCCAAGAAGTCCTGGTCTGCAGCTGTGGTCACTAAAAGGTGCTGCCAGGCATGTAGGCAGGCTCCTGACTGCTGCCCTTCCACCCTTCTTAAATATGAAATAGGGTAGACTCATTCAGCTTTTACCTTTTGGAGCAGGAAATGCAGCAACCAAAGAAAACCTCACCTTACCCAAAAAAGTGACCAAACAAAACCTCATTTCTCCATTTACATCAAGTCCTTTTTACATCAAGGCCATTACATCCATTTACATGTTACCATCATGGTTTCAGGAACTCACAGTACTAAAGGCTGGATTTTTCCCTGGACACTTTCCACACATCTCTCAGGAACTCTTTTTTCCCAGTTTTCATCTACTTTTGACCAACAGTGCTCAGTAACCAGCCGAGGGAAACTTCTTTGGGAGGTTTGTTACTATATCAGTTTTTTTCTTCTATTTTTTTTTTTCTTTTCCAGAGCTGTTTGCCTTGGTGACAAAGTGCTAGATTTGGTCACACCTGATTTAAATCTCCACCAATTTGTCTTGCACTTGTTTGGGCAAAGTTTCCCCACTAGAGTTTTCAGTTTCCTAGACAAGCACAAGCTGTATCTAACCACTTTGACCTTCTGTCTACAAAGTCCATGGCCCAAATTAAAGTAAAAGTAATTAAAATAAAAGTAAATTTTACCATAGAGAAGGTAGAAGCTGACAGAAGTGGCAAATTTATCTTAGATTTTGTATTAGACAGAGCTGCAATGCCAAAAGGGACTATTTGTAAAAGTATGACAAATTCTTGCCTCCAGGATGATCGATAGGTAAAAATATTGTTTTAGCATACTGTTTCTAATCTAGGACATCTGAAAGGGGGCATTATAAATGACATCTCTTGTGGTTCATTACTTCTGCAAGGAACAAAATTACTTTGTAATTTAAAGACAAGAAGATTCTGCACACATAGAATAAGCCTGTTTAAAATGATAAATCTTATACATCTGCTCACATAGGAGCACAGTTTCAGTCAATGAAGGGCTTTCTGCAGCTCTGTCCCTACAATAAAGCTGAACATTCCTTAACTAAAACACCCTGATATATTGTGTGTGTATGTACTACATGTGCTTCTTTCACAGAATATATAGAAATGTGGGATAATAAAGGGTCCTCTGTAAATCATCTGGTCCAACCCCTGCTCCCCAGGGCTTCCTCCAGAGTTTGATTAGGTTGCTTAGATCCTCAAACACACAAGTTCTGAGCATGTCCAGGTTCTGAGTCTCCTTGCCCTACTCCCCAGCTTAGTGTCATTGGTGAGCTTGTAAAGGTTGGCTCTGTCCCACCACCTAGAAACAAAGACAATGCACATTACTGCTGCTTCTGCTAAAACCTAGAGTACCACTAGTATCCAGGCAACAGCTGCAGACCATTCCTTCTGAAGCCCAGCAATCCAGCTGATTTGTCACTGGCCTGGTTGTTCACCCATCCAGTCTGAGTACACTGAAACCACGGGAGGTCATGCTGGAAGCTGGATTGAAGTGGAGCTTTGTCCACTGCTCCCACCTCATCCACTGGAACAGACACTTCGTGAAAGAAGGCAATGAGGTTTGACAAGCAACACGTTCCTTAGCAAATCCACACAGGCTGTTCCCAGACTTGTTCTCCCTTAAAGAAGGGAGAATTCCCTGTGATCTTCCCAGGGATCAGCTGATAGTTCCACTGTTTCTCCTTCTTCCTCTTTTTTTGAACATGGTTGTTCTTTTCCAGAAATGGGAAACCTCTCCTGACTGCTACAACCCATCTAGGACAATGGCAGTGGCCTCACAGTGACGTTGCTTATTTCCCATGGGCATTTCCCCACTTGTGCATTCTGCCTGCTCCCATGGCACTGAGCATGGCCACTGCCTCAGTGCTCCCTGCCTGACCTTCCTGTCCTGCATCCCTCACCCAACACTGCCCCTGGGCAAAGGGTACGGGGTACAGACAAAAGCAGGGAGGATCCTTTTTGTCCCCTTTTATGTCTCCCATGTGATCCAGCAGCAGGGCCACCCATACAGAGCAGTTTCACATGCCCCAGATGATCAGGCATGTCAATATAAGCAAATAATATTGTGGTGTTGGGCATCCTCCAGCAGAGTTCTGCTGACTGGCTGCAGCAGCCTGCTCACTAAATCACAGGGCCCCATAAAGCACAGGGAACAGCACAGCCCCTGCCTCTGTTTGCCAGTGCTGCCCAAGAAGCCCAAACAACTTCAATGAAATATGGGCTTGAAGTGTAGCTTTAGATAATATTTCATTTTGAGTGAAAGGAAAGATGACTTTTTTTTCTCATTTTGATATGATTTCTTCATAATTTGGAACTTATATTTTTGATGGAAGTCTTAAGCTCTAGATGACTAAAAACAACTGCAATCACAGATTACACAGAGGTCAGAATCTATCCAAAATTGGAGTGATAGAGCATGGAGCGATTTTACTGCTAATTTTTACCACTTACTCATATTTATTCCAGACTTTCATCTCAATGGAGTGCAAACGCTACATTTTCAAAAGATACTAGTACTTTGTATGAATAATATATCTTTCTTGGAGACCCTTGTGAATTTAAACTTTAAAGATGAAAATAATGAAAATCACTCTGAACAGGTAATTTGGCACAATTATTCTTTGTTCCCAGTTTATACTAGCCTGCTTAACAATACACAAAATTTGTGCATAATTACTTTATAAATTAATTAAAACGTTTGTGGAGATAAAGAGACGCTAAGTGTCTAAATCATTGCATAATTTGGACTTTGCCTTAGATGTAGAGAGGTTTAGGAGCAATCTGCTGCTGAATGGGAGCTATCAAGAAGGCAGAATTCCTCTTGGTGGCACAAAGAGAAAGAATGAGAGGCAATTTTTGAACAGTGCAGCAAGAGAAATTCCAGGTGGACATAAGAAGAAAAGGTTTTGGTTCAGCCTTGAAACAAAGTGCCTCATAGAGACTGAGAATGCCCATCCCTGCAGACAACCATTTAAAGTTTATGGTTGTCTCTTGAGGACCATTTTATGGACAGTATTGTTGTCTGCTACATCTTTCCCTCAGCTCTGAGATACTGCATTCTTGAACCTGGACCTGCATAAACCTTCAAGGGGCACTATCACATCCAAATGGAATTTCACTCTAAATTATCCCCTGTTATCTGGGGAGAGATAGAAGCATCCATTTGCAAACTGAACAAATGAAACACTGGGATTTTGAAGGAGATTGATGTCAAGAGACATTCAAGGAGAGTCTGTCTGACTCCCTTTAGGGTGGTGTTATCTTTCTGTGCTGATGGAAAGTGCTCTTCGCTTTTTCAACAGTCCATGGGAATGAGACAATAAAAACATTTATATCACTGTTATGCTTAAAAATCTGAACTGTGAGTGTTGACAGGACTGATCCTCATTTACACTTGGACCCCATTTTTATTTCACTCACAAATAAAGATGATCAAGCATTAAGAGTTGGAATTTATACATTTTTGATACACACTGGTACAGAAGGCCAGAAAAGGCCAAATGAGGTATTCAGAACATCCCTTCCCTCCTACAGTACCTCTGCCAGGATTAATCAGATTTTGGCCCTCTAAACATAGAATAGCAGCTAGCCTAAGGCTCAGAAAAGGGGCTAATTCTTCCTTTTACTGAGATTGCAACTTGATCGGTACTTGAAATTGTATTGCTCTTCTTTTGTCTTCCATTTGGAATAGCTAAACCGAAAAGACACCACTCATTCATATTCTATGCTTCAAGGTTCTCCCAGCAATCTGGAGGATTGCAACTTGAAAGCAGCACATTTAAGGACATGGCTAAGGCTCCTGGATTTATTGCATTAAAACTCTCACATACTGCATGTTCTATTACCTCTTGTGCTGTCATTACAGCTATTTTCAGGTTGTAGGTGTTTGGGGGTTTTTTGGTTGTATTTTAATTATAGTTATTCTCCTCCCTTCAAATAAATTATCATTATGTCTTGAAGTTCCTTCGAGCACATGGTCAGCCTCTCACACATCATTTTCTGTGAGACAAAATACATCAACAATCCAAATTGCTGCTGACAATTTATGGACACACTTGCCTCTAAAGATCTTACTCCTTTTTCTTTAAACCTGTGAGAAAGAAGACTAATTAATCACTGTGGATAGAAAAGTCATTTTCATTTCCAGGAAAGAATTAAAGAACAAGTGAAATACACTTTTCACCTTGTGCCTCAGCCATGCCTGGTACAGGCTTCTCCCAGTTTGATTTTATTCAGCCTCCCTGGTAAGAGAACTGTTAAAACCCTCCTGTTATTTGTCAAAGGTACAGTCACTCACTAAAAACTGGCTAAATATCAGCTTGTTTCCTATGTACCTGTACAGTAGGAAGTCCCAATACTATCCTAATTACACATTTGTAAACATAGAATAAAAGTTTAAATAAACAGAAGTTCCTTCTGCATTCTATCTGTAACAATGAAGATCCAACATCTGTTGTTGGATCCACAGCTTCTTAACCAGTATATGTAACTAAAGAGCAACAATCCACAAATACCACAGCATATATCAAAGTAAAAAATCCTACTTCAGGTTAAAAGTGAACTCCAAATCAGAAATAACACACATTATTAACAGTAACATCCCATTTTTGCCCAAATTGCTTCTGCTCTGACCTGTTTCCTTAGTTTTGTCTTGGAGTGTTCTGGATTTGATTTCAAGGATTACAAAAGCAGCATAATTTTATTTTATTCTCATCCAAATTTCAAAAATTTCATTATGTTTTTATTCTCCTTCATGCTTAATGTGAGGAGGATTTTTCCTGAAGAATGTCTGTACATTTTAATCTGCCCACATTTGCCATCATTATTCACCAGGGTTTTCTGGTGGACACGTTAATACAGAATTGGTTTAAAACTGCCCTCCGGATACAATCTCTGCTTTGCATTTGATTTGTCTTGTCCTGCTGGTGCACGACAACGTCACAGAGTTTGTACTCTTTGCCCTCTCAAAAAAGTAAGCCTTTTCCCTGAATTCATCAGGGGTCACTGAGGGATGCAACGGTGCCCTGAAATTGCATAATATTTGGTAGATTTTAGTGCCACCTTCAAGATCAGAATAGAGTGGTGTTTCCTGGGTTAGACTTCCCATCTCTCTCCTTTCCCAACACAGGTTGTGTGTGGTTGAGATGGAGATGGAGCAACACACCTCACCACACAAGGCAGCAGAACAGCAGTGGGTCCTCCCATCACACCCTGGAGGCTGATATCAAGCCAGGAAAATGTGCAAAACCACATGATGACTCAAAAGATGAATGTTTGCCACTGAAATACAGAGGAAGATGATACATATTTATAATACTACTGCCTTAACTTCAGGCTCTAATGTGTGTTTTTAAGCCATCCAGAGTGAAATGTGAGGAATACAAAGCCTTACTGATGGGTTATGGAAGTTTACCATCTACTAGTGACTGACTCATGAATTTTTCTCCTACATAAGAATGAGAAGTCTAGTATTTCACCTAGGGTTTCAGTTTCCCTTTTTAAAACTCCATACCAACTCAGCTGCACAAGCCTCCTTTTACTTTCCACATCAAGAACCTGGGAATATACATAAATGCCTTCCTGCCTCCAGAAACCTTTTTTCACTGAAGAAAAAGGTATTTTCTAAATTTTCCTGAAACAGGAATTCTCTGTAAATTTTGTCTACAGATTATCAATTCTCCAGATATCCTTCAGAGGCTCCAAAGTTTCCTGCTTTCAGCCTCCAGGGATGTAAACCAGATGAGATCTTCAGACTGCCTTGCAACACCATTTTAAAAGAACTCAATGGTTTCTAGTTATAATGTGAAAGTCAGGCTGCTTACTGAAAATTAGCACAAAATTTTGGCTCATAGAATGCATATAAAATCCAAAGAAACTACTTTCTTCTCTGAGATTCTTCCAACAGAAATGTTCTTGTTCCTGTTGAATAACTTAATTTTAAAAACTGCAGTGTGTGGCCTTTGAATATAGTTCTCTACCCCGCAGTTATTAATGTAACGTATTTCATTATTGGGTTTGAGGCAGTCTGGTGGATGAATAACTGTGATTGACTGCAAAACCTGCAATAGCCTCAGAAAGGTGAGGATTTCACTTGATATGCTGCAAGTGAACGGAATATTCTTGATTATTCTGTGGTACACTTGGGGACACTTTCATGGCCTGTGTATCACTGCTGGTTATCACACTGAAAGACTGATTTCTCTTCTGGTAACTCCTTCCTAAACTCATAGAAACTGGACCAGAACATTGATTTGCAGGGTAAGAATTTAAATATATTTAAATTCCATGTGATTACACTCTTTTATGCATGTAAAAGTAGAAATTCTGCTGCTGACTTAGAGCAGAGTTCATTATTTCAGATATTTCTAAGGAAAAGGTCTCATGTGGAGTTGGGGGCCTTGTCTGTGCTGATAGCCCCCTTTATACTTGATTGTTGGCACCAATTCTGTTCCCTTAGCACAATATGAAATATGAAAACACTTGAAAGTTAAACAGCTAAGCCCAAGTAGTTCTCAGGGTTTGCTAATCAGAAAGTAGAACTGTGCTGTTTTCATGGTAACAATACATGCACAGTATCTCAAGAACAGATGGGATTGCAAGGTGTCATCTGGGGACACTGTCCCCATTCTGGGACATTTACTGTGGAAGTTACGAATGGCCACCTTGTGGGCCAAGGATAGATGCTATTAATCCATCAATGGATGTTATTATGCACAACCATAGGTCATGTTTAATATTTAATAAGTGTAATGCAAGCTATCCTCAGCCACAGAACTCATCCAACAATTGTTATGATTTACATTTTATTAATTGTAAAGAACTGCCAACACAACTGTGGCCAAGTATTAAGTGATGCATATATTGGTGCAAGGAGAGTAGTTAAGAAAATGAGATTTGTGCTGGAACCCACATGAAAAATTAGAGGTTGAGAAGTAATCAAGTTTATTATGTTATTACCAATATACCCACACCATAATTTTATCAGCTACAGTATTGTCAGCTGACTACTCTTAGAGGGGTGCTGAGCATCCTTTAATTGTAAGATTCATTATTTATTGCTACAAAGACTACACAAAGCATGCTTTACCATAGTTGCGTTTGTTTCCTACCAGAGTTAAGCCCCAGGTTTCTTAAGTGTTATGAAAAGGTGCCTGCATATCATGACTACAAAAAACCACAATTATATGGTTATAAAACAAAAACAATGCCAAAATAGAATACTCAAGGTCTAGGTGGATTTTAACTCAAGAAAACCTGGGTGGGTTCTCTCTCCTAAGGCTCAGTGAGATCACTGAGTTAAAAAGGAAGTGACTAAAAAGGTTCTGAACTTGCATGAATGTATTTTCATTGCTCTTATGTCCTTTGCAGCTTCAATTCTGCATTGCAGATGTCCATTTAAATTAACACTGGATACACCACTTTCCCAGGAATACAAAATTGCTTGATCACCTGTGAGCTTTTCTTACTGCTTTTAAAGACAGCAGCATGAGACATTAATAAACACCAGATAGCCAACACCAAAAAAGCCCAACTTGCCAACAGGGAATGTAATTTTCCTGATATATCCAAGCTGACCCACTGGCACTTCTGCTGTTCCCATACCAGGTGTTCCGGATGTCTAAACTGGATTAATAAGGACTGCCAATTACAAAATGGGAAAAAACCCCATCTGTTTATGAGCTCTCAATGTCCAGGTGCAAAGCTTAGAGTGAAATACTCCCACATTTTTCTACTTTATCACTGAGAAGCTTGATAATGGTCAAGTCCCTTCCTGTTTGGAAAATTTCTGATAAAGCATTCATATCCTGGACCCTACAAGCTAAAGTGCTGAGTGTCATGAATTACATTTCCTCCCAGTAAAGTAAGTGTTGGAAAAACACATTTTCCACTGAGCTCTCCCACAAGCAGTAACAGCAGTTTTAGGCCATAAAAGTATTGAGGCAAGCAGGCAGTTTAACGATGGGGTGCAGTTAAAAAGTTTTCCTGGGGTCCTCTTGGAGATTGTCACATACAAATGTGGCAGATTGAGTCCCACAGGATTCCACAGCAGGTGCATCTACACTGATCCATCTACATTGTCAACGTGTAATGTATTGGCATTATCCAGCACACTTGAAGAAAAGAACTGATGAAATAGCTAGGCAATAGCTCTCAAAAATAGCACATAGGAAACATATTTCAAACAGGTTACATCAGGAGACTATGAAATTAGTATTTCCCTAATCAGGCTTACCCTATATTCAAGAATAAAAGAAAATTTTAGGCCCAAAATAAACAAAATATTTGGAAAGGAGTTAATTTTAAGCAAAGAAATAAGCCTCATTCAACATTTAGTATTAAGCAAGTGCTTATGTTTATTGTTACATCCATATGTTTTGAGCAATCAATAGATTCATACTTTTGCTGTTTCAGAGTTTTTTCAATATTAATGCAGGATTAAATAACATGATTTTGAGTGAGACAAAACTTCCTTCCTGTTCATACACAGAAATACTTTCAAGGACTCTTGGTCCTTCAAAATGCTCAAGGTCTGGCATAGAACCATGTGTCAAAAATATGTCCCCATCTTATACCTAATCAAAATTTGAACCTGTTTAGCTAGGGGATGGTCTATTGTTAGCAATCCCCTTTCCCTTTTTCTTTGACCTCTGAGAGAGCTCCTGGCAAGTTGGATTTTTTTATTATTATTATTATTGCCTTCAAGACAAAAAGGTCAGGAGCTGTATAAAGAGATTTGCTTCTTGGAAAAATTCTTAGCAGGGCTCATTGAGAGAGCATTAAACTAGATTTGAAGGGGGTTGGGGATGTAACTATGACAGAGACAGGTAACCAGACCTGACAGAGATAAATTGTGCAAAGGGGAGAATCATAGTGACCACCCAAGAAGCAAAAGGAGCCTTTAGAGGGGACACCTTCACTGAGTACAAGCACCCAAAGATGTAGCCACATGACAGGACCATGGGACACCCCTTTGCAACCCTACTGGGAAACAGAAAGAGTCAAATGCTTCTGTGAAGTTCCTGTACACCAGCACTTGTGGTATGTGGAGCAAACAGGAGGAACAGGAGATCTGTTTGCAGTCACAGGGCTTTGACCTCAGGGCGATTACGGAGATGTGGTGGGACAGCTCCTGTGACTGGAATGCTGTCACACATCCCTGAGGAGGGACAGACCAGGAACACACAGAGGTGGATTTGCCTTTTACATGAGGCAACACTTGGAGTGTGCTGAGCCCTGTACCAGGGTGGGTGATGAGCAAGGTGAGAGCTTAGGGGTCAGGACAAAAGAGGAAGGGTAACACTGGTGTGGGTATTTGCTCCAGGCCACCCAAGCACATGGAGGAAGTGGGTCAGAACTTCTACAGGCAACTAGAAGCAGCCTCACAGTCACAGACTCTGGTTCTTGTGGGGAAATTCCATTACCCTGACATCCACTGGAAAAGCATAAACAGTCCGGGGCATTCGTGGAAAGCACTGATGGAAGGATCCCACAAGAAATGGTGGGCTCCTTGACTTCATATTAACAACACTGAGGGCGTTGTTGGAGATGTGGAGGTTGGGGGAGTCCTTGGCTGTAGTGACCATGAGGTCATGGAGATCAGTATTGGGTGAGGAGGAAGGAGGGTAACAAGACTGTAATCATGGATTTCAGGAGAGCTAACTTTAGCCTCTTCAGGAATCTTTGTGGAGTAATCCCATGGGAAAAAGTCCTTCATGGAAGAAAGGCCCAAAAGAGTTGGTTGATATTCAAGGACCAATTCCATCAGAATCAAGAAGGATGCATCCTGATGAGCAAGAAATTGCGTAAAGGGGGCAAGAGACCTACATGGATGAATAAAGAACTCCTGTTGTTAATCAAGGGCAAGGACTTCCACTCACCAGATCAGTCTGAATATAGAAACTCCTAAGGGAAAAGGAGAAAGTCTTAGAAACTCTTTATCACAAGCACTTTATTAACTTGCCATCTGTATGGAAGACCAGAACAAGCCTAAGACTTCCATGAAGCCACAGCCTCAGAAAATAATTCCAACTTGAAGCAAGACTGACACTTTCATGTTTGAATACCATAAATTTAAAAGTTATTTTCAAACTTTAAATCACTGAAGCTGCTCATTTAAAGATAATGTGGGAGAATCAGGACTTCTCAGAGTTGGTCCTTGGTCTCTGAAGCCCATGGCTCAGGCCCCTGTTGCCTAAGACCCATCTGCTCAGATAGCTTCCGGTGCCAATGGGAAGAGCTTGCCCAGCACCACTTATCCCACCCAGCATCTCTCTGGCAATCACAGCCCAAAGAACTTGGGACAGTAGAACAAACTTTTAACAAAATACACAAGCCAGGATGTGATTCCTGACTTCTGCAGCCTTCTACCTGGCAAATAATATTTCAATACTTTTTCATTATGATTTATTCTGCCAAAAAAAAAAATTAAATGCCTGCCTGCTCTCTGCTTCAATTTTCAGAACACCAAAAGCTCCTCTATGACAGAAACTTTATCCATGTAAAGAAATAACATTAAAAAAAAGAAAACCCACAACAACTCAAAAAACACCCTTTGAACTTAAATATGAACTTAATAATTTATAGCTCCTTATTGAGGAAAAGCTTCCTATGAATGGACTTTTGATTCAATTTTGAAAAATGCATCATAAAACTGAAAGCAAACAATAATTTTCCTTTTGTCACCAAAATTGCTTACTTTCAAACTCCATTACTGTCTCCTGCTTCATTTAATAATTTTATCCCTCCACTTTTTACCAATGGAAACATAATTTCTTATTCTTTCTAGAAGAATAACAAATAATTTTCCTTGCCCTTTCTAGTCAGCTTGTCCTATATTCTTGTGGCATATTTTCCAAACCTGTTCAAACCTGCCCAAACACACTTTGTACTGTATTTTCAATCCTCAATTATCACTCTATAAAAACCTAGCAAGTTCCCACAATTAGACCTGTCACACTAATTGATTAATTAATTAATTTTCTATGGCACAAGAACCAGTTGAACTATTCTAATAATGAGCAGGAAAGCTTGAGTATCTCTTCCTTGTAGTAACAATTCATTGAAATAAGTGTCCTGTTTTTTGACAACAAATTGAAAGCTGAGTAGCTTCAGAGATATCCTTGGTGGTTTTATTATATTTTTCTCCATAGTGAATGATATGCTAATCCTTGTCCAATAAATTTTTTCCCCAAATACTCCTATTTATTGTGAATAATCTACTGAGGACAGTGTTGTTCCTTATGGAGAGTAGCAGTGTTATTTACTTTGGATATGCATCTGAGAATCTGGTCTGAATTCAATTATTTCTGGACCTCTGACTTGTTTGATATCTCATAAAAAGACTGTTTATCAACTAAACTCAGTAGCTACATCCCATACCAGTGGAAGCTGATAATATGGAGGAGGGAGAAAACACCTTGAATTGGTGAAGATCACAACAGCAACACATGAACACGGGAAATAGGGGGACACAAGCAGAGAAAACATGTGGAAGTCACAAACAGGGGTGGATTTGTGAGTGCCAGGAAGATCCCTAGATCTGTGTTCTCCATGTTCTTGAGCACATGCCAAAAACTAAACAAAATTTTTTTTTAGTTAATTCCCTGAAATGAAATAAGGATGTTTTGGTCCCTAATTCCTGCTGCATAAAAGATTTGGACCAGTTTTTTTTTTCCATTGCTCTTTAATTTCTTTCATGGAATGAATGTCATAGTTTGTCAATCTCAGTTCAGATTACATATTCTCCCTGCACATACAAGATGATCTTTCACAGCATGCTTCTGTGACTTCGGCCTGTTTCTTCAGAGCCAGCAATGCATGAGATGTTGCCAAGTGTTAGCTTAATTTCACTGTCATCCCTGTGATCTTTTGTACTTGCTGTTTCACAGAGGGTTTGCAGAGGAATCTCAGTTCTCTCTCAAAGACTGTTCTAGCTTGCATTGCTATGAAGGAACAACCAATGGATCAGAAAGCTAAAAAAGAAAGCCTGAATATTGAATGTTTTTTTCATTTAATGATTTATGAGTCAACCCAAAGGTGTTTAGCAGGTAGACACTACTGTCACCACCATCATCATCTTCTCTCCTTGACCACCAGAGGCTGCCAATCAGCCAGCACAGAAACAGAGGGGCTCAGGACCATGACGTGCACAGCCAAGGTGGGGACCTTTCACACTTCCCATAGTGAGATACAATGATAAGTGAGTATGATTGAGGATCCTCGAGGGTCCCTCTGCCCCTTTTCATGCATTGCCCCTGCAACCTTCAAGTCATGCAGCTCTGCTCATAAAACACCCATAATCGCCCTTAGGCAACTTGTTCTTTTGGAAATAATTGAGATAAGAATAACAGGAAATTGGTAGATATTGGCAATTAAGACATTTATTGTAATTGATTGTATAGCATGCCTTATGTTATTATAAGGTTTAATAATCAGAAGCCCATAACTAAGTCATCTCTGGCTGTGGAGAACCATGACCAATATGTGCCATAAAAATAGGAGCATCTGTAGTCATTGATGTTCTCTGATCTTCTAAATGCGTGCTGGAAATTATATTAACCAAGATAACAGAAAGGGAAATGTCTTGTTTCAGAAATAGTATGAACATAATCAGATTTGAGAAACCAAATGATTTTAGTAACATGGGGCACTGTGCACTGAGAGCAGAGAAATGGGTTTGTGAATTGTAGTTTGCTACTCAGTAAATGACAGAAAATAAGCCACGGGGACTTCATCCTTCACTGTTAGCATGTTTGCTATTTTTGACAATTCAATAAAAATTCTGTTTTCTCAGGTACCACACATAGGAAATATGAAATGGGGAGACTGCTCAACAGAGTAACTCCGGAGTAGCCAGTTGCTCACTAAAGTTACTTTGGAGGAAAGAACTTAATGAAAATGAGTCAAGTCAGTGAAAGTCTACTCCAGGAGTCATGCCTTCCCAATCTTCATTATGTTCCTGCACTGCTCATATAGGAATCCTTTGTGTTTTAAGTGCTCTTTTCCAAGCTGTAGTTTTATGTGTTGTGTGTGTCCCCACACACCACTGCAACTTACACCTGTCAGTCAGAATCTCCTGCCTATCTTTTATATAAATATCAAGCTTTCTGGGGCAGAAAAACCGTCTTTATTCAATGTTTACAAAGCTCCTAATGCAGCAAAGATCTGGTCCAGAACTGGTTCATATAGGTAATGTGGCAATTCAGATAATTAGCAATAAAAAAAATACTTCACAAACACTGCATCTATAATTCAGTTGCAGTAGAAGGAATCAACTGCTTTTACTTAAAGGTAGATCAATCATATCTACTAAAGCTTGGAACGCCAAGCCTCAGGATAGCTATGGATTGTAATGATGTGATAGATCATTATATCCTTTTCTATACTGGAACACTCTGCTTGGAAGCAAGAAGCAATGGCCCACCACAGGGGTAGGATGCAGGACAAAACAGATCTTGAGTATTCTGGCTACAAAATTACATAGAAGCAAAAGATTGCAACATGAACACAATTATAAGAGAAGACCAGGACATTCCCAGCAATGCTAAATATCCATGCCTTATGTTTTCACATCAGTCTAGTTTTGTCAAATATAATTCTTACTAATTCCTTGTCCTTTCTGTTTAATAAAGTAGTGGTCTAATGTTCATGCCCACTGAACACTATATTTTCTTTTCCCAAGGAAGTAATTAATTTATAAGCCACAGTTTGGATCCTCAGCTGCTTGGAAGATTAACAATTATACACCCTTGTATATTATTCATAACTATGTTAAAATAATTACCATATTAGAAAATTTGAATTCATCTGCAAGTTTATATACTACTAATTTTACATTAGGCTGTTAAAAGATATTTTCAAAGACCTTTTAGAACAAAGATGCTAAAATGATATTTGAGATAATTTTCTATCATAAAATGATAGAGACATTTAGTCTATCAATTATAACTTTGATATTATTAAATAAGACTCCCTCTGAGCTAGATGCAATTAGTACAGATATAGAATCATATTTTAGACTTGGAGTCAGGAATTGCAGCATACTATTGTTTATGTTCATGGCACAGGAAGAAAAAAAAAAGCCATTTCTGCAGTAATGGACTGCTCCTGCTCTCCAGCTAAAATATTTACAGACTATTTAGCAAAGAACCTCTTGATTAAGGTGGAATGTAATTTAATATATTTTGCATTCCATTACCACACTGCACAGATTTTCTCAATTCAGTAAGACTTTCTACTGAGGTATTTAAAACAATATATCCAGGGATTTGTATTTCTGTGTGAGTATGTATTTTTAGCTACTTATTAGAAGGTAACTTTTTATTTTGTGTTCAAAATTGAAACCCTGTGACAAATGGCCTTTCAAAATATTATCTGGTTGAGAGACACTTAACACCCCCATGTGCTGATGTTTCACTGAGCAGACTTTCAAAACAGCTTTTAAATTACATATTTTTCAACAAGCTGATTTTTATGAACGAACAGCTGTTGAGTAAAGAGAAGAATGAGTAACAGAAACAACGTGAAAATGTGGGAAAACTGGCAGCATGTAAAACTAAACACACTTTTGTGAATGCCACCATACCTCAAGGGACCCATTTGTTTGTAAACAAATGGGTACATCCTCTCTTTGTTATTTATGCATCAAAATATAGTTTCTCTAGATCCTGCTCAAGTCATTTCAGGTCAAAGTTTCAATAGAAAAAGAATTAGACCAATGCAGCACAGTTTTCTGCTGGATTTTTACCTGGTTCAACTTGTCCAAGCAGCTTTAGGGAAAGCTCAGGTCCACAGAAAAGCACGTGGGTTGTGCATAGGGAGAACTGCTCTGAGGTCAGTTTGTGAAATCTCAGTCCAATTCAAAGGCTGCTGAAGTCTACAGACAACTTTGTCATAATTTTATATGTAAGATTAGAGCATCATATTCACAGAGCATCAACAGGTAACTTGCAAAGTAGTCACTCTACATTTCTCTAGGTGTACATGTACAAAATTCCCTCTGCAGTTACAGAAAGGGGAAACAATAAATAGTTTGAATGGGTTTTGACTCCCCTATATTAGTATTTTTAAATTCTAGCACTGCAAGTCCAAAAGGGTGGGAGGTTTTGTGACTGTTTTGGTGGGGGTGTATGATTTGGGGGTTTGGGGAAGGGGAAGTGTTTGGTTGTAGTTTGTGGCAGTTTTGGTTGGATTTTTTTGTGATTCCAACTTGGCTTGAAGATTTTTATCACTAAATGAAATGACAGGATGGTGGAATCCATTAGGGAAGAGCAGCTGTTCAACCAGTTTTCCTCACCATTCCCATTACCACATGAACAACCTGTTGTTTCCCACTATGGGTAGCTGAGCAAGGGCAAACTGATTTAAGGAACAGCAGCCATTTCTACAGACAGTCCAAAACACACCTCAGACACCTTTTCCTCAAAGCCACTTTGTGTCTCAGGTTGTGCAAGACTTTTTGGGTGCCAGAAGCCCCTCTGGGCAGGGTAAAAGAGGGCAGGGCCTGTGTTTGCTACACCGGAGCAACAGAGGGAAAAGTTCCATCTCCTCCCTCACCTTGCCCTGGCACAGCCACCATGCCAGGCAAGGGGCAGGTCACCATCTGGGGAGGGAGATTTAAAGACAATCAGCATTCCTGGCTCATTACTAATTTCATGGCAAGGGAAGAGGGGAGGTGAAGCTTGTCAACATTAATTAATGCCTGCTTTAAAAGCACTTTACCTTCCTTGCCTGATGTGTGCTTCACAAAAGCCAAGAGCTGTTGTTGTTATTAACAACTTACAATATAAACACACTTGGCCTGATTTTCCTCTCCCACACAAAAGGCTTCATGCTTGTTTAGGTCCCAGTTGGGATGGAACAAGGAGGCTTTCTGTGGTCAATGCTAGGGAAGAGCCCGAGAGGTGCCATACAAGAACCTCCAGAAGAAAAACCAGCAGGAGTATAAAAAATTATCTTGGATAAGTGCTCCATTTCTTGAAGGCTAAGCATAGAATCAAAACAACATCAATTGTATAAACCTTTGCTTCTGTTAGCTTCTTACTTGGTTGAGTGAAAAATTGCCTTGTCTGGAAAATTATTTTTTCACAAAAGCTTTTTTCCTTTTTACTGTGTCAAACTGCTTATGATACAGCTAGAGCTAGGGAGACATCAAAGAAACTCTGCTGAGATGCTTTGATCTGGAAAAAAAAATGAACCACAAAAAAATAAATAGGAAAGAAAAGAGACAGGGCTCATCAGCTTGGATCCTGAAACACTTTTCTGTAAAGCATTAAGATATTTGGAGAGAAAAAAAATCTCCACCAAACCCTATGCTGTTCTCAGATCACTCCCAGAGGTTATAAGCTTTAATGTTCTGCAGGTCACAGGAGGCTCTTTAGTTTGTCCTTGATCCTTTCAAGTAGCTGGAAATGAAAACATGGTGCAGAAGCTGTGGCTTCAATTAGACATAATACCAAAAAAAAAGGTTAATAGCTCTTCCTTGCTAATGAGGAAAAAAAAATAAATGCTCTGGAAGAACACCACCCCATCCTGCCAGCTGACGTCAATAGAGCAATCACATACATCTAAATATCATAAGTCAGGGTAGCTCACAAACACATTTTACACCTTTTTCCTTTACTGCCTGGCTCCTTCAGAATGAAGCTAAATCTGTCCCTTTTCTAAGTTTTTAATGTTTTCCTCTCATCTTTTTAGCACTTCAGAAAAATACAAACAGCTAAGAAAGAAGGTACCGGTTCCTTCATTTTTTCCCCCTTCTCCTCTAATTTGCAAATTACAGCAAGGAAGCAAACAAGCTACCTCTGAAATCACTGTTATTCTGACCAGTATGCCTTAATAGCAGAGAAGAGTTGTCTAAGCTTTCCCTGGAGAGATAATATTAATTTTGGAGAGGAGATGGTTGAGGGAGTTTAAACATCAGTTTCAGTCCTCATTCTGCTTAACATAGTTTGTTGTGTGTGCAGGTGTTTATGTAAAGCACCTCTGCCTTTACTTGGTGCTTTTTCACATAACTCAGTTTATTGTTTGAAGAGCAGGAGGAGATCAGCATTAAAACCAAAATCAAACCAAACAAACAAGCAATCAGAGAAGCTATAGAATTGGGAAGAATATTAAATGATCCTTATACATTTAGACCAGATTTTAATACCACAACAGCTTTAACTCCTGAGTTAATACAATGAACAAGGATCATGGCAGCTTGGATCTAGGGATGGTCAGCATCCATATCCACAGGATAAGAGAGCCTAAAAGCAAGGCTGATGCAATGAATGACTACTGAAGCTCCTTATGAAACATCTAAATATTCTGGTCTCCAGCAAATACCTTGAAAATATCCCTCCACTATACAATGGAACTCAGAAAAGGACCAAGAATGTGAGCATATTCGGGGGTTTTTTAATGATTATTACTGTAGCCCCAAGTAATCAAATCTCTTTCAGTAAAAAGATATTACTTGTCCTACATTTAACAAGAGAGTGCTGGATTCAGTTCTATTGGCCTTCTACATGTGCAAGAAGCAGTCTTTTCCTTTCATCAACACCTGGGAAGAAATAGTGTATTTGCTTGGGCACAGTTTTGCTTAGAGTTACTTGTAATGTAAATAATGTATCAGTTACTTTTACAGACTATTATTGCTTAAAATATAACGTAAAATGTACAGAATACAGTGATACCTTCAAACAGTAGCTCACAGCCAGCATTTCACACATCAGTGGAGGGTATCATTTGATATCAGGTGGGAAACTGAGCCATCCCCACCTACCTTGAGAGTTTCTCAAAGATATGTCTTGAATGAATCAGGTCTGGTTTTTGGAAGGCAATAGCTTCAAGCCCAGCCCTACAGCAAGGCCTTGCTCCCTTCCAGCACCACCACTGCTGTGGTCTTCTCTGGTGACCAGAGACAGAAGTGAGGGATCAAAAAATTATTTACTAATGAGGCAAAATAATAACAATTTCCTCAACTGACACTTAACTATAATAAAACAAACAATTTCTCAGAGCATTATATATTTTACCTTCTGCAAACAATTTTTTCCAATCTTTAGCACTGTAGGGTTTTTTTACAAGCCTCCTAACCCAAATTGCTCATGGAATTGCATATCTCCAGCTGTTATAATGGAAAGTGTCGGAAAACCTTCCTAGGACCCTTCTTTTGGTTAGTTATCACTTTGCAAAGCCCTAATCACTCTATGGATTTTGTGTCAAGAAGGCAAGCTCCCTAGATCCTATTAATAGTACCTTGCATAATCATTTGTTTGCAGGTAATTAGTAGAGACTTGTTGGCCCTTGACAGCTACGATGTTTATAAACCTTGCTGAGCATAGAGCGACCATGCAGAGTCCTTCATGTTGAAAAGCTCACACATTCATTAGGACAAAACTAAAGCTGAGCATGCCCTAACCTTTACAACCCCTCCATGTGCTCTTCCCAGAGCAATGAAATGTTTGTGCAGTTTTCAGGCTTCTTAAATTAACTTTCACCATGCCTTGTCATGTAGGTGTGCAATGAAAAACAAAAATAGGAAAAATGCTTCTGTGGAAATCTCCAAGCTCAGAGCTTTCCAAGCACATTTATTCATCTCCATCTCCTCCCCTGTGCCATCCAGAAGGGATTGTAAGCACAGCAGCTCAGACTCCCAAATGGCACAATTTACAGCATTTTTAATTGCTAAGGCTTTGAGGAAAAAGCCTTTTGCCCACAAAACTCAGGCCCTCATTTTGTACCACTTGCACCAAAAATCAGTTGTTATGATTGGCACTTTCACAAATGAACATGAAATTCTAGCATTACAGCGACTCATTTCAAGAAGCACCACTTCAGAAATGTTGGTACACCACTATTAGTAATAACAACCTCTTTCAGTGCATATCCCTTGCTTTTTATTCTTTTGCATAAGAAAGGTGGAGGGTTTCCGATCAAACATTTCAAAGTTTATAGGCACCATTGTGTAGCATTGTGTGTCCTCTATGGGTTTATTGTAAAGTTGGTTATTTTTATAGGTTAAGATTTTGTTTTGACCCTCGGTTCACCCCATGTTCTCCCTCATAATGGTTCGTTCCTTCCACCAGTTACCTGTCCATCATTGTAACCAACCCCCTTTCATTTCAAGAACTTTCTATGTCAATCTTCCCTTACCTAACATATGATTTGTCCCCTGAGCCTTTTCCCTCCCCTGGGCCATTCTCATTGGTTCAGTTGTGTCCCTTGCTCCTCCCCTGGGCTTCGTTCATTGGTCCCTCATGTCTCCTCCCGTCACACCCTCCCCTTTATCAGTGCCGCCCCAGCGTTTTTTCCCTGACACCGTCACTGGCCCCGGCTGCGTCAATAAAGCACCTTGGCACCCACACGTGTGTCCACTCCTTCCTTCCTTCGCCTCAGTGCTTCGCAGTCCTGCTCTGGCCTGCGTCACCACGCTGCAGACGGAGCCACTACCCAGGGGTTCCCCCAGAGGACCTGGGAGTGGCGGGATTCGTGGTCTCCACCGGTCACTCCGGGAGCGGCTAGCCGGCACCCATCAGCTCCTGTGGCCATGGGACGAGACTGCAGTTGGCGCCCAACGTGAGGTGGCTTCACCCGAACTCATGAACTTCGGCGTCGAACGTGACGCGGTTTTGAAGACGTCTGATGGTTCTTTTTGGGATGGCCAATAGCTACACTGGTATAGTGACTACTGACAATGCCTTTTAGCTTATTAAAAAAAATAGGAACTGAATTGTAAGAAACCTGCTCCTAAGGGTAGTTTTCTTTGAGTAGAGAACATTTAATTTTCAATTTAATCTCAGATAGAATAGCTGGAGCACTTCTATTGCTCCCTTTTCACCACTGCATGTGGCAGAAAAAGAGGACAATTATTAGGCACTCTATTCCAGGAAAAATTCTGAAGTGAGTTGCTTGAAATTACGCCTTAATTTTTTACCCCTAAGGATAAGATCACCACCATCTGTAACATATCTACATATATGTGGGTGTAAAATTCCATAAATGAGTTTTAAAAATAAATCTGCTTTCAGAAATAATTAACCCTCCTTCATCATTCTTTTCTGGGTTAGAAGACAAAAAAATAAGAAAATGTTTTAGCTACCCTCAAGCAAAGGTATGGGGTTATGCTGGTGGTATTCTTATGTTTTGATCTCAACTAAATGTCAGCAAAGCTCAAAAAAATTAAATTTTCAAGAACTGAAAATTATAGAAGACAGTAGGTTCATGAAGCCCTGGAGAGCTGCACATTCTCTGTTCATATGCTAAAAAAGGCAATGAATACCTTTTTTAGTAAATCCTTAATTGCTGAAGAACAACGTAATATAAACAAAATATATAAATATAAATCTGCAGCTTTATTCATATCTTTCCTATCTAAACATGGTGTGTTTAGTTCCTCAGATGACAATCAGTATAAGTTATGGTTGACTGCAGAAGAGCTAGGCTTACTGGTTTACAATGAGTAGTCAGCAACTAAGTCAGTAAACTGTCCTGGAGGGTTTTTGGCAATTCAACAAGGGAAATAACCAACTTGATTAAGTGGTCATCCCTGAAGGACCTCGAGAAATACTACTTTAGCAAAAAAGCAGCCTGAAACAACCCAGGCCATCCTTTAGAAATGCTTTAATTAGAAGCAGTTATTCAGCCTTTAAAAAATGTTTTGTATTTCAAGGAAAGCTCTAGAATTAGATCTGAAACACATTTTCCCATTTGTATTGTTTCAATATTCAGCAGAATTCAAATTTAAATCCAGACATATCCAGGTAAGTTATCTATCTAAACCAAGCATGACCTTTTCCCACAGAGCAACTGTAAAGGATAGGAATTTTAACTGTGTGAAGGGGAGAGAATTCTTCTCTTCTTGAGCAAAGTAGAACATCTTATGTTTTATTTCTATGTACATTACATTAGTATTACATGCTTTATTATAACTATGTATTATAACTATGTATTGCATGTTGTTCATGTACTGTACTATTTAAAAAAACCCTAAATCACTGTTATAACATATGGTATATGTAAAATTTGCACCCAAGTCAATTTGATGGCTAATTCAAAATAAGCCTCTCCTCTCCAGCTTGTAAAAAGAAAACCATGTAACTTTAGATTAGTACAGTTAAGAGGTATACTTTACCTGATATAATAAATACAGGCCAAAGAAACGGCATTGTCTTCCTGAGAAGAGTTTTTCCCTGCTTTCTTTCAGATTCTTTTCCCTCTGTGAAGAAGAGCACAATACTTCTTTAAGTCCTTACTTCAAAATACACAGTAAATCCTTAAAAAAATTCATTTTTTATAGTACTTCCATATAAGATTAATAGTGTAGCCTCATTTACTGTTAGATAAACCTCAATCTAATTTTAGAGAATTGCTGGAAAACTTCTATCTTCATATGCACACCTAAAAGTGAAGCCCTCTTTATGTCACAGATCCTTCAATGAGGCCACAGAGCACAAATGGCCTTATCCAGCTCAGGTACCAAAATCCTCTGATTCCTAACAGGAGGGGACACTTGCCTCTTCCTCTTGCTATCTTCATCTCAAGTCTCACATGGGCAGACTGCTTCACATTATGTATCTGTTCTCTTAATTTTGTACCACAAGCAGTGATCGAAAATACAATTCCCACAAAATGAAACCCTCGCTAACTAAACTTCAACTTTCAGAAATAAACAGCTAAAAGTACACTTGCTTAAAATTATTTCTAGAAAGAACTAAATCGTGTATTCAGGATCCATAGCACTGATTTAGAAAGTTTAGATCATCTACCATTCCAAAAAATGGCTGGAAGAATTGGATTTCTTTGAAAGGCAAATAGGATATTTACTTACTTGAAGAAAAATGAGAAGATGCCCAGTTTACTTGAAATTTATCTCCAGGACACACACTTCTAGAATTCAGACTAATTTTTTAACAGATATAAATTATTCTACTGGCTACTTATGAAAGCCAATAGAAAAAATTAATCACATATAAAATTGTAAATACCCACTTTAATTTAGACTTCAAATGATGAAGAAAAGGCTTGCATATCCTTGGAGAATCCAGCTCTTAACATTACCAACTATAAATATAAAAACAAAACCCCAAATTTAAATTGTACTGCTTTTCTCTACAATTAAATTAAAAGCAAAATTAGACACTGAATTGGTAAATCCAATGACATAAAGTCCCTAAGTTTAGTCAGAGATGATCATTAGGAGGCACCAAATTATTTCCCATCTCAATAGCAACAGAAATGTTCTCCAAACTTATATTTAATTGTCAGGGAAAATACCCAAAGCAAAAAGAAAAAAAAATGCAGGCATCAAAACTCTCTTAACCTTTCTAGAAGACCACACATGTTCTGGGCTTTATCCTTGATTAAAACAGACATGCCACCCGTGCCACAGAGAAAAGTACATACTCTCAGCTGAACTTCTACCTCTTAGGTTCACAGGATAATACCTTGACATTAATCAGGGAAATGCAAAAGCATAACCAGTCAACAACAACAAAAACCCATTGTCACTTCAGCATGATTTTCAAATAAGACAAGTTTGGCTGGCTTGGACCAAGCTGTAGAAGGACACCTCTATATGCAGCACAAGATGAACATTGAGATTCTTTGCTACTACAACATCAAACCAAACCCAGCTACGAAGGGATGGGGTGCTACCACTTTGAAGATAGAAGTATGAAAACATATTAAGGAGTATTGGTCATTACAAAGGAAACAAAAAAATCCTATTTTTTTTGTTGTTTGACAACAGAATTTGTTTTCTATTGCACGATCTTTTGTGTTGTTTCACAAAAACTCAGGTTTTGCAAGGAAAGGATATGTTTTTAGGCTGGCTATGCCCAGAAGCACTGGGAATCAAACTACCCAGTCTCCCTTTCAGATCAAACAGGTGCCTACACACTAATATTACCGTCCCCTCCTGGAAGGAGTTGAAGATTCAAAGAATAAAAAGCAAGTTTGAAGAATACCTTTATTTTCAACCCTGACAGAATACTGATACTCAGAGAGATGAAAAGCCTGATTTTATCCAGAGGGCAAGAATAGTGCAGACAGTTGCTGGAAGCTTCCTGTGTTGTCCTACCCCTCAGAAAACACTGAAATAGCAAACAACTTTGAAAAAAATCCCCATTGTTTATTAATTCCAATGTATTTCAACTTCATCTTCTCCCCACTCAAATGAATCTTGAGAGCCCAATATAACATTCCAAATGATGATGATGATGATAAACATAATGCATCCTCCATTTCCAAAGCACTATAGACAGCAGTAGATCATAAAACACAAACCCCAATGTCTTTGTGTTTCCTGTCTCAAAGAGCTCTTCCCAGTAAGGGACTGAGAAGGTCAGACACAAGTTTTATGGTCAATCACATCATTAAGTGAAATTTTGGTGGTGATTTCAGAGGTATGAAACTTTTGCTTGAAATGTTTGATATCCTCAGATCAGCTATACTAAACCTAAAGAATTTCCTGCATAGTCCTTAATTTTTAAGAAGTCTTCAGGTAAGAAAGACTGAGAAAAGTAGTGTAACAGTTAAATGTCTGTAATCAGTGTTCTGTATTCCAGTACTTCTGTATTCAGAAATGTTTCATTGTTTTAGAAAGCATCTCCAAGAGCACTAAAGGACATGATAAGGTTTGACTGTCTCTCTAGTCACTTGCTTCAGATGTGGATGTCCCATGGACAGATTTGCTCTCTCATCTAGCTTCAAAAGTTCCTCTGACAGCTGTAAATGATATCCAGAGGCCAAGCAGATTTTGTAGAGCCAAGAGCCTTCACCACAAAAAAAAAAAACAAAAACAAAACAAAACAAAAAACCAGTGTATCTAGATATTTTCACATCATTCAGAAACAACAAAATTAAGACCAGGTAAAGATAGGAGTGACTGTTTATAACCTTAGTTTGGGTTTCACTTCATTTAATCTATCATGCTAGGATGAAATGATCAGATATCTCTCTAGTTAGTGTTCCATCCAAGCATTTGTCATTTCAGATGGAGTAAAGTGGGTGAATAAAGGTATGACTTGCAAGAAAATAGACTGCTGTTTTTCAAGAGTCCTTTTCTGGTACTGGCTAACCTAATAGTAGCTCCAAATGAGGGTGCAGATTTCTCAAAGGCATTGCAGATTTCTCAAAGGCATTGCAGATTTCCAAAAGCTGATGTAAAGCTCACAGACCTGAAAGATGTCTGGCACCTATTGACATTTGACCCACATAATTCATAATAGATTTTATCAGCACTTTTGAATACCCAGAAATGCATTATGAAACTGATCACACATTTAATTCCTACCAACTTTTCTGCCTAAACTAATAAAGACAAAAATTGGAAACCAGACTCAGCATGCCAGGACAGCACCAAGCAGAGTAGGTTTTCAGTTTTCATCATTACTTGTAGGGAGTTCAACAGGATAATTATTCCAGAGCATAAGAGTGTCACTGAGATTTGGATGAAACTCTGCCAAGCTTCAGGTTATACAAATGAATAATTAGTTGGATATAGTTTAGAAAATGAAGAGACCATAGAGGATGTTGTTTACTAAAAGCTTCAGTATTTCAGTCCTTCATACCCTCCTTGCTATTGGCAGAAATAGAACTATATAAAGCTGCATTTAGGGAGGCTGTCTGCTGAAGATCCGAGTACAATTACCCTCTTAGGTAGCTCAGTTACACTGAATTCTAGTTACTGTGAGAGTCTGTGCAAAGCAGATACACTTAACACAGCTGCAGCTCCTTTTGGAGCTGTACTGTTATTGAGACCATATGGCCATTTTGCTGGTGGTGTTTCCTCTTTTATTCTCTTCTCTCAACAAATATTATATCTTTAAATGTGCTAACATCCTTCAGAGCTGGCCTGAACACTGCTGTATTTTTATCCTGAGATGCTAACACTTATACATAATCAAAAACCAAGGGAAAAGTGTGCAGGTGTTCAAAATCCACCCCTCTTTTTCTTCATTAACATCAAGATTACAGCACAATTTGAAAATAAACTACAATCTTTTTTAAAATGCACGTTTTAGTGCTAGAGCCTGTTGCTTGGTATCCCAAAATCATTAACTGCCAGAGCCACCAAATTCAAAAATTCAGGTTTTATTGTTTAACCTGACCCTGTTGAAGGATTTGCCAATCAGGCTGTACAAGTAATATGCAGAAATTAAATTCACTTAATTCCAAAACTAAGCTCTATATGACCACACAGTCTAAAAAATATTTAACTACCTAATACAGGGTTGGGGGCAAAGCAGCCCTATGGATACCAGAAAGCTGAAAGTGGGGGTTTCCTCTGGTCGTTGCTACAGAAGGACAGAGCCAACGTACAGTTTAATTTCTTTACAGAGTGCAGCTCTGCATAGCCTATTCTAAGCAATCTTGATTTAATTTTGAAGTTCTGTTTGCCAGTACTTTGACTACATATTAAACCTAATATATGTGTCCTGCTTTCTGCTGGGATAGTTAATTTTCTCCTTAGTAGCTGGTGCAGTGCAGTGTTTAGACTTAGGATGAGAATAATGCTGGTAAGACCCTGATGGTTTAGTTGCTGCTGAGTAATGCTAAAAAAGAGTTCCTAAAATACTTGTAGAAATAGTCTAAATCAAGGCATTTTCAGTTCCCCATGCTCTGCCAGCAGCCCAAACTCACCAAGGGGATATTCCATTCCATAGAGTGTCACACTGAGGTGGTGCAGCCTTCTCCCCATGCCTACAGCACTTCAGGAGCCCTGGCAGGCCTTGACTGAACCATTTGGGCACTGAAGTGCCCCTTTACCAGGGCAGCTGGGCAGCAAGGCATCCCTGCCCATTGCAAGGAGCTCCTGCAGGATACAGATAGTGCAGGAAACAGCCCTGACCATAACAGGAGCATCAGCTGCCGGACCGAGGTGGGGAACAAAGGATAATCAGTCATCCCATGACAGCCTTGGGACATTCCCTACCCAAATCACAGCCCAAGTGAAACAGGACTCTTGCTTCCACTAGTTCCCAACTTGGGATATGGCAGGATGGAAACTTACTGATGACTGAAGCTAATCATCTTGAGATCTCATTAACAGCAGTCCCAAATGAGGCCCGTGGAGCTCTCCTGGATTGCAGCTGGCTGTGCCAGCACCTCTCCCTGCCTGGAGCACCTCTCAGAGCCCAGGAGCCCTCAAGTCTGCCGCACTCAAAGGACCACCACTGACAGCAAGGCAGAGGCTGATACCCCTGCCACACAGAGACTGCTCCAAGTGCAGCTCATGCCTGGTGAGAAACACCAAGGGATTGGATGTGAGTACTCTCTGAGCCCTAGGGGAGTTTTGGATAGGAGCCTTTATATGGATGTATACACACCTCTCTGCCTAGGATTTGATTATGGTATGAGTGCTTTTATTGTGAATCTGTAATGAAGCCATGGTTATAACTGTAGCAAATCCTATAGAATTGCTTTTTTAAATGTTAAATTTGCTGATGATTAAGTGCTGATAAACCCTTTTGCACCCTTATCTTTTTGTACCCATATTCTTTGCACCCTTTCCTTCTTGCATCCCTGGTCCTCGTTTAAATCATTCCAAATCAATGGAAATTCAATTTTCTTATGTGTCCTTCCTCTATGTAGTAAGTAATAGAGTGAGCCTGGCCATGGATTCATAAATTCTTGTTAGAACCTGCTTTTTGCCAATACTTTTGATGGTAATTCTTGAAAAGTCTAACTACTCATCTGTGAGACAGTCCCAGTATATAAACTGGAGGGAGCTGGCCAGGAGCCATTGATTACTGTTTGGGGGCAGGCTAGGCATCAGTCAGGGGGTGGTGAGCAACTGGGTTGTGCCCCACTTTTTTCTCTTGAATTTTATTACTCTATCTCTGTTTCCTTATTATTAACATATTTTAGTTTATTTCAATCATTAAGCTTTTCTAACCTCAACCCATTAGTTTTACCTTTTTTCCCCTTGATTCTACTTCCCATCAAAGCAGGGGCACAGGAGTGAGCAAGTGGCTGCATGGTACTTAGTTGCTGGCTGGGACTAGACCAGAGGAGTAAAAAATATAAATACATATATAATATAAGATCAAGAAAATTGTCTGAAGGAGTATTGTAGACTAAGACCAACTAGCCAAAATCAACAATAACAAAAACCCTCAGATCTTCTAAAATTTATCTGAGAAACACATAAACACCTGCTAAGTTTATAAATATTTTAAAAATATTTGCATATTTCTGGTGAGAAGTCTAGTTTAAGATGCTTTTGATGAAATGCAGAAGAGATTTTGGCATTTGACAGTGGCTCAGTGTTGCAGTCAAGCATTTTACATCTGCCCTGGAATGGTCCTCTCTGGAATGAGAGGAAAGGACCATGCCACAAAACCCAGCAAAATTTACTGTTCAAAGATTTTCCTGCTTAGGGGAAAGAGGGATATAGAAATGAATAAAAATTAAAATAAAAAAAGAAAAAAAAATTAAAAAGAAGAAAAAAGGGAAAAAAAAAAAGAAAAAATAAAAAGAAACAGAGGTGGAGAAAAAAAAAACCAAGGCAGTGAGGGTGGGGAAGTCCTTGTTTTATTGTTTAGCTGCCATGGAAAAGAAAGCCACATGCCTCCTGTTGTTAGGATCTTTCACCAAGGAGTCATCTGTGCTGTTGTCTTGCCAGCACAGTCACAACATAAAAACCTCATTTCTCAATTTTACTTTTGGAAACAGCAACCTGGCAGCAGCATCCTTCTTTATGGGCACAGGCCATTCTTTTAGTCCTTGGTCTGATGCCTCTTTCAGCACTTTCAGAGACATGCTTCAATTCTTATTTCATTCATGCAAAAATGCAAAATTTCTTACAAACCTCTACAGGCAGAGATTAGAACATGGTCAGACAACCAGGGAGTTGTGACCCTAGCAATATTTTGCAGGTTGACATAAATGTGAAGTTGCCAGTTCCCAACGTGGGTGACGCACAGAAAACAAATTCCCAGACTCTCCAAGGGCAATCCCACAACTCCTGGCTCCCTCTGCTCGTGCCAGGGATGAAGGTGGATAAGCTCAGTCATACACATGCACAAAGGGAGGCTCTCAGGGAGAGATCTGCCTGGGGCCAGGGGACAGCATTTACAGCTCCCAAAGCAACCACAAACTACAGTGTAGTCAGTACAAAGAGAGCACCAGAGTGGAAGCAGGCTGAGGCAGGATAGAATAAAGGGAGGAGGAAGTGTCTATTCCCGCCGAATGCGAAAAGGAAGATATTATAATCAAGCACACGCGTCTGGCAGATGCAAACCAGAACCTAGCAATGTTTGCTTTTTAATCCATTTCTCTGCAGGAAAAGCAAACAAAACATTTCTAACTCTATTTGCCCACAGTATCTCAGCTGACATTGCCGTGTGGCCATCCAAAAGCCCTTGATTCCAGACACTGTGGTCTCCTGCACATGGCTGTGTCCTATTGCCATAGCTCAGCATCAGTGTCAACAAACAGTCAATTCAAAGCCAGGACTGGAACCTTCATGCAAACATGAAAGTGAGAGCTGGAGTGCTCTGAGTGAGGAGGGAACACAGCCTTTCCCAGAGGGATGTGGGAGAGAACCAGGGGATTAGACCAACACAGAAGGACAAAGTGATAAACAACAGTCGTTTGGGGGGAAGTTTCAAAACTAAATCCAAATATTTGTTTATTACAACCAGGTACTGGGTTTTCAAGGCTGGGTTTTGGTAACAGAGTGGCTTCTGTGAGAAGTTTCTGAGAGTTTGCCTTGTACTCCATACAGCCAGCCAGCTCCAAGATGGACACACTATTGGCCAAGGCCGAGCCCATCAGGAATGGCAGTGGCACCTTGGGGATTATGTGTTTAGGAAGGGAGGGGAAAAAACCTGTGCAACACCAACTGCAGCTGGAGAGAGAAGTGAGAATACATGAGAGGAACAGACCTGCCAACGCTGAGGTCAGGGAAGGAAGGGGAGGAGGTGCTCCAGGCACCAGAGCAGAGATTCTGGTGATGAAGACCACAGTGAGGCAGCTGTGGCCCTGAGCCCATGAAGGGCCATGGAGGAGGAGATCTCTACCCTGCCCATGCAGAAGTCCCACTCTGGAGCAGGTGGATGCCTGAAAGAAGGCTGTAACCCAGTAGGAAGCCTGTTTTAAAGCAGTTTTTCTGGCAGGACTTCTGACTCTGTGGCACACCCACAGAGGCACAGCCTGTTCCTGAAGGACAGGACCCTGTGGAAGGGATCCACACTGGAGCAGTTCACAGAGAACTGTACCCTGTGGGAATGACACGTGCTGGAGAAGTTTGTGGAGCAGGGGAAGGGTGGGAGGAGTACTCAGTACTTCCCCTGAGGAGGAAAGTGCATACTCCCACTGAGGAGGAAAGTGCAACAGAGACTGGTGATGAACTGATCACAACCCCCATTCCCCAGAGACCCTGCTGGGGAGAAGGTAGAGAAAATCAGGAGTAAGGTTGAGGCCAGTAAGAAGGGAGGCATGGGATGAAAGTGTTTTAAGACTTATCTTTTATTTCTCATTATCCTGCTCCAATTTGATTGGCAGTAAGTGACATTAATTTTCCCTTGAGTCTGTTTTGTCTAGGACAGTAATTGCAGACTGATCCCTCCCTGCCCTTCCTTATCTTGACCCACAAGGCTTTCAACATTCTTTCTCTCCAGCTCAGGAGGAGCACAATGGAGTGAATTTGGTAGGCACTGGGCACCCAGCCAGAGCCAGCCCACCGCAGCCCAAAAAGGGAGGCTTGCAGTGTGGGTTTTTTTGAGAGCCAGAGCAACAAAGCCATCTAATATTTTGGTTGTTTGTAGTGATTTTCCCTGAATTATCTCAGTATTGTTTCTGTATACCCAAACCTAGTGTCACTTTTTTCAGAACCACATTTAGCTTTTCCTAGTTTGATAAATTCACCTGACAGCCCTACAGGTTTTTATTTATTTAGAAAACACACACACAAAACCATAAAAAAAAAATCTCCCCTGAAAACCCAAAATATGCAAACAGAGACACAAAAATAAGACTGGGAATAATGATGTATTTTTAGGTATCATTCTTCACACTGCATCAGATTGATGAATTTGGACCAAAGACAAAAGAGAATAGAAAACAAAGGGCCATAGAGGGAACTTATAGAAAAGCCAACTCGCACCGGACTTCTTCCTCTAGGAAAATGGACTAAAATGTGGACTTGCTTGACTCCTCTTCTGAGAAGCAGTAGCACACACTGATAATTACTTTTTTATTATAATTATATCTGGCAAAACCCCACATTCATTAAGTAACCTTCAGCAATAAACTTGAAAAAGCATTTTTTTCAGCAAGCTATCAACATAAAAACCATGAAGAACTGTAACAGGCAACTCATCTGATTTTGCACAGCACATTTTCTTTTCCCCTAAGCATTTGATTAATGTGCTGCTTCTGCTCAATTTCTCTCTCTGCAGCAGGGTTGCTGCTGGATTCCCTACCATCTAGTTTACTTAATATCTTTGGGACATTTCCTATAGCTCTCCAGGAATGCCATAATTGTAGGAAGAATATTAACTTGTCACCACCAGTCATAATATTTTCTGCAGCAGGCATCACTAACTTGGCTCAAGTACAAAGCAACATCAGACTTAACAAAATTCTCACTTCTAGGTTGGGAGAAAAGCAGCAACATGGTGTGTTAGAAAATATTAGTTTCTTGAATTGTGGAGCAGTGTAGCTCCACACCACCCGTCCCTTGATTCCCTGCCTGGATACAGCTCACCTCTGCAGAGGCCCCTCTACTTGGCAGCCACATAAACCTACAGTCCCTCCAGTCATAGGCAGTCTTAGTGGGAAGCAAAACAGCAGCAAACCCTCATCCATCTATTTAAAATAAAAGCAAGCAAGCAAGCAAAAAAACCAAACAGGAAAACCAATGCAAAACACCAATACTCAAGACAGATTTCTTCCCCTTTCTCCAATACAGCCTGAAGTCAGTCCCCTCTCAAAACAGGAGCAAGTGACCACACACAACCCTCCCCCCTAGTGTTAGCTCACTCACCACACTTTGTTGGGATGCACCAGTGGTGATCCAAGGGCATTTCAAATCCTCACACTTCTCTGTGCAGGCTCAGGCTCTCCATGCAGCCCAGTGACCAAGAGACCACCAGAGCCACCCTCATCCCTGGATATCACCTCTACCACCACAATCAGTTCCAGCACCATGAACATCTGCACCAGCTGGTGTCACCTCCCCCACCACAGCTGCCATAGCAGAGGCTGTCTTGCTGCAGGTCCCAATTCCACCATAATTTACCAGAAGTCTTGGGTCAATCCTTTCCATCCTGGAGAACTGTATTTTTGGGATTAGGCCGTTTTCCAGATGCAGCCTGACTCTTTAGGCTGGTACCCAGGGATGTCTCCCTGGCTGGAGACTCTGCCAATCTCTGTCCCAGGAGCTGGTTAACTCTGCATCACTTCACTTTACACGGGCAGTGAGTCAGCAATGGGGCTCAGCTGTGAGGGACTCACTACCTTGCACCAGAGCTGCAGGTGCTCCAACCTCTCAGCTCCATCCTCTGCCATCTTCCACTTCAGTTTCAAGCAGGAGAAGTAAATCATCCACTCCAGCTAATGAAGTCCAGTCTCCCAGAGAGCTCCAGGGTAAGAGCTATTGTGTAAAAAGAGACAGTAGCAAAACCCACTTCAGCCTTCTTTGGCTGCACAGTAAAAAGTCCTATCAAGTGCTTTGAGGGGGCAAAAACCTCAGTAACACCCTAGTTCAAGGACTGTGAAGAAGCATGTCCCAGCATCCTCAGACACATCTTGAATATAAGGCTTCCTTCTGCTTTTTTGGCATCTCTATTGTTTAAACCAGCTCTAGACATGAGGATTAAAAGGGGAGCTAAAGAAGATGGCAGTTTAGCAAGCCCTGATGTTTCTTATCCAAGGCAGGACAGCTGAGTTGCTGCTCAGCCACCCCTCACTGCCACATGCCCACACATCATCAACCCAGTCACGTTTAGTCTGGCTGATTGTGGGCAGGCTGAGGGCACCAAGCTTAGCCCCCATCTGATGATCTGAGACATTTTCTTGACTGCTTTGTTGCTCTAGGGCCTCAATTATATGCACAGGGTTCTGGGTCCCTATCTGGGGACCAAATGATGGAAAATTAGGTTCTGTATTTACTATTTTTAGGTACATAAATTCTTTATTGGACCTAAATCTCAGAGCTATACTGAATGAAGGCATCAATTATTAAGTCTCGCTTCAGTAATTAGTCTTTCATGTTAGCTGAAAAGCTTAGCATTCCCTCATTTGATCAGAGGTCTCTGTCTCTGTCACTTCAGATTTATTTATGTCAAGCTTGATCTTTTAAACTTGAGGACTTATGAATTGTAATGAAAATGTTCTTTAATATAATAAAAGTGAGGGCTAAAAGTTATTCTAATGCATGCTAATTAACTGTAGATTTTATTCCACAAAAAACCCCAAACCAGTAGTTGACAGGTGCTCTTACATACTGTAAGAATTCAGCTGCACAGAGGTCACTCAAAAATGGGGCAAGACTAAATAGATCAGTCCCACCACATGATATTCCAGCCTCATCTCTTGTGCTCATCATCTCCATGTGACTTGCAAAGCAAAATTTAGACATAGTGTGTCCTTTCCTTTATGAGTCTTACATACATAAAGATTGCTTTAGAAAGTGTTTTCTCAGGGTAGTGTTTTATTTTTTTCTTTTAGTCAAGTGATACCATGACCTTTTCCTTCCCTCTATGGGCCTGAAGTCTTTGACAACATTTTCAGGTTGTGTGAGGAGTGACATTGGAGAAGGATGAAGATAAAGCTGAGTTCCTCCCCTTCATCCACCTCCTTTTCCTAGCTTAATTTATTTAAAAAAAAACAAACCAACAACAAAAAAACCAAAACCCTCACCTGCCAGCCCATCTATGCTGCTACATATGGAATAAACCAAGAGTGACAAAGATAGGACAAGCACTCCCTTGGGTGGAAAAAGCATCTTTAGGTGGTTTGGCTGCTCTGCAGGATGAAGAACCTCAAAAGAACATTGAGGCAGCTCAGGACACTCACTGTCACTCATTCAGAAATCTGCCAGTTGGACCAGCCAATCTCCCAGAAGCTCAGGTGATTGGAGGTGCCACAGGAAGGTGACTCTTCTGCTCCCAGCCTGAATTCATGTTTGTCACTGTGATACACAGGGTGCATCTTTCCAGTACAGAGCCAGCAGAAGAGGTCTGAAGGGAAAGGAGGTTGCACAGCTTAGGACAGCTCCAGTTCAGTGCCCCTCATCACCACAGGGATGCTGTCCACAGCAACTTTGGCCCTTCTGCCACTCAGCCACAGGAACAGTGAGCTGAGGTGGCTGCAGGTCCCCCACTGACCTGAAAGTGACTTGGGCTTGTAGATTTGATTGCCAAGCTGAATGAACATTTGGGCAGATTAGTGATGTCATTACACTTAATTGCACTGGTATTAAGCTCCCACTCACTGCATAAATTGTGCTTTTGCAATTAATAAGCTTTATTGTTGGTTTAGAGCAAAGCCTTTCCTGCAATGTCCTCACTCTCCCACTTGTTTTCTGAGGACAATATCTCTCTGTGGGTTATTGGAGCAGAAGCAGTTGTGATATTTATATGCAAGGCTCAACTGCACAAACAAGTGAGAAGAAACTGCAAGAAAAGACTTTTGTTGGTACTGCCCTTATTCAGAAACTACACAATAGCATAATTTCAAAAACAGGATCAAAGAAAATGGTTGGAAAGACATTTTAAAAACACTTTTCGTCCAAATTTTAGAACCCTGGAGAGGCACACAGCATTGAAATTCTCTCCACAATCATTGTGTTCCTATTTTTTGCCCAATCCTTCCATTCCTGTGGGTAGTAACCACCCTGTTTTACCCTACTCCAGGAGGAGACTGGGGAACAGAGTTAGTCAGAGGTATAGAAATGAGAGTGTGGCCTCATATTCAGCTCAGATGGAAAGACATCCATTTAAATAATTGCTCCTGTGAGAAGACTCTCATGTTGCCTTTTGTGACAGCTTATTTGACATGAAAAACAGGACTCTGCCTCCTGGGCTTTTGATTCTTGGAGGCAATGCTCAAAGCAAGACTCTCTTTTTATATTTTCTCTTGTACATTTTTTTTTATTTCATGTACCTGCCAATGGACTCAGATTTTTCACCCCTGAAGCACTCCACCAATCTGGCTACCTCATGTATCAAAGTAGATTCATGTCCAGCATTTAGCTGAAATTTGGCAGCACAGCTTTTTACTAAATTAATAATTGCTGTCATCTCCCATGAAAGGGAATACAGAGGTAACCATTACTCCAGCCTAAAGCATGGGTCCACAGTCTATTCCCCTTCATGCACTTTTCAGGAGTCTGTACTCAAAGGTTTGCCTATTCTGAAGAAAAATTAGGATATTTAATGAGTGCTGGTTTCCAGGCTAACACTAGGAAGTTGCAGTGAGCCAGCAGTTCTCTTCAGGGGAAAAGTCCAAACCCCAAGTGCTGGTTTTAATTTTACATGCCTGTCATCATGATGACTAGACAGATGTTTAGAGTGCTCTCAAATAAAGCTTACAAACAAAATTTACATACTTATCTGTAGTCCCCATACTTCTCACTACTATTTATTTATTACATAGGCACAAATCTTTCCCAGTAAACTGCATTAGTTAATAATTATAGCATCATCCTAATTCCATGAACACTCAACAATTTTTTTAATATCCTTATTCAAAAAGATTTCTTCTATAAGCAACAATTTTCCTTTTTTAAGAGTCACCCTGCACTTCACTAGATGTCCAAAGCAATAAATAAACCAAGGAATCAAGGGAATATGAGAAGTTCCTGGGAGTCTGCATGGTGAGGGTATTCAAGATGACTCATTTGCCTTGCCACAAGAGAGAAATGAGACACTTTGGTATCTATGAAAAGATAACAGCTGCATGATCACATCATGAATCTGCATTTCCACAGTATGCACCAGCCATGAACAAAGAACCTCTTTGGGCAGGCCAGAGAGTGGAGCAGAGAGCAAAGAGGTGACTCTTGTCTCCAAATCCCAGGACAAGAAAAGGATTCAGAGAAATATGGAATATCTCAGCAAAATAGAAACAGAAACAAAATGAGTGACCACAACAAATTTGCTCTGGGCATGCCAGCAGCCATAAAGGACTCTTTACCACTGTAAAAGGGAAATTTTTAGAGATTGAAGAAAAGGGGATAAAATGCTTCTAGATAGTTTTTCTCAAGCACAAAGGGAAGAATGTGCTGGAACTCAGACCCTGAGATCAGTTCAGTTGGTTGGACCATGCTGCTAATAACACACACAGTAGGGGGTTCCATCCCCAGATGGAACACCCACTTAAGAGATGACCCTGATGGTCCTTGTGAGTCCCTTCAAACTCACAATATTCTATCATTCTATAATCTGCAACAATAAAAAGAAAACAAAAAAGCAAATCCAGAATGCTTTCCATATTAGGTTTTTTGTTTGGTTTATTGGGGTTTTTTTGTTTTGTTTTTGTTTGTTTTTAAAGAGATATCCCAATGAAATTGTTACCTATGCTAAAAAAAGTCAATCTTTCTGCTCCCTGAGTAAGCTCCAAACTGGAATAGAGTACACAAACCTAACTCTCAAATTCCTCTCTGACTGCTCAACAACACAAAAAGTGTAAAATAAAATGGGGAAAAGGGAAAGATGGAAAAAGTCACATTAGGATGGAGGGATATTGCTGGAAAATACTGAGGAAAGAATGAATTTGCCGTTGTTGAACTGTTTTGGTTTTGGGTTTTGTTGTTTAGGGATTTTTGTAAGGAATTTTTAGGCTGGTGATTTTTAATTCTAATTTTTATCATTATCTCTAAGATGTCAAAGGACTACAAAGTCAGGTGTAAAGGACCTGACTTTAGAGTACCCTGATTTCTCATGCCAGTTTGTAATAATCCCTTGCCTCAGGTATAGCTCAAATACAGACAGACCATCAAAAGCCCCCGAGATAATAACTGTCTCCAAAAAATTCCTATTATTTCTTTGAAATCAATTTTAGTTTCTTTATTTCTGAGTTAGTGGAGGCTTACAGACAGTTTCAAACCCAAGCTATATATCTGCAGAGATGAGACAGCACTTCAGTTGTGAAGGTATGTCTCTCACACAGCTCCCAAATAGCTCAGGTGGAGAAAAGGACACTTGAGAACTTGATATAATCACCACAGCTGTCCCCATTGTTCAGGTTAGCATCCCCTGTCTTCCTCTTCTTCTAACTGGCTTCAAAAGGGTTTTTTTTGCTGCTAAATTACTAAACTGACAGGCAGACAAGCTGGAAGAGGTAGGAGAGCAGCTTTATGCTTGTTGCATGCAATTCCAACAGCTCCCTGAGGTACTGCAGGGCATGGCAGCCCCATGCTGGTCTGCACATGATCATGTCATGCCATGGTCTCCGCAATAACATACTTTTTTTTTTTTAATTTCTGCCACATTAATTGGGAAAACACTAGTCAGATGCTTATTTCTTCCTAAGCATTTCTCACACAAATAGCCCTTTTTCACCTACCCTGGAGAATTTTTTTTAACTTCTAATAGGACAAAAATGTGCAAACCAGAGGCAAACAGAACAGAAATTTGCTTCAACGAGTTACATTTAATATGCTGGATGCCACATTAAAATTTATGAAGTCTTTTAACTCTAGCCCACAGACAAACAGAAACAACAAGTAAAATAATAAAAGGAAAATAGTCTGCCTTATCTTTGTAGCTAGTGGTAGGTTTCTGCACTCTCCTTTTTCTGGGCAGGAAACTGTCTTTGGATTTGTAACAGAAAAGATTAAAGGTTTATGGTGTGCTCTGTAGTTAAAGGCTTTACATATTCTCCATTGTCCTTTACTCTTGGAGCAGGCAGCTCTGTTAAAGGACAGTAAGTATGGAGCAATGTGCAAATGCAGCCCTTCTATACTGACAATAAAAGTTTCTTTTCTAAACCTGATTCCATGATCATCAATCAGCAGCTTGAATTTGGAGGAATGTTTTAATTTCTAACTCTTAAGGAATGACTTTCTTGTAGTTTCTGCCTACACAAGCAGAAACCACTTCCAGTGCTAATGCTGTGCTAGTCTTGCTCATTTAGAGACAAGCCAAGCTCAAAAGCAGCATGCAGCTGCAGTGATAAAACAAAACTGCAGCCTCTGCTCTGATCTTGATAGAGCAAATAGGAATCCATTTTTTCCAAAACATTTCTCTAGATAAAACAGTTTTAAGGACTTCATGTTAGCGAAAGTGAAATTGGTCCAGCGTTCAGGTGTGTCCTGCCTCTTTCCAAAGGACAAGAAGTTTTTCCTACAACAGCCCAACCCATCTCTTCTTACTCCACCTGTGCTGCACGAGCAAGAGAAAGTGAAGCTACCCCACCACTGCCAGCCAAGAGGGACTCAGGAAGGTACAGTGGGTACAGTGCCTCTACAGCTGGGGCACCTTCAGAGCTTGGGAAGAGGAAAAGCACAGTGATATAATGCAGGCTGCACTCTGACTCTCTGCTGACAGTCCCTGAGGATACTGAGAAGTGAAAAGGTCTTTGTGTCTGTACCACCTCCACTTTATGAAGTACAATGGTATGTGACACGTTACTCCCACTTTCACTTCTCACAGCAGAGCCTAATTTTTTATGCTTCTTTTTGCTACAAGCCACTGTGGTATTCTCTATTAAAAAAGCATTCAGACTTTGTGACTTATCAGTCTGCAGTTCAGAAGGGCCCAGCCTGCAACTCTTGGACTATTATGCTGTCCAAATGTGCAACATGATGCCTTCAAATCTGTAAATTCCTTCTCTTCTGTAACAGAACAAGCAAGATGACAAATGGTTCTGAATGCCAATACATTACAGAGAAGGATATGCTAACTACAGCTGGGATAGTTAAAGCATAACCTCTCTTTATCCCATTTCATTCCAGATCTAGTGGGCTTTGCATGCTTGAATGCCTGAATACTGAATTCTGTAATTTTGCAGAAAAAGCAAAATCCACACAAAACAGAAGCAGACCTGTCACTGGTATAAAAGTCAAAATCAGCAGTAGAGTGATGTATTCTCTCATGTTCCCATAAGAAAGTTTTCAATATATATGTTCACTTTTCTAGTCACTCAGCAAGGTTAGTCTCAGTATCCCCTGAGCCAAACAAGACTAAAATACATCTTTCACAGCAAGTGTATTGCTTCAGCAAAATTTCTCAGAACACCCTGTTTAATTTGAAGGATCAAATTAATAGTGAAAGAAAAAAAAAATGGAGCCAACACTAAACTGCTGTTTAAGGACTCATTTCAGGCTGTTGATTATCTTCTGAAGAATATTGTTATTTATTGCTAAAGACAAATAGTATATTCCCATCAGCATCTCTATTATACATGTGTTATATGCCTTTCCCTGGAGGATGAAGATCTGGCTGCATATAATTAGTCTTGAGAATTAGTTATTATTAACAATTGAATTAACACAGTCTTCTAAAGCAGTTTCTCACTAAGTACATTTGTTTGCCAAAGTCAAACTAGAGAGGTCTGTATAAACACTCTTGTGACATTCCCAGAAAAATCAGTGCAGCCAGAGAATTTAATGAATGCTACTACTAATAATTAGTAACAGTGCAGGCAGAACAGAATATCTTAGTTTTTAACCACTAAGAATTCTCATACCAGCAGACCAGTCATAGTGTATTGATCACAAACCATGGAGATGAGTTGCTTTCTTCATAATTATCTGTGTCCAGCAACTGTGGTAGGAAAACAGCTAATATTCAGAAATAACTAAAACAGGCAATCAATAAGATATTATTCATTATATCACCAGTGCTGATAGACTGCTATAATTTGTAAAAAGTTTTGAAGTTTATTGATTTTCTAAGATACTGACTGAAAATTGAGCTATATTTTCAAATCACTGAGTTTACATGAAATTATAGTCATTATACCAAAATGGGTTTTTTAGACAATTTAAGATGCAACAATGTCAATACATATTAAAGGCACAAATATATCTGGGTCCAGAACATAAAGCTGCATATGCTACTATATCAGTTGTTATGCATGAAGGAGACTTCTTGTTCTACAATAAGTAATGTACTTGTTTACAAGCCTATTCAATATATTCCTCTGGAAATTCATAAAAGCATGATAAACAATGGCCTAAAATTGAAAAACTCAAGTTTTCCAAGTGCAATAAAACTATACCTATTGATTCTCACAAAGGCTCTTTACAATTGTAACAATAATTTGGCAAAGCAGAGAGCGCTTGCTCAAACGAAAAAGCTGACATTTTTAATTTCCATGTAGTTCAACAGCTTGTTATTTCCAATAACACTAAATCAGCATCTTGTCTACTTTCCCCAAAAGGAGTACTTTATTCACTATAAGGTTATGTTGTTCATTTAAATATGCAGGGCAACAGAAATTAAAAAAAAATTAGTGATGAAATAATTAACTGTGGAAGTCATGCAAAATGTGTATTTCTCCATATGTATAAAATCCTTTCAAACAGTACTGCAGGGTAGGAAAGAAAAGTTAATTATCACAGAACTGTATGACAGGAATTTATTAGAAGCATTTCTGCTGTATTTCAACACTGCAGGTAGTTTCCCTGTCAGGAAAATCTCCTTCCCAAGAATTAGTTATAAATGTACATCCACTTTTGATGGGCATGTAGATTTGACTTTGCTTTTGAAAATAGAGCAGCCTCCTTTGTTGTTCTTCTGCAGGGTGTGTTGTGCTCCTCTTTAGAGGTCATTGTTGTAGGAATAATGCTGGAGGAGGAAGAACTCCAAACAAATGTTCAGATCTGCCATCTGGGTCTCAGAGTGTGACCTAAGGTAGGTCCACCTCATGTCAAGGGTGGGAACTTTAGAGGTTTAGCTTTTCTGTGGATTTCTGTTACCCTCAAGCTTCCCTTCCAGGGAATCAGGAAGAGGTGGAGAGAGAGAGAGGGAGCCATGGCTGGGATGCTCATGAGATTCTGCAAGCTTCTGGGCTTGATCCTTCCATGCTTTTCACTGCTCTGACAGTGGCACCTCAAGGCTCCCACAATATCAGAAAAAGGGGGAGAGGCAGCTTGGGGCTACAAAGCACGTAGAGGGGATGCTGAAGAAAGTTTTTGCCAGGCACTCAAGCAAGAATGGGGCATGGCACAAATTCTCTGCAGCTTGATCTCCCTGGCTCTCATGCAGGGCTACCCAAAAATTGAGGGTTTCATCAACATAGACACTTTATCAGGTACAGCACACCAAAAAACACAAAAAAACTTACAAGATTACCGCAGCCAACAGTAAACAATACAGATCACCTCTAGCTACCACTTCAAGAGATTTCAAATTGGTTTTTTTAATGAAGTGTTTACTGTAATACTGAGAAATAAATTGTGCTGTTAGGTGGCACATGTCTTTATAGATTCATATGTGCCACAATTTGTCTCTCGTCCAGAAGGTATTTTTCAATGCCTTTATTTGTTCTTTTCAGTATTAAAGAAAACAGCCCCTTACCATTTTCACAAGCTTGCTTAAGTACCAAGCATATTAGCAGTCTGAAATGTTTCCGTGTATGGGTGACAGAAAAGAAGGTACAAATGGATCCTAATTCATGCTTAGGTAGCTCCATATTTGGAAGGGAAAATGAGCTTTGCAAAAGTTCCTGAGGCAAGAAAGAAGAGTTTTTAATACAAAAATCTGCTCTTATGGGAATAAAGAGAAAAACCTTTGAGTTCATCAAGTGTTATAAATTAACTGAGCCATCCTCAGACTTTGTGGTCTATCACTGTATGTGGAGAGAAAAGATTTTCCAATAACTTTAATGACACTGGACATGTTAGGATCATGATAACTCTACCTACCTATACCATCTGGACTGTGGTATCTTCTCTCCTTCAATTATTAAACTTCCAAATAAAGGATTTTATTTATTTATGCTTTGCTCCCTACAGGTAAATCAATTTTGATAAGGGAGGATAATTTAGATCTGTTACAAAAGTGAAACAATAAATATATATAAATTAACAGGGATTCCTTTCCCAGAGATCTATTTAAAAGTCAAAGCAAATAAAACCTGAATGGGTTTAAGTATCCATGCTTGTATCTCATACATTGCCACAGGACCTCCAAAACATATGGTCTTTTCAGCAGGTCCTGAGACCCTTTAAAATGAAAGAAACTACAAAGCCCAGCACTTCATAGGCTGGTAACTGGAAACAAGCTGGTTAGAGGTTGGTAATAGGAAACAAGGCTTTAACCTAAGATATCTCAGGGAATCAAGGACAAACTTTGAACATTGCCTGTCCCTTTCTGAAAAATCAGTTCCAAAAGGCATTAAAACACACCCCACACACATCAGATTGAAACAATACAAAAACCCCAGTCTTCCTCACTTACCACCAGGCTGGTGTGGGCTCTCATTCCCTTAGCCAAGACCTAATTAAAGAGGCCCCTGGAAAATATTGACTGTAGAGAAAACTGCTGCAGTTGAAAGGCTGCTGTCCTTAGAGGTGCTTGTTCACACCCTCTGCAGAAAGGCACCAGCAGCCAAAGGAGAGCCAGCAGCACAGAGGGGCAGAGCCCCTGCACCTTCCCCAGGGCAAGGATGGAGCAACTGCCAGAAGCTCTGGAGCACATGACGGAAGAAAGGGAATCCTGATGAGTTGTTGAAACAAAATAGCAAGAAACACAACTTAAGGTATGGCAACCAAAGAGCATATTTTTTAATATCAAGGAAAAAAAATAGTAATTTCTGTGCTGGGTAAGTCAAGCCTTTATTGCTAAACCAGCTTAAATTAAAGCAGGTGGCAAACTGCTATACTCTGTAACCAATGAAAGCATAAAAATCAGTTTCACAAATTATTCCTTAGCATTCCAGTTGTAGCAAGCAGGAGATTCAGGAAAACTTATTTTAATTAAAAACTTTATTTTTTCATTACAATTCACAGTTTATACATGGCAAAAGGAACCCTTGCCATGTGGACATTCAGAACACTGTGCTGGGGAGACAAGGGTCTTTGTTATAAGAGCATTGCTCGGTGCTGTGTCATGGAACTTTCTTAGTTTTAAAAGCGTACTCTCTGTAAATGTTAATTGACTGATATTTACACTGAATGTACATATTAACTTATATTTATTAGAAAACAAGCTAAGCATCCAAAAAACATGAACATTCATATCTTGTATGTTATCTAATGGTCAGAGATGCTGTAAGATTTGCCACTTGAATCATGCCCAATCAGCAAAGTCCCATTCTTTTTTAATTTACAGAGCCTAAATTTTTCTTTAAGGCCTGTTCTATTCATTTTATGTACAGCCAGATTACAATAGACTAAACATAAGGAAAAAAATGCAAAATTATCCATTCCATCCTGCATTTCTTCTGAATCTTATGTACAACCTATAAGCAAAACAGAAGGTACAAAATTAATGTGTTTTCTTAAAACCAATAAAGAAAACCCACAGTCTGGTTTAGAGCTGCTTCTTGTCAGCCTATCCTGTCTGAACAATCATCGGTATTCAGATTGTGCTATTTATCAGCTCTTCTTCATGCCTGCATTGCTATTCAGAGCCATTTCTATTTGAAATGTAGAAAGTCACAGTGATACCAGTTTCAATTGCATTCCCACGTTAGCCACAGCTCTGGCACAGGCAGCCCATGTGACATTCAGGAAAGCACTCCACCAGGATTCCTGGGTAAAATATCATGGAGCCTCTGGGGTGACTTGGCTTAAAAAGGAAATTAAGAATCCTTTTCATACCAAATATCTGGCAGAAGGTTTATGTTTATTAAAAATAGCTGTATTCTTCTACATTGTTTTTTTGGATGTGATTATTAGAACACAGCAATTTAAAGCCTCCCCCTGCCTCTCATCAAAACAGTAATTTTTACTTGCTCTTGTCATCTACTAAATGATTTAGTGATAGATAAGCTGCAGATTTTTTGGTACATCTGATGCAGAGAAAAACTGCTGAACACTCCTTGGAAAACTAAGACCTGAAAAGGGTCTGCAAATCCTACAAGTCAGCATGAACGAGTATCAGCTGGACCTGAGTAAAACAAAATGCTTCTGGGGGACAGGTTTGCAACTTCTGAAACTGCAGTGCCTTTAAATTTGGAGCTAACAACATCAATTGATGATTGTTGAGTTTTGGCATTCATTCATGCTGGTTGGTATCTTCACAACAGACACCTTTGAAACACCACCATTTCAAGAAGAACAAAAGGCTTAAATGAAATACACTTCTCATGCAAAAAACCCAAACAAACAAAAGTCGTACAGGAACTGTAGAGGTTCTGGTTCTTCAAAAGATAAGGCACTGACCAAAATTTCTTAGGTAAAAGGCTGCATAAGAATTTCTTGCCATTTACAAATGTGTTGTAGTCCAGAAATTGTCCATTCCTAGGCTCAGTAAGGTAGACCCTGAAATTTTAAGGACTGATCCCTCAAAGCTACATTGTTATCATAAACAAGTGAGATTCATTCGTGAGGCCATATGGCACATTAAAAGTGAAAAACAGTCTGGGCAGATAAAGGCAGAAAACATTGCTTGTTCCAGCATCTTTCGGAAACAGCAGTGCCATTCATCTATGTGTCTCTGAAGAGATGCGATGGTAGCTCGGGACTGGAGTTTTTCTGTGGAACTCATGCACACATATAAAATGCTGCTAGCACTGGTCATCGACAGGGTGGAAAAAAAAGGTGTATGGCTAGTCTAAGCCAAGAGCTTCCCAAGGGCTGGGATCCAAAGTCATGGCTACTTAATGTTCTCGATCACGGCTATCTCTTCTGCTGCACAGTGCGGCGTCAAACCATTCATGTAAATGCTGTCCGTCTTTGTCAGAGCTGGCAAGAGGTCCTTCTCGCTGGTCAGGTGGTTCACTGACAGTGTTCTCTTGCAGGGGGTCAGGTCTTGGTTGTGGTTGACAGCAAGTTCTGCAGAGAGCTTCCTTTTGATGGAGGTGGCACGCTGAAACTTGTCGTAGATCTCCACGCTCAGGCGCCTCCGAGTCTCCTTGAACTCGGCGGTGACGTTGGCTGTCCACTCTGCAGCGTGGGCTCTGAACTCCCCAACCTGCAGCAAAAATCAGCAATAGAAAGGAAGCATTATGGCACCAAGGACTTCAGACACTGTTTATCTTCAGGAGCATGGAGAGAGTGCAGGGCTGCCAAAGAGCTGTCACTGCCACTGGCACAAATTTCTCATGCCAAAGACTCACTCTTTTATTGACAGCAGCTAAAGAAGAAATGTTGCACTAGTAAGAGTTAACAACAGTTCCAAAACCACAAAAATCTTCTCTGCTGATTTTTTTTTTATTATTATTGTTATCATAGGCAGTCAGGAACACAGGGAAGCTGCAGAGGCTTGACAGCTGCACAATACCCAGCTGGTCAGGGGATGCTGAAATCCCAGCAATCCAGGCTGTGTTATGTATTGTTACTAGGGTGAGGGGTTATTTATGAGCACTTTCACTGTCTCTGGAAAGATCCTTGGGAGACTCAGCAAAGAATTTTCTAAATTTAGGCAGAAAAGCTTTTTCAAAGGAAACCATTGGCTGTTTGCATCCTCTTTCCAGTACGTGCTCAAAGATAGCACCAACACAGCAACAGTTAAAAGTCACCTCAGTGGCATGTCTGCTTCCCGGCCTGAATCCCAAATCATCCTTATTTGTCCTCAGATATGGCATAAGGTAGACTAAGCAGATCTAGTCTGAGGTAAACTGTGGCCTGTCATTTATTTATTATTTATATTTTGGCACTTGTATTTCAGTCAAACCAGTGTTACATTAAATAAGTTACATAGGTAACTAAGGGAGGCACCTTTGTTGATATTATCTCATTGTAACTCAAAAGGAAATAGATTGTTTCTCTTTAAATCTCTTCTCCCTCAACAGTTTAATATTGGGAAGGTACAGCGCAGGGAATATAGACTACTCATAACTCCAAAAGTGAAGCATTCCAGGAGACTTTAACCCACATAAATAGTCTAATTGGTACTGTCCAGTCCAGAATTTGAATCACTGGCAAGCAAACTTTGACTTGGTGAACACAGAAATGAAAAAATAATTTACGCAGAGAAATATAGGGGGCAAACCATTAGAGAAAAAGCCACAAGGTTATTCATGCTTTGCAGTGCAGTGGAAAACAGGAATATGATGAAGGTAAAAATTATTAAGCTCATCCAGGAGTGACAGAGTTTCAGGAAAACTTTCCCCCCTCCAGAAACAAAACAAGATGATCTCTTTACCCAAGGGTCATTTTATTACATTCATCTCTACTTCAGTGAATTACACAGATGACAAATGTGGACAAAGGTCTGTTTTCTAAAACAAGGGTATTTATCTGCAATACACAGAGGACTCACCTAGCTGAATGATTATTAGTATTTAATTTGTGCAGCTAGGATCAGACACATTAAACTTCAGATCTGAAAATAATGAAATCTGCAATGCTGAAACATCTTAGCTGCTCCATTTTTTACTTGTAGCAAACAAGTAATAAAAAAATGATAAATACTATCAGTGCAAACCCTGGGGCATTTTTTTCCTTTTTCTAAGCCTTACTAAATGCAGGTTGCCCTAGTCCTGGAGAATGGCTCTGTCAAGGGGAGCAAAAAGCCAGAACACAGGTTTCCTTTTTATTGTATATATATAAATATATATACCCCTCACTAGTTGTGTAGGCCTTTAACAGACCAGGTATTTTGCTCAGGCACACATATCTGGCATTGCATGTGGTCACATTCAAGAGATGCTATCAGGATTTAAAATTAATATTTCAGGTTTTTTCTTTTTTCTTTTTAAGTCCCCACGTAATTTCATATTTGTCCGGGAGAGAAAATCAACTGGCCTTGCTTCTGAAGAAAGCAAGTTTATGTGATAAACTCCAGGATAGGCTCAGAATGTTCCTGGCGATGGCCTGTCTTGCAAAGGGCAAGCTGTTCTTGGGCATTCAAGGTTTTCAAGAGAATCTTAAAATTGCAGTTGTTGGGATATCTGAGATTTCTTTGGGGAATCAAGTTTATGCAGCCAGCTGAAGACCATCAATAAATGCGCCTTTGGACATGGGCTCATTCCAATTAAGGTGGTGTGGAACACTAGCATGGTGGACACAATTCTACCTGCCCATACACCAAAGGTGTGATGTTGGTTTATATTAATATTGTAGGAGGAAAACACAAATTGAAACATGCTGTTATTAATGCTATTGCTAAGTGGAATCAAGATGCATTAGTAGAAAAACAGAGAGAATTGGAACACAATAGGAACCAGGAGTTCAGTGCCATTTGAGCTATGCATGCCTCAAAGGAGGGCTTTTGGCCCTTTCTTTTCCTGTGAACTGAAATGCATTCAAAAATATTACCTCTTTGAAATAAAACTCTTAATTCCATAGCTTTCAGACTCAAGCGGGGTTGGAAGAAAAGGATGATAAGAAAAGAAATGTGCCATTTTAACTACCAGTGCACATTAGTAACTTGCTTATATAATTTGATCCCTCCTTGATCCATAGGGACATATCTGTAATATGTTCAGGTTCTTTCTTTCCTTAGGTTATGACATTTTAACACACTGCATTACAGCTCCTCTTCATCTGGGCTCTGACAACCAAAACATGTCTCATGCAGAGCAACTGAAATGCCAGTTGCCTGTGCTGCTGAAAAGAAATTAAATTCTTGGCATACCTACATACTGTATCAAAAATTTACTTTTCTCCAGATCTCTTGCCTCATTACAGCTCAGCTCTGTAGACTCTGCAGCTGTCATAGTTGGGGGCAGTGTGACATGAGGACAAGGCCTCTTAGTCACAGAAATTATTGACAACTACATACTTAACATAAGGCTGAATGTCACAGAATATTTCAGAAGCAATAGGAAAAACATGTCACAGTGATAGCACCTGACTCAGCCATACAAGAAGCAGCACTAATTTGGTGATGCTTCTCACTTTAACCTTCAGGGAAGAGAAATGCTACTAGTAATGGGGACATGGTCCCTATCCCAGCTCCTGAATTGACTTTCTCCGCATCAAAATCCAAATTAGACTGCAAGGTGTTAGACATATTTCACAAGGAGTATCAACCTAGCTACGCTGAACATCAACAGCAAGTAACTGCATTATGTATTTAAGAAGCAGGAAGCAGCACCCTGCTGCCTTATGATTTCAGGGAAGACAGGTCTCAGTAACAAGTTCTTGAGAATTATGGTATATAGTAACACAACTAAGTATTCCACACAGCACACTTCACCACAAAACAAAACAAAATTAAAAATAAAAAGACATCAAAAAACCAAAACAACCCCCAAAAACCGACACCCACAACTTTTCCAACAAATGAACAGTGTTGACCCAATTCCTTGCCCAGCCCAGGTCACCTGGCCTCCAGCTACCACTGCCAGGGTATCCCATATGATCTGCACCATATCCAACAACCCTATGAGGATATCTCAAATACCACAGGTCATCTCCAGTAACACCTCCAAATGTCTGTGCCAATTTATGTGTCTACCTGTGGTGGAGATGTCACATTTACTCGTTCAGGATATAATGAGAAACTACCTCTGAACCATTTGTGGAGAGTGTTCTACTCATTCTTGTTAAAGTCATTACTGGGTTTCTGGGGGGGCTTTGTAGTGAAAAACAAGCAGACATCAGTGAACTACTGCATGAACTTCCTGAATGACCAAACAGTTCCCAGGCTGCATAATCACCAATATAACTTCAAGACAGATACTGAATTTGACAGAACTAGAAAACATGGACATTAAGCCACCACTCCACCTACCCCTGCCAAAATCCATCTAAATTAATAATGTCCTAGAACTGGCTCTCAGTTAATATCTCTAGTAGGGTCAAAAGTTCCTATGCAGTTTCATTGCTACTGTGTTTTAGCTTTCTGTCCAGCCGAGCTCTGCACTTGGATAAAGGCCAACAGCATAAACCAGAAAGCAAAAACGTCCAAGGGGATGCTACTGTTGAAACTAAAAAAACATTTCAACATACTGAAGCACCTACTTCATGCTTCAGTACATTTGCTCTAATTCCTTATACTTGTCAAGAGTTTGAGAATCTTTCTGGACACTCACAAAATTATCCAAATACTTAATGCATGCAAAACTTCCCACCATTCAGGAAAACCACTCATCCTATTAAGTGTCTGGAAAGCACAAGTCATGTAGCCATATACAAGTAATCTGTACTTTGAATTAAGCCACATCTGTGCTCTAGCAGGAAAACAAACAATCAAAAGCATAATTAAGGACATCCTTAAATAGACCAAGACAAATGCATTTGCCTAACTGAACTTTGCCTTAGTTCTGCTCCCTCCTCTGTCACAGGGATATTCTTGAAAAACCCCAACATCACAGCAAAATCAGTTAATCTACTTCTGCTTACAGAGGGGGAAGAAATATATCCTGCTTGGATGGAGCTCAGATATATGACATGAAAGCTATGATATACTCTGGAGGAGGTATACCACTGAGTAGAAAATATGAAAAAAATAGCATTATATATATGTCATGCAAGAAAATGAAAACATATATTTCAAAGTAATGTGTGCAGCTTTTTCTGTCATAGCTGAGCATTATGTTGTTTCCCTTTGGCATACAGGGCTCATACATTTTATGATGAGCATGTTAGTGCAAGCCAAAAAACTGAATTTAAAAAGCAAGTAGATGAGCTGGAGGTACCCATTTGACTACATTTTAAGGTGAAAAACAGGTGCCCTTCCTTACAGATATTCTTAATGATCTAGATGTTGCCCAGTATATAATTTCTCATATTTTTCCCTAATGCATTCTCCAAATTTTCATAGCTTCATTTTTCCTCTCCAGTGTACTTTATCCTGCAACTTAAAAATAACACATCCAATTAACCTCTCTATGATATGCTACTCAGACAAAACTAGAAAGTGCATTACATGTCAAATTATGCAGGCAGCAGAATACAGAGCATAACATTTCGTCTTAGCTCTCAGGAAATTCAGCCAGTGTTTGCAGGAATTGTTCACAAAGCTCCTTTAAAAAATGCGGGTACAGAGAGGGGTGATGGGTTTAACAACTCAGCTGCTGGGTGGGTTTATCCCTGAATGCATCAGAGGGGTTTCCTACCCACCATCTCTCTTTTCTGCAGTTCTGGGCAGGCATATGCTGCCTTTTCCCATGCAAGTTGCTGCTTGACACAAATTTCTATTCACCACCTCAGTTTCTTTAGGCTAGAGAAGACCAGAGTGCAGAAGAGAAAAAGAGAAGCTTCACAAAAAATTTTAGTGAAACCTATGCATTTGCTGCATATGAAGGGAATGTCATTTATATTCCACCTAAAATTCCCAACCTCATGATCTGGCTTTCAGTATTTCTGCTATTATAGTGTAATTAGTACATACCCAAAATACCTGTGGAGAGGTTTTTAGAGAAGAGTGTGCTCTACTTGTCTTTAAAGGTAAACAGCCACAAAAAGCAAGAAATACCACAGGCATTAATGAGATATCTATGCTGAGCTTTCCCAGGTCCACCAGGTTGTATGATGAACCACCCTCTTCTATGCCTCCATCCTATCAGGACCTCAGTTCTGTGGCAGGCAGCTCTCCTTCACCAGGTCTTCAAGATGAATGGCACACATGAAGCAGGAAGTGATGCCTTTTTTGGTTCCACTCACTGCTATACATATCCCTCTGTTTTTCAGATAAATATCAGAGGGGAAAAGACTCTCTTTTGTGAAATTGTCATCTTCTGGGGTAAGGCTTCAATTACAAAGACAATTGTATTTTTGTAGCCATGGTGGTCAGAAATTTTTGGGAACAAAACTCTCCTGATAGAAACTGGATTGTTGAGTCCCATAATAAGCAATGATTGTGAGTTCATTCTGGTGAGCAATGATTGTTTGGTTTCACCCACATAACTTCCATGAACACATCTGATGTCTTGGATGAAATAAACCACATTCTCCAATGGGAATGCAGAGACCCCATGAATTTTGATTATTTTATTTGTGGAGGAACATTTATGGTGGCAGCTGGGGGAATATGTTTTATGGAGATGTAACAGATGGCAGATGCAAGAAATGGCCTTTTCCTCTATCACGGTTTGATTCAACAAAATAAAAACAGCCTAAAAAATCATGCCTACAAAACAGAAGCAGATATAGTAAGAGTCACCACAGTTCTTTTGTTTCACCTTTTGTTTTTTCCATAAATATGAAGACTACTATGCTAGGTATTTCCTCAAAGCTATTATTGAATATTGCCCATCAGATATGTCTTTTTATAGATCTCCATGTGTGTAGTCTCAGTAGTGTAGACAAGTTATGGGCCTGATTATCTCACTCTCTATTGTTCTGCTTTATTATTAACTTCCAATGATAAAGATTAAAAAAAAAAAAGTTGAAATTTTCCTTTAAAAATCAGTTCTATTTAGTGGTTTCAGCTGCCTCAGAGAGCCATCCAACCCCTCTATCAACCTGGTGAGAGTGAATGACATGCACCTGTATTAGCCACAAGAAACTACTTAGGTTTGCATAAAGCTCTACCAGCTGAGCCTGAGGTGGTGCAGGGGAACAGTGTGTCTCCTCTGCCTGTGCTATACAGCCAACGACTTGGCTGCAGCCAGAAATAGCAAACATTTTAAGAACTGTACTAGAAGCTTAATGAAACCCAAGCCACAGGCAGTTGAAAGACTGCCTAAACTTTCTCCCAGAGGAAAGAGACAACAATTGTTTCATAAATTCACTGGACTTTTTTTAGCTTATAAACATATGCTAAAAAAGAACAAACACAAAAAAGAACTTTTAATTTCTACTTGGTAATAAGGAATGATTATATTAACTAGTTGGTCAAGTCCCAGAAAGAGCTGTTTATTTCTTAACTCTCTAGTGTCAATATCTGGAGTGATATTTGTGTGAAATATTAAAGCTCCACTTTGGCTGTTCAACACTAGTATTACAACTGCACCTATTCCTTGTGAAAGGCAGTATTCTTTAGCTTTTTTGGTCCCTTTTATCTGCAATTGCAGAGCATTTTCCTCAGAGTCACCACACCTACTTGCAAGGGCATTCTGCTGAACTTGCTTTGTCTGGGAACTCATCCTCAAGACAGCTATCAGATTCATACACTCAGCATTAGTAACGTTCTGGAGTATTTTCCTAACAATGTCCAAGCACTGAGATTATCCTAAAAAAAAAACAAGTAAGGTTTTCAGGAATATTAATCATGAAGATATCAGTGATATTTAATCTGGAATATTTTCAGCACCACAATAAAGTAAACCACAGATACATTTTTTGCTGTAACAAAGGATCAATTACATCTTATCTCCAAAACTTAAGATTTCTCAATGTAGATCATCATAATATATATTCTGGGAATCTTCATGGGTAATTAACTCCAAAAAATGCCATTGTTATAACTGATCTCTCTTTAATCAATTTCTCTTATTATGAAGTATAAGTCTCTTGCTCTAGTTTTATTTTTGCAAATTCAATAGCTCTTGCCTTTACTTCCTTGCTGCCTGCAGCCTTCACTGTAGTAATTCTTCCCTGAACACTGTGGGAGAGCAGGGCCAGGCACAGGGGCTGCCATGAGAGACACTGACAGTGTCCCCATGCCCTGGGCCATGCTGCTCCTCATGGAAGTGTCCTTGGCAGCAAATCTCCTGTAATCAGCACCCCAGCAGGACTTGGTACTCAATATGCAGTAACAAAACAGCAGTCTCTAAGTGCCTGGTATGCCCAGCTAAGAGGCATGATACAAATATAGACATAACCACAGCAAAACTGTGGAGATGTTATCTGTGTGTGTGCTGAATCTGAAGTGAAGCAAGAATCACATGTCCAAAGTACACAAAACTATGAGGAAAGATCTCAAAAAAGTGTCAAAAGCCATCAGCTATTTAGTTTTTCTGGAATTCTCAGAACAAGATGTTCTTTCCTATCCATTATTGCACACATTGCCACAGCAGACTTTTAAAAGACTGATCAATATAGGAACTCAGTATTACAGACTTGCTAGGGCAGGTTCAGGAACATCACCAGGATAACCTAAACTCATAGAAAGGAAGAGAACAAATCTCATTCAGAACCAGACCAGTCATTTCCACCTCCTCCTTACACCAAAACCACTCTTTATACATCCCTGAGACTCTGGGCTGCAGAGAGACTGTACTCCCACCTTTTATTTTGGGTTTGTTTTGGTTGAATTTTTTGTCCTGTTGCTAGTCAAATTCAACCAGAGACATGCCGTTGTTTTGACTGTAGGAAGCTTTTATATTTCTTCCCATCTCATAGAAATCATTAAAACCAATCACCTTTTCAAACATGGCTGTTCCTTCCCAAATAGACTTTTCTGCACATCTTGGATGTACTGGAAAAAAAAAACTCTTAATGCAAGACAGATTTCTCTTCAGATGCTTCCTTTGCTGTTTTTGTAGCTCTCTGCATTCTTCCTGAAGTTTAGACCACAAATCTAGTGGCTGTTTTCCAGTATATTAGCGTATACCATTTCCAGTATATTCCTTTTAACAATATTTGCAGCAGTACCACCACTTTCCTAAAGAAACTTGATTAATCCCTGCTTCCACATCTTAGAATTGTTACCCTCATTAATCACTGCATTGCAAAATAACTTTGCACACCATAGCTTTGACACTGTATTTGTCTCCCATAAATATTTCCAATTCAGTGCTTTCTAGGAACAGACTTCCATCACATCAGCCTGACCAATTCAGTGAACTTGTGGATATAAAATTTGCAAAACTGCTGCAGTTTGGTTTGGTTTTTTCGGTTTTGGTTGGTAAGGGTTTTAGGTTTTTGTTTTGTTGGAATTTGTTTTGAGGTTTTTTTATGGTTTTGCCTGTTTTTCTTTTATGTTTTGGATTGTTTGTCTGTTTTCTTTTGCCAGGAGGTGGGAGGGTTGGTTGATTGGGGGGAGTGGATATATGAAAAGTCTAAATAGTTGTTTTCTTCAACAGAAGCTGAGTCGTCTCACTTGAAACAATGTAAAATGGACCAGCAAGTGACTCTGATCACCAGACTAAAGAGTTATTCTCTACCATCTTCATTTCTAAGTGAACAGATTTTGTTTCTTGAAATAGGGAGAGCCAGGTCAAGAGTTCATTGAACAACTGAACAACTTCTTCCTCCTTTTTGGTCATACACCCTCACTACTCATCATCTGAGGACAGTCTGTTTGCCTGGAGGGTGAAAACCCTTCAAAACTGTTTCTCACTTGAGTCCACTAATTTTTTTCATTTTTTTATTCATACAAGCCTACACCTAGGGTCTCTCTTTGGGGGGTATGAGAAATGAGCTCAAGTTCTCTTTCTGCTGGGTCCCTTATGCTGGGTGAGCACCTTCAACCTAAAGCTAATAAAAAGGCAAGAAATAATACAGGGAGTGCAATAACCTCCACAGCATCATCATAACAAGTCTAATTCTGTTTTGACATATTTGAGTGACAGCTCTGTCACTGGTGCCAAGAAGATTAAACTGAATGATGATTCAGATGAGTCAAATTTGTTGAATTTGTTTATAAATATCAAATATAGCAGCTGCCTCTTGAATTTCCAGAAGAAGTGAATGTTCTACTTCTCATAAAATTTTAGGCTTGGCCTTTAAAGCTGGCTGCATGTTGCTCAATTCTAAAGACAGATCGGCAGCATGAAAAAATCATTTGTCCAACCTGAGCTCATATCTAACATAAGTCTGTCACCTGGACTCCTGATACACAGTAAAGGGAACAGGCTCCTCCAGGATCTATAGCCCAAATGCCTAAGAATGTTGGTTGGGTAGGCATTTTTTGCTGAAAATTCTGGAATTCAGAAGCTTGGCATACAGAAGTAAAAGAAAAAATATGACAAGGAAAAAATCCTGCTGAAAATTTACCTTTCAAAGAGACTAAAATCAGAAGACTTTAAAAGTGCTCTGAGTAATCAGAATGTAGAGAATAATGAAGAGGAGGGAGTTTAAGGCAAGCTAGTATAGCTGAGGCTGAACTTCAGAGACAGATCGCCTACTTAAGATTACAGCTCACAGCATGTTCCAGTGACTTTCTGACATTTCATCTATCTTACTATATGAGCTGCTTCCAGATCTATCCTTCTAAAACTCCCACTTCTGTCTCTACTTGTCTTTCACTTTCCTCCCCATTTGATGCATTCAAAGTTCTCCAGAGTGTTTCAGGAGACAAAAGCCACCAGAGCAACTGACTGACATACTGGATATCTGGATCTTAATAACAAAATATAGCAGTTTTGTGCATTAGTGCAGTTCTGATCAGATTTTTTTTTTTTTGTGTCAGATCCACTTGCATATGGCAAACTTTCCTGCTAGTGTACTGAAAAGAATATAGATGTTTTATTTTGTTGAAACAGTGAAATGCATTATTACCTCAAAGTCTTATGTAAACTGATTCTAATAACAACACCACTACCTTAAAATATATGACTAGAACTAAAGATTTTAGGTGATATCCATTAACAGCATGGTTCCTCTCTGGAATAAGGAGGACTTCCCGTCATGCCCTAAATATGCTGGTATTTATTGTTACTTTTTACTTTAGACTAAAGGAAAAGGCAAAAAAGAGATTAGGTCTGCCTACCAAAAGAAATATACCTCTGATGATACCTAGTTTTGGTTGTTGGGGGGAAGTAAAGAACAACACTTGCAACCTCTCTGTCTCACTCTGGACTCAGGTAACATTCTCTAGATTTTGCTACTTAGACTGCTGAAACCAGCACAATTGATCACTACTGAATGATCTGCTCCTTCCTGGATCTAAAACATGTTACTGTTTTCTAGGAAAGAGAATATAAGTCCTATACAAAACCTGGTTTATTTGTTTATACCCATAACAATCCCCATAATTTTCAGGAAAGTTTTCAGCATCCTATTTCCTAGGAAATATATTTAAATGCTTCAGCTTTCAGAGTGCACTGATCACAGTTCTGTAGATTTTTTCATGTACTCTCTATCTCAATAGGTTTTAATATATAGCATTGTTTCCCACTTTAAAGGCTACTTTTAGGTATAATGGGCTATTTCCCCAAGGACTGACAGTTTAAAAATACACTCCATACTTTGAACTAGGTTTTTTCACTGCACACATGGATATTGGAACTCTAGAGAGGTTCCTGTGCTATAATCTGCATCCATAGAAGCTGGAACAGCCCACTGTAAATTTAGGTTTAACTGGAAAAAAGACAAGACATTCAGTCTCATCTGGCTTCTGCTGGCACAGAAGAGAGTTGATAACGGCATTTCCACTAAACTCCTTCAGCATCTTCACTCAGATTTTCCCAGGAAGATAGCAAGAATGGGCTAAGCAGTTTTTATCATAAAATGAAACCTGTATAAAAGTGAATATTTGTAAAATGCTTATAGCCAATCTTATAACAAAATGCAATTTATTTATATTACTTTCTTCCTACAAAGTATCTTCAGGATAGAAGATGGAATATTTTTTTGTATTTTCTAACTACCCCACAACTTAAGGTATATAATAATTAAATTCTCAAACTGGCCTCTGCCATTGTTAAAACTATTGAATTTTAAACTGCTAAAGCATTTTATTCCTGCTATGAATTCTCACACATGCCTGGGCAATGGCTTAAGAAGTAGGGAGGGAGATTTCTGACCATCAGAGATATCATTAATTGAACAAATGGCACCAATTATGTTATGTCTGTCTTTAATCTAACCTCACACACATGAGACTTGTATACAGCAGAATTCCCAATACCTGCTTCAGCCAAGAGAACTCTGATACATCTGAAGAATGAAGCTTTCCTTGCTGTAGACAAAATGAATATGCTTGTTTAGGCTATAAAGGTGAGAAAGAATGAAAAGATGGACTAGGTTGCACATTCCCAGTGCCTGAGAAAAGAAAGCTCAGCACTGCACTGCATAACCTGGCAAAGAGGTTACCCTGATAAAAATAGGAATGCTTTTGATGTGTTAGAGGTATTCTTGAGTTTCTTCAATTTATGTGTCTTTAAATCCTTTCCAGAACTAGTCTATATTGAAATAGCTTCACAAAGAGCTACAAATTTCAAACATTCTTAATATATTAATACCATTATAAGATTAAAGCCTCCTTGTGTTATATATTCAGCTATATAGTCAAGATACTAAGATCTCTGGGTAAGATGCTGTCTGGATGACAGAAAAGAATATGAGAAAACTGAGGTTAAAGATCTGATTAATTCCAGGAAGTAGTGTGAAGAACTAAAATGTGTCATCAGTGTCTGAGAAAATACAGCAAAAACAAGCCTGGAGAATATTTTTGCATAGTCTGAAGTCACAGTGTCTGAAGTCTCAGTCACATCACATCTTTTCCAAAACATCCAGGCACAAGTAACCCAGGGAAACTAAAGACAACTTAGGAAATGCCCCAAGCTGACAAGAGTTAGACACCAGGAGACTGCCCAGAGGAAACAGCACTCTTAGAGTCATGGAATATCCTGAGTTCAAAGGGACCCACAAGGATAATTGAAATCCAACTCTTGGTTCTGCACAAAATTCCAAGGTGTGCCTGAGAGCATTATCCAAGTGCTTTGTGAACTCTGGCAGGCTTGGTGCTGTGACCTCTTCCCTGGGGAGCCTGTGCCAGTGTTCTCCTACTTCTTCCTATTGCTCAGGGGAAAACGGGCTAGACCAACCTAATTCTGAATTTCAAAATAACCAAATACAACCATGCAGGTTACAGGCATTTGAGGGGATGCACTGGTTCCCTGCAGCCAGAGTCAGCCATGTAAGGCTGGCTGTTAAAGGCAGCCTCAGTGCTTTTCTAGAAAACAGAACTGTGATCCTGTCAGCTGTTGAGAACACTCCGATGATACCTGCTGCTCCCCAAATGTGGAGGGCGATAGCAGAGCTCATTGTGGAAGGGAAGTTATAAATACCCTTTCAAATGTACAGCATGTGGCAAAAGATGGCACTCTTGAACTGAAACTGTTTGAATAAATATTGTCCTCTGCATCAGGGCTAAGTGGTTATGAATTGCCTGCTCAAAGTGCACTTAGAGCAGACCTGTCACGCTGCTGTCTGTAACCACGAGCACAGCAAGGGCAATGGAAAAGGGCTCCCCACCCCACATTCCTTACAAAAGCAAGATCCCAGCTCCCACCCTCCTGCCTGCTGCCCTGCTCCTGCTCAGAAGGTGGCAGGCACCCTGAGGGACTGCAGCCAGTGAAAGCAAGTAGGGGAAAGCCACCCTTCAGAGCAAAGGCTTTGGGAACTCCAGGATTGCCAGGAATACATCCAGGCATTGATGCCATGCCCTGCAGCTAAGAAAACTATTCAGAACAATGTAAGTAGCAGGCCACTGCACAGTAGCCAACATATTCATTCCATCAAAAACAAATTAGAGTTTTTATGTTTGAGTAGCATAAATCAACTGAAGCGTGCAAAAGAACTCAAGCTAAATTAGAGGGAAATAATATGTTACTTCAAACAAAATTAATTTCTCAGACTTCCAGTAAAACCTGAACTATGCACACTACAATTGAAGGAAATTTTATTTACACTCAAACATTTTCAAAACAAGGACATTTTCTTAAATGACAAAACTTAACATAAAAAGTTGTATCATTGGGATTATAAATACAAATGAAAACAAGATAAAACAAGTGAAATTTACAAGTGAAAACATATTTCAATTGAAAGTAATATAATTGACTACAGATATTGAATAATTACGTGGAAGGTATTATGGTAAAATACACCCAGGGATAGTTAAACAATTCATTCCAATACCTTGCATGATATGAAAAATTTATTTTCTTACCACTATAGAGCATGGTATCTCAAATATAACCACTTAAGTACTGTCTTTACATACCTGCATCACTTATAGAAACAAAACAGAATTGTTTTTACCTGAAAAATTAAGGCCTACATTCTACTACCTGGAACAGTAGTTTAGGATTTTTTTCCACATAAATCAAGTGCAACTAATCATATACATTTAATTTAATAATACATTTAATCTCATTTTCTATGCAGACATATGAAAATAAAACACTATGTTTAAATTGACTGCTACCTAGTTTCCTGCAGTTTGAGCTGCAGCATTACAGTTCATGAACAAACAGCTTTGACTTATGCACCCTAAGAGCAAAAGCAACTATAAGCTCACCTGGCTCCTATTCAAAGTTTTTAAAAGGGAATATTTCTTCCCTTTTCAAAATATTCTTACCTCTTCCTTTGTCTTTTTTGATATGACCCTTAGCCAATCTCCAATCATGCTGAGGACAGCTGCAAAGTAAGCCAGCCCAACAAGGATCCAGAACCACACCACTGGTTTGTAAAAATCTAGGTATTCAATATCTGAACCCCCTGAAAAACAATACAGTAAAAATTAATTCACACTTAATAGCAATAGATGCAAAGATGTTTTTAAATTAATTTTCCTAGAAAAAAGTTAAGTTTCTTACATCTTCTGTATTTTTACCCATGCAAAATATTTTTAAAAATTTGAACAAATTATATAAATTAGCTCATTCTTAACAGTAACATGTAGAGTTTGCAAATTTTAGACAAAAAATGTTAACAATTCATAATAACTATTGAATGAACACAAACTGATTCAACTTCTGAAACACTGTCATTGAAGATAGAGGTCACTGAAGACAGCTTGAATGAAATGACTTGCCACCTGCTCCAAAAAATGATGCTGTACCAGAGTTTAAAGTATTGTTCCAAAGAATGCAATGTGTTCATATCCTGAGAAATCTGTTTTTGCAAGAACTTTAAAACATCTCAATACTTATATAAAACCTTTAGCCTCAGTAAAGAAAGAGCAGCACCTGCATTAACAAGTGTCCCTGGTGGGTAGGCAAACATTTATCTTCTCTATTCTGCAGAAGGAAACCAGAGTGCAGGGACTTGAGTTGAACTGATCATACCACCCCTGCCCCCCCTTTCCCCCCCCAAAAAAAGGCTGGATAAAAGAAGTCTGCTGAAGGCAAGTTTTTTGAATCCCACTGCCAGTGGGATTAGCACCAGTCACTTCTTTTCAGTGTTAAAGTATAAAAAAGTATAAATTTCAAAGGTGTCTGTAATAGAGCTTTCAGGTATAATACAGCTATAAGGAACAGATGTCTTATTTCCACACAAAAATAAGTTATGTTCATCCAGGGCTCCTGACAACACCAAATTACTCACATTTCACATCTCCCCATGCAATAAAACAGAAGCCATACACTTGTAATTCAGCTGTGTTACAACAAATAAAACCAGACTTTAGTTTGGGCTGCTGGAAGAAGTTTGATGTGTGTATCTCCCCATAATTGAGGAGACTTTGCAGTAAAACCTTCTCAGGCACATTAAAGTAGCCTGTGCAGGTACATAGTACTTTGTTTTATGTATCTGCAGCCTATACTGAAGCAAATCAAAGGAAAATTGCCCCCAGAATATCCAGCGCCTTGTCATGGTACTGAGATTGACTCTCAGAGAATAATGGTTTTATTAACTTTATTATGACTGAGATTACATGCAAATAACAAAGAATTTTACTGATGGCTAGCTTTGCATGGACCCCTTCCAGACAGAAATTTTATTTTCATGTCAATTATACCTTTCCATAAAAAAAAATTAAAAAAGCATCGAGCTGCAATGGTTTGCTCAGCTATCCAAGAGATGAATCCACATTGTGAAGGTAGATATCCTTTGATGCCTTTGTAGTCTCAAGCAGAGGTAGAAGACAGGGCTCTGTTTAGAACAGATGTTCAGCCACCAAAGGGGCTGAGTTTGTCACAGCACAAGACAAACAAAACACCAAATCATTTGTTAACAACATCCATCTCAATTCAATCTAGTAAAAGTGTATTTTAGAGATGATTCACCCAAAATTTGTTGTAATTCAAAAAAAATGGTTGATTACCACTGTCTTTGCTATAGTAATGGGTCACTCTTGGTGGTTCATCCCCTTCTTCAGCTGTTCATACAATGCATAAGAAAGTATCATAGAAAGCACCCCTATGGCTTGTTTTTCATTTTTGGCATATTTTTATAAATTGAAACTGGAACCTAACTCTGCCAGTCTGCAGGAAGCACTTCCTTCACAGTTTATAATTATCTTATTTACAGCAAAGTTAATCATTGGGGCAAGAGTTAGGAGAAATTCCTGTTCAACCAAGTTTTCTGTGCTGTCTGGCCAGGAGATGGCTCCGTCTAGCCATGCCCAAAGAAGCTCAGCTCTCCTGAAGCTGAAGGGACAACAGGTATCCAAAGAAATACACTAGGATAAGACTTTGGAGCTAGAACCTTTATTAGCTGTTGAACTTCTGAATTTCAAGGACTCCTTGGAAGATTTTGCAATTTAATCAAATCTTAAGGGAGAGAGAGAGACATACCTGAGGATGGTTGTCCTGACATAACTGTCTCTTGTGATGCTCAAACTGCCATAATGAAGTTACCTGGGAATGTCATTAAACAGGATTTCATAGAGAAATGTGATCACAACTCAACTGTACTGAATTTAAACTACAGGAATTCATTAACTACCAAATTCACTTAAATGGATATGAATGCATTTGGGTATGAGTATGCATAGCTAAATGTACTTTTACTGAAGTATATGAGATAATCTAATGATTTTATGGGCAACATCATAAAAAGCATCAACATGATACACTATCATGTTTCTTTTGCAAAGCAAATTGGTTCACGCAGCCCTCTAGGAAGCAAAATGCTGAGAAGGCAGAAGATGAAGTTTGTTGCTTATTTGGCAAACCCAGTTTTGTGGGCTGAGGGACAAAGCTTTTCCCAGCTTTCTTTAGCCTCTACCCAAAATAGGTTAAAACCACAATGAAGAAGAAATCTAGCAGTCTCACTGCCATAATCTGTTACCAAGAGCAGCCAGAGTTTACTGCCAAGGTGTTTTCTGGTAAAGATTTTATCTAAAGTTGCTGGAAGATCATGAGAAAACCACTTTTCCCATCCATCAACATCACAGGCTACTGTATTGCTGCTGCCATCATTCTCACATCTGCCAAAAAATTTTATTTGGGATTTTCAACACTTTGGAAAACATAAGTTGTTCTATGGCCCAAACATATTCCTTACAAAGGTGAAGAACTCTGTTTCAGTGAAGAAACAGAGTGAATATCCCAGGCAAGCCTTAAAACAGATTCTGGTTCTCAGGTAAGAGATCAGGGTTATAAGTATATATTTTTTACTTATTTATGTAAAACAAGCCCTTTGAAAGTAAATAATTGTCTTCATTGTTGCTACTCATTTTTCCCATTCTTTCTAAAGTAACTAGCTCAAAATAGAAACATGTAATTATTTCTATAAAGTTGGTTGGCTTTGCATTTTTACTTCAAAATTAGAAGGAGAGAATAGAAAATGCTGTCAATATTGAGTATCTTAGTTCCATATCAGCAAAAAATTTCTGGGTTATTCAAAAGTTGGCACTGCAAACAAGGAAATGTCTATAATTTTTCATCACCAGAAAAAATTACTCTGTATATAGAAAAATTATATAATCCAGTTTTAATTGCAGAATAACAAGTAGCTGTCTACCATGCCTGTTGTGACAAACCTGACAAACATGTTTAATCCAGAAATGCAATTTGTCCCACTCCAAAGACACATGGAGGTTCAGCCCCGCAGCTTGAAAGGAATTACCTCTGAGGACTGCAAAAAAAAAAAAGGTGGGGACAGAGAAAGACTAGCTCATGTGGCAATGTGGAAATGCAGAAGGCTGGGTCCAAGACAGTATTGCACTCTCAGAGATGGAATGCAAGTGGGCCAGAGAAGCCACTTGATGCCACTCAATGGAAAATGGAGAGCTACTTCAGAAAACAAAGCACAGCTCTAAAACACTCCTGACATGCTGTCCTGCACAGACATCAAGAAGTCAGTGCTCCATCTTCACCTTAAAGCACAGCTCACAGCAGAGAGCCCCCATTACAGACACAGCGTCCCGAGGGGGCAAAGAGCTCCTCCAAACGCCAAAAAGGGACTCGGAGTCTCTGGGAGGGCACAGAGCTCTCCTCCAGGCTGCTGGACACCCCCACCCCTGGCTCAGCACGACCAGCTCTCTGCTGCTGCGTGGTACCACACAGTGCCCGCACATCAACTGGGCTGCTGTGACCACTGGGTCAAGTGCCCCAGTTCGGTGACATTAAATGAGACTGAAATATCTCATTTCTCTACAAACTGGGTCTCAGGCCAAGAAACACAGTGCAGAGCCAGGTGTATGCATCACAGTGGAAATACAGCAGAGTTGATTACAGAATGAAACAGTGAGAAAGCAGTAAGTTAAAAATCAGGGTTTAAACATGGAAAATAAGCCAGGGGGAATAAAAAAACAAACCAAAGCAACACTCCCACAAAAGCAACAAGAGTTGGAATACATTTTTAAAGTAACATTTTCAGAATTCTGTGATCTGTTTCACCAAACCAGTTGGGACAATCTTATATCATCATTATGCTCCACTGTGAAACAGACTACTGATATGTTATTTATATTTTTGCCTTCTACTTAATTTAGCCAAGTTTGGGACATGTCAATTCATTTAGATTTGAAACATGTTAGATTAATGCCATTAGAAATATTTGAATATACTTTCCAAACTGCACTGCAAGTTAAAGAATTTATCTGTGCATGTGAACAATATATTGCCATTTATACAGAAATATTCATGTGCCTCAGTGCAAACCTTAGTACCCAGAAATATATTTCATTGTACTGAAATCATGACACATTCAACATGAGAAGATTTCTTTTTCTCTTTCACAAGATATTAATAATTTTGGTTGGGTTTTCTTCTGTCATGTTAAAGTCAATGTTTTCTCTTGAAAACCAGAAAAGGGATGTTTGACTATGTCCTGATATTCATAAGGCAGTGCAGGCTGTAGTACAGTTTTTCTTCTTTTTTTGCAAAAAGCTACAATAATATTTCTTCAGCTAAAAAAAAGTATTTCTCTCCCTCCAAAAAAATGAAACAATTCTAAAAATTTGAAAAATCAAGTAATTTCATAAGACAGAGAAGCAGTCAATTTTTTTGGAATATTGTTCATATATTTTCTCGAACATGAATTGCAAGGGCTTTTCATCTCTTTCTTCCTTGCATATACCAGGAGTGATCAGTCTATTATGTTTTCCTTAAGGCTTTTCTTGCTGATGGAAACCCCAGCTGAAGTTTCCACAGGCTCCAAATAACTCCTTAGACTCTGACTAACAAAGGAAACATTTCCTCATTCTGGTTTCTGCAAGTAGAGTACATGGTCCGCAGGACAAAAAAGAAAGTTCTAAAAAAAATCCTGGAGAACTAAAAGAATTTCTAATATGACAGCCTGTACTACAGTCAATGATACCATTACATTCCTGAATCCTGTCTTCAGCTCTTGGTTCCCTCTTGGTACAGCTGTTGAGTAACACTCTGTTCTTTACCTCCTGAAAGTTCTTCAGGGCTTTTTTACAGCTCTTACTTGCAGTGGCACCAGAAAGCAGAAAGTTTCATGTTAGTGAAAAATTATGGGTATTTCAGAAATTTTTCCCCATACACCAACACAAATGTTAACACAACCGCAGGATTACGTGGGGCTTGTAAAATTATGATTTTTTTCTCTGAGATGGCAGTTCCCAGAGAAGAAGATTTGAAAGTTTTCAAATATGTAGGAATTTGAGCATTTTGAGGGAATTTTATGGGCTAAAACTGACACACATATATGGATTATCATGTGGGACTCCAGAGCACTAAAAGAATTATCAATTTGACTTTTATTGCAAGAAGTACACTCTGATATAATTGCCAAGCAGACCATCACTGCCACCATTATGCTTTAAGTTTGACTATAATGCTAAGTGGAAGAAGGTAATTTTCACTGTATTGTTTAAGGAAAAAAAGTCAGAAAAACTAATAAATTAATGCCATTGTGAGGAGTTTTTCAAAATGTGCTGCATCTAGGCATCAAACAGATTGAAGCATCATTTTGTCTGCTGGTTTTTGCCTCACCATGGCAAACCAGAACCAAGATCAGCACACTCTAGAACCACAATATTCTATCATGACCACCTCCTTTACAGCCTTATACAGAATTACAGGTCTTAACTCTTTGTGTTTCTCCCTTGTTTGCGACACCCAGTTTTCCTAAACTTCAAGGAGAGTTCTCCAGACAAAGCCTACCACAAAAATATCAGTGGCCCTTAGTCTCCACTCTGTAGTTATGACTTACATAAAAGAGAAACAAGCAAACCAAAAAATCATGAAGAAAAGGTACTAATTTGTTGGGGTATAAAAAATTCTGCATACTTCTTCAAAATTAATAAGGAAGCCTAGCTCTCAGGACAAATTCTATCAGCTCTATTGAGAATTGCAATGTCAGTTTCCTTCAAATAATTTTGTACTTATATACACAGCAATGACTGAAAACTTCCACAATGCAAAGCTCAATCAATTAATACCTTACCCTCTTTTTCAAAATTTTTATTTAACTGGCCGATTATGTACTGCAAAAAAACCAAATTTTTGAAAAATCCATCAAGTCACTGGCCAAAAACAGAGTATTTTAGCTCACCCAAAGATATTATTGACTTCACCCCTGTCAGAATATAGTCCCACGGGAATGTTAACCTCCCAGTTGTGATGGAGACAGCCACTTAACCCTGCTCTCTTGAGCATTGTCTCTGCAATTACTAATCCCATTGCCCCTTTAAGTCAATAACATATTGCAGTTCAAATACAAGTCCAATGCATGTTGCTCAAAGAAACTAGACAACATTTCTATGCTTTGAAATAATGAATACAGTAGGATTTGAAATTAAATAAAGAACATCTTTCAAGTGAACCATAAAAGGCCATCAGCTATAGAACAATATAATTCAAGGACATTCTGTAGAAAGAGAAAGTGTTTCCTGGTAGAATTAAAAAGCAGACAATGTAGGAAAAAAATTATGATATCAAATGGTCTACAAATAGAAAATCTATGGAAATTTATAATGGGAGTAATGATGAATGTACTCAGTGTTCTAGTTAGAGCCAAGTGGGCCATTTCACATAATGCTTTACAGTAAATATAACCAGGCCTTTATACACTATCATTTTTATTCCCTGTCATCCACATACCCTTTAGGAATGAAAGTCTAAACCACCCAGATTCTTGACTTAGAAACAGCATAAATTTTTTATTTAATTTCATGCTAGTTGTTATCTGACCAGAATCACAAATTGTGAAGACAAAATGAAAATAAGAAAAAGAATACAGGAAAGAAAATTGAAAGGCAGAAGTCAAGACATATACAAAGACATTTGGAAACATCACAAATAACTATGTAAAAGTCAAAAGAAATTTGATTTGCTATTTTACAGTTCAGTTCTATAATTTAAAAGAATCTTTGGCAAATTTGCAAGCAGTCTAAAAATGATGGTTGCCTGAGTAGCTTAGTATCTACAAAAACAACTAATTTTACCCCCATTTTTCCCACATCATTTAAAAATATTGTCAAGCAGTTCCAACACTTTAGAGGTCCTTTTTGGACCTCACCAATCTGAAAAACCTCTGCAAGTGACAAGACCCTTTTCTGCCATCATGGCAAAACTTCAGGCACATCTGTAAGAGGAGTTACCCAACCTAAGAACCTTGGCTTGGCACACTTGGACTCACACAACAGCCACAGGCTCACACAAGACACAGGAGGAGCCCAGAGCCTGGGAGCGTCTACTAAAAACAATTCCCTCCAGCAGAGTCTCTCACTGAGAGCAGACCAGCACAAAAGGCCTTGTGAGCCACCTCTGCCTTGCACTGAGTTCAGAGGTGGGAGAGAGGCATTTCATGAGAGAAATGATGGTTCTGTATCAACAGAAGCATCAGATCAGGCCAAGGAAAGCAAGTCGCAGGTTTGGAGCACAAAGCTCCAAGTTCCTCATCCTCACCTCTACACATCACTGACTTGGTTCAATGTGCTTTCTCAGCACAAACAGCATACACTTACACAAATCTAAGAGGTGAACTAACACCACTGACATCTTTTCAAAAAAGAAGTTAACACAGAGAACTGGCCCAGACTTTTTTTTAGCTCAGTATATCAAAGTTATTTACAACTAATTCAGCTTAATGGAACCATAAGAATTGGACACGTTATCTATGGGTTGTGCTAAAACTTCTCCTGACATTACAAAAAACACATGGGCGAATGTGTACTGACAAAGAGTCACAGAGTAGGATGCAGCAGATCCTACAGAATACAGACATTTCAATGGCAGAAAGAGAGCTCTGGAATATTTTGAAAGTAAGGGATGCACACAAAACTTATATCACTTCACAGGGTGAGGAATTTCAAACAAGTCCAGCTGAAAAATGTATTCAGATTAAAATGCTCTGTTAGTGCTTGCACTTTGTAACCTGTAAGTAAAATAAAACAAAACCCTTACCTGAATGATACTCTACTTAATTTTTAATAGGATTAATAGAAACTGTTTTAATAGAAAAAAACAGTAGGCAGAGAAATGCACCATGAATTTTACTGTCCCACCTCCTGTCTCTATGCTGTCACATCAACCAAAACAAGGACAGGCCCCATCACATGAATGAAGAATGATAAAACTGGGAGAGGGGTACCACAAGAGAGATACTTCTGTCCCAAAACTAAGAAAAAAAATGCAGAATAAATATCACTGTGAAAACATTATAAGACAGAGTTATGAAAAAAATCTTACCTGCAACATAGTCACCAAATCCAATGGTAGTTAAAGTGATGACCACAAAGTAAATTGCATCTAACGTGTTCCAGCCTTCTATGTGCTTGAATATAACTGCAGGAAGGGCAACAAACAGCACGCAGCCAAACAGAATGAATATTATTGTTGAAATGATGCGAATCTTTGTCTGACTCACATTCCATTTCTGGAAAGGAAAGGGGAAAGAGAGGAAACCCATTGATAATAAAACTGCACCCATGCACATCAGCACCCATCACCCCCCGGTGTGCACTACATAGCTTTAGAGGACTGCATTATAATTCTCAAACAAACAGGAAAACTCAAGCAGGATTTTATTCTGAAAAGGGTTTCAAAGCAAGCATGACTATCCTAGGAAACATTTGCCAGCAGTAAATGCAGAGCAGGGCTGGATTCTTTATGGGTGAGCAGGATGTGTAGCATTCAGTAATACCAACAGCTGATGATGTAAAAGTTTTGAGGGCTGTCTAGATATTTGAGTGAGTTAAAAGTAGTGCATGCATCTGCAATTTCTCTCATTTGGTACATCCACAAATAATCAACTAAATAAGGTGAATTTTAATCAAGTTCTCTGCAATCAAATAATCAGCTAAACCATATCCTACAAAGCAGAGCTGGAAAGGATGTAAGAGACCCAAACCTGTCCAAGGACAAGATAAACCCACCTAAGCCATTGGCCAGGCAACCTGTGATCATACTCTTGTAATCTGATAATTTTCCTAATTCTTAACCTACATGTCAACTCCTTCTGTTTAGGTATACTGTTTATGGTCTTATCCAAGACAAATACAGAAATTGTTAATTTTCTCTTTCCACCAAACTTTCACAGGTGTTCTCTTTCAGTTACATGTTCTTTAAACCAAATTTATTTATTTCCTTTTCCTCCCCTTCCTATTTTTCTTGCAATCCCTTGGCACCAGCAAACTAGCCCATGTTTCATTAAGTACTATACTCAAAAGTAGATATCAAAAAAATAGCACAAAATGGAATGGAATGAGCCTTTCTTATGCTTTGCCTATTTTCCATGGCAGTATGACATTAACCCATGTTAGCATGTAAACTTCTAGAGTCCACAGAACATTTCCATAAAATTGCACCTAGACAGCTGTTTCCTGACATGCAGCTGCATATTTTATTATTCCTTCATACATTACTTTGAATTTGTCCTGCTTAAATTGAATCCTATCTAGTCAGACTGCTTTTCAAAAATTTTAAGATCATTTTGATCCTCCAAGTTTTAGTTGTCTCCCCAGCTTGAGACCATCTGCAGATTTAATGAACCACATCATTTAACTGCGGTGTATGCTATTAACATTTTTCTAAACTGCACTACAGCTAGAACAGACCCCTGCAAAATTCCATTTTGCATGCCCAGCGAATTTGACATTTTTCATCCATCGAATGCATGTCAGTTCAACCTAAAAGAAGGGATTATACAAGAAACTTGCTCAGAAATCAACTGAAAATGAAATTGTGTTGTTCACAATGGATGTTTTCTTGTTTTTAAGTTTCAGTAGGAACTGTGTTTACAGTCAGCATGACCAAGGTCAAGCTTTTGTAACCCAAAACAGAGTAATAGCTTGTGTTATGGCAAAATAACACAAGCTGTTACACCTGCTCTGACCGATCAGCATCTCCCAATACTTTAGGCAAGCTAATAAACGGAATTAGAGAGTGTTCCAGACTGCAACATCAAGATCAATGTTTTCACTCAGATATTGTCAAAAGAGGGGATGATACTGCTTTTTATCTTGGGGCATTCTTCTTGTAGGGATACACCCAGAATTAAAAAAAGGAAAACCATTATCTCTACAAGCAAAAGAGAGGCAGAAATTGATCTCAGAACTTCTATACCTTTAAGAAAAAAAAATCAGCTATGAAAACCCAGAAATTATAAAGTGTTCCTGTGGAATGTTCTTGACTTTTTCAGACAAATCTCAATGGAAATCTATGTTCTTCACTAGTACCTTGTCTGGACACAAACTGATGTTTCAAAGCCAAAAATGCCTTTTCTTAAAAAGCTTTCAAGCTTGTGTTTGCCTCTTACATAAGACTACTTAGCACAGGCCCAGTTTGTTTTGCATCAAAAACAAAGCCATGTCAGACCTTTTCCATAAAGAAAAGGTGTCCTGCATGCAAGGGTAGGGCTTGGTGTGGAAAACCAGTCCTAACACTTGCAGTGCTGATGCAAACAGCTAAAAAGTTGGTTACTAAGCATTCATTGCTTCAAAAACCTCAGTGAATACATTTCCTATCACAATCTAGATAAAAACCTTTAAGGGTAAGCATCACAGCAGGCTTACAAGTAACAAGGAAAGAGCAAAACCAAAATTATTTGGGAATTATTCCTCTTCCCAGCCATAAAAATAGTAGGGAATATGTCTTCACCCAATTCTCAGAGGTGTTCATTAGCAAGTTCAGACTGTGCCAAGTCCTTCCTACCTTTTCCTGTACACCTGATTGCAACAATGAACTATACCCTGTTTTTCAGGGCTTTTCATTTCACTTGTGAGATTCAGAACAAGCAGCAAAAGAACAAAATGAGGCAGTCAGCATACTCACAACAAAGGTATCTTCTACTTTGGCAATTCCTTTTCCAAAGATTGTCCCTAGTTGATCTCCAACACCAGCCAACAGAAAACCAAACAGAGGAATTCCCAATAAGGCATAGATGATACAGAATATCTTTCCACCTTGTGTGCGTGGGGAGATGTTTCCAAAGCCTAAATTACAAACAACTTGGGATGTTTAATAGGTTACACATAATGCATTATAAGTTTTAAAAGAACTGTGGGAACAGAACAGTTAAAAACAGTCTAACCAGGTTAACCATATGACACAGCAAACATTGAGAGAAATTAAATGAAAATGTAGGTTGTACAATCCTCTCTGAGCTACTCTCTTATCATCTGCTACATGTAGTTAATAGCAATTGATTGATCTATGCCTTAGACTGCCAGTGTCTGCTGCAGCACCTCTAAATTACACAGGTGTAAACACAACACAGCACCTGTAAGCAACACAATTTTCCTTCACATGGGCCAAGCTTCAAAGTGAAGTGGCTTTAAAAAAGCCCAAACCACTTGGATGAGCAAAACAGGGATTTCTACCATAAACGGGACTGCCTAGATTCTTCATTATTAAAGGCCTTGGTTCCTTCAAACCAAGCTTAGAGATACAGCTCATGGCTCTGTCCATTTGAAAGTGGAAATCATTTTGTCTTCACAGGCTTGTGTAAAAGAGCAGCCCAAATTCCTGTGATGGCTCAATTGCTGCTGGTCCACTCAGAACAGAGAAAGTGAAATACAAAGAGCACAGGGTGCAGCACCCGTGGAATGCCCTCAGTACATCTCCCAGGATCAGTATTTAATGATTTGGACAAGGTCACACAGGCAGAACCCTACAAAAAAGTTTCATGAGCTTAAGTCCTGGGTTTTAATTCAAACATTTTTCTCCTCCAAAGGATCAGTCATGTTTTGAGGGAGCAGTAGCAGTAACAGCCCAGAATTTCTGACATTATTTCACTTTTTAGCAGAACAACATGCCCTTCAAAGGAGGCAAAAGGGAAAACTTGTCATTAAAAGACTTACCTTTAGAAATCAGACAAAAGCTTCTTTTAACATTACCTTCTTGTTTGAAAAATAACTTGCAAAAAAGCAAAGTGGTTTGGCATGTAGTTGAGAAATTCGTCTTAGTGTCTTAAATTTTTCATAAGAAAAACATTATATGCACACAAATCTCTCAAAGAAAATCTATTTTTCTAGAAACAATCCAAGAAATTTTACTTTTAAAGTAGCTTAACATTTTTTCACAACCTGACAAAATTCCTGCAATATAGAGTCCATTTAATGAATGTCTTAGCTATTTATCAGCATTTGTATCTAAAGATTCTGAGCATGAAGGTTTAAAATGTAGATTTTCTTTATGAAACCTATTTACTTAATTTCTGGTTCTGCTCTCATGTAGGTAAGCTACACCAAAGATCTGTGGCTAAAACTACTTTTTCCTTTCAGAACACACAAGACAAAACTGTCCCTCACTTAACTTGGAATGGGTTGCTCAGAGAAGCTGTGGGTGCCCCATCCCTGGAAGTGTTCAAGGCCAGGTTGGATGGAGCTCTGAGCAATGTGGTTTAGCATAAGGTGTCCTTTTCCATGGCAGGGAAGTAAGAACTAGATGATATTTTAAGATCCCTTCCAACCCAGGCCATTTTATGATTCGTTACCATAAAATTAAATGACAATGGGAATATATTTTGCTCCTAGATAATCCTCTCTGAAATGAGTTTTCAGACTGCACTTCTGTAAACAACAAATGCAATATTGATAGAATTCAGTCAGAGAAAAGAAAGTTGATATTTAAATTTTCCCTAAATCTTGGCTCATAAACCTTGTCAAAAAAAAGGAAGAAAAAAGAAAAAAAGAAAAGGAACAAAATCACAGGAAATACCAATTACAGGTTGCAGAGTCCTACAATCTTGTAAATGTTCCCTGCACTAATATATGAAAGAAAGCCTGCATCAGAAAACTGGGAAAATGTCACAGCAACTTTAGACCAACCCAACTTTAGACCTTCCTTAAACCAGAGTCAGGGTTAAAATTATAATTCAGGAAATTTCAGCTCCACTGAGTTCACTCTGTCCCTTCGTGCACCAAGGAGTAAAGTTTTAAAATAAAATTAGCTCATCACCAATAAAAAGGGACAAACAGATCCAAGCTGCTCTGTTTTCATAAGCATGCCTGTTCATGGATCAACAGAAGCTTGAATTGTTCCAGGTTATAATTCCTGGGAGGTCTTAATGCAATTCAGAATCAGGGGTCTGGCTACACCAGATTTAGAAAACTCATGCTAGGGGATTTGGCAGTCACATTTTATTTACTTCTCTACAAAAGCAATGTCTTGCAATGGTGACTAAACACCAGCCCAGTGGAGCACATGCCAAGCAGGCAGTTTTGCTTGGCTGGCCCCATAACACAAGCAGGCACTCTGTGAGCATCCCAGAGCTCTTACAGAGGCTGTTGCTCTGCAGCATGCTTCTCATCTGCTGCTAATTGGTATGAGGACACCAAGTTCACATTCAGCTCTGGGTGTTCTCCCGAAATCAGACTTATGTCTTCCTTGAAGAAAGGGTGGTAGTTCATTTTTGCACTCAAATTCTTGGTTTTTATCCTAAAAACTGCCAAATGCTTTTCTTCCATAAACACAGAAAAGGTACTTTGTGATAATTGTATGATTCAATCACACATTACTGGATAAAATAGCACTCCACCAGGTAGTAGTTCATTTCTGTCCAGATGCTCACTGAGCATTACACAAACCATGGGTAGGGTACATACTTTAGTGACCTGATCTACCAAGGGGTTTCCATCACACATTAATCACATTTCCTACTGTGTCATGTTTTATAACAGTCTGCTGCTGTACACCACAGCCTACTTTGAGAGTTACACAAGTTGTCCTTAAATCCTACTCTCAACTGCTCCAGTGAAAACCTAATCCATTATTTATACAACGGGAGAGAAAATGTATTTATATTTCATATGGTTGATGTAATTCCCAAGAGGTTTGTGTCAGAAAAGTATTATTTCTTTCTTTAAATAATTATAATAAAGACAAAAAAAGAGGAATTCTGTTGCTAGGTAAAAACCAAGGAAACTTTAATTTTGGCTGGGAGAAAAGAACATGGCCATAGGAATTCTGCTGCATATCCCTGTGTACCACAGAGCTCCTGCATGTGGAGGGCAGGAACATCTGGCCCCAGTAGCAATGCAGTAGCTCCCTGGTATATTTTCACTTCAGAGTTCCCCTTTCCACTCAAGAGGCAGCATAAAGGCTGCCTTGCTCGCAGACAAACCTTGGGGAATCAGCCACATGACAACACAGTCTGCTGGCTCTTCCCTGCCTCAGAGCTCCTTGCTTGGATGGGATGGGGACAGGATGTGCTCACTGCAACTGCACAGGCAGCCTCAGTGCCCTGCTTATTCTTCACATTTTCAGTCCTGTGCTGCTCAAACCTTCCCCTGTTTCTGAGGGGGAAATTCCTAGAACTGGTCCATTCCCCACTTCAACCCAATATACTTGGGTTTGATTGTGGAAATTTACAAGTTGCTTGATTTAAACTACTAAATTCATCGGAAATCTTCTCTCAAAGCTTTTAATCAATGCTATCTGCCATGAGCAGTACAGAGTACAAAATTTAACTTGCTAAATGGAATCTGTTTCATCCAAAATACTGTCAGCATCATTTCAGACTGTCCTTCCCCAATGCACCCTCCCCACTTCGCTTTCATAACCAGGAGGATGATTTGCCTCCTAATTTCACCAAATCCCTTTCATGTTCTGCTAAATTCTCAGTATGCTTTTAATGAACAAAGGACTTGTCTCTGACAAGCAACTGTGGACAAGAAATGCATTTTACAAGGAGCTTCCAGTAACCCTTGAGTGAATTCTGATTCTTTGATTGTGTGAATTAAGAATAAAAGCCTATTGTAAGTAGATTGTAACTAATTGCTCCACTCAAAAAAGTAACATATTCCAGGGTTTCAGCTCCAAACTCCTAGGAGTCCCCAAGATTCAAATCACGTTCAAAGAAAATCTGTATCCCTTTGGTCAGCTATAGAGGTGGAAGCAGGGGTATGCAAAATGAAAAGGATTTTAAAAAAACCAAAAAAACACCAAAAAACCCCAAAGAAAGAAATATTTTATAGGATTCTTCACTTTCATATAGTCTTTTTGACAAATTTCTGGGAGAACGAAAGCATCTGTAACTTTCCCATGAGAAGCAGATTCGCTGTTAAGCAGATATAAGTAACTTTAATAACTATATATTACTGCTTTTGAGCAAAACAATGTTTGAAGTTTCAAATTCTAGTTGAGTCTTCCCCCATGACAAACAATAGATTATATTGCAAATATGAAAAAGCTTGAAATGCTATGAATTCTCATACAATTGACATGATACTTTTGTTTAGATGGCAAGCATCCTTGTATTCAAACCTTCATAAAAAGGAAGGCTGAAAACTAATTTAAATTTTTTTTGTGTTTTAATTAGAGAGAGCAATTCCTTTGCTTTCTAGTTAATCAATATCTTCAGAAAACTCTTGTGGATACACATTTTCAAAGTGGAGTTAAAAATATAGAGACTCCAAAATGAGCATGTTTTTTACATAAAATTCCTAGACAAAGCAGGGCATCTACTGAAACTACCTAGCTGCAATTAAGTATTTTCCCATGTGAGAGATTATAGGTGTTTTTGATAGTTCTAAGACTAGATTTTATTTGCTAAATTGACTGGAAGAGAGTGCTACCACCTATGATTCATTTATTTCAAGTACCTCAGGTAGAATTGAAAGTTCTGGCGAAGTTATGAAACATTTTCTTTCTATACAAGGAAATGTAAATTCAAGTACGAGCAAATGTTTTCTCCATGTTTATGACAAACCTCAGATTAAACAAGGCATCATTCGTGAGATATCAAAAAGAAATAAAGTTTAAATTATCTCAAGTTAATGCTGTATATTTTAAGGTATGAGAAACTACTCTCAGCAGTAGGTTTGGATATGCAGTCCATTGATGGAAGAGCTCAATACTGAGGATAAATGGTTTGGTGAACAGGCACACTCTTAATTACACAAAAGTGGATTACAGAAAGTTGATACTGAGATTTCATAGAGTCAGAGAAAAGGCAGAGCTCCTGGCTGCGGACTTCCAGGAGGCTGGAGCCAGGGGAAGCAGCTGCCATGGCCTTGGCCTCAGCCACCAAACTCTGTGTGCCACTGTCAGTGGCGTTTCCGTGGTTCACATCCACCCTGACCACCCCACTCAATTACAGTGACTGCCCTTCTCAAAGGGCACACGTGGGTTTTGATACTGAATGTCAAATTGATTTTAAGAGATCAAAGGATGCTTTTTCCAGGCCCTAAGGAGCTATCTGGAAAAATCTTTATAAAAGGTACCTCATTGAATTTCTAGAAGATAAAATGCATTTTTCCCTTTAGATCAGCACTTGGGCTCAGGAGATTAGGATTAAATATATCCCTGCCCAACAGTGTCAAAGCAGAGATATGCACTTAATCACAGATGAATAAGATATTCCTTTTAGCATAAATAATGGTCTAGACATAATCATTAAACAAAAAGGCAATGTTTGTACCCATACTGACTATGGGGAAATCCCTCCATACACTGCAGAAATAGCAAAACTTGTACTCATTGTGTGGAAAACAATCCCCATTTTTACACTAATCCCTTTTCCTTTCCTTCTCTTGACTCTTTCCTACACTTCCAGTTTGACATGCTTGTGTATGCCTGTTCCATATATTTGCATATCTATAAACACACATTCCATGAGGTTTTATGGCTTTGGATACTACAAGTACAAGGGCTTTTCCAGTTCTCCGTGTGACTTCCCTGCCAACATTGCAAAGTAGGTAGAAAATTCCTATTCTCCTTTTTACAGGTAGGTAACTGAAGCACAGAAGGAAGGAAAGTCCAAAATTCTCTCTATCATTTAGGTCGATAACTCACACCAAACAAGTGGCTGAGCTCTATGCATTATACTGACCATTAATTAGTGAAAGTTTGTCATCTGAAGCCCTCAAAGACCCTCAGGATTGCTCAAGCTAGAGATACACAGGGATAGGTGCTGCCAATATCTAAAAGCTCTGGGCTCCCCTCCTGTCAGGGCCAACACATGTGCATGCACATACATTCCTGAACACAGAACAAGAGAATCTGAAGGCTGAACAAGTACAAGGATTACTTTAAAATCTAAACCTCAAATGAATTGAATACAAATACTTTTGCTTCGCAAGTACATTTCTGTGCTATATATACACATGAATTTTTTCACTTATGCACATACTGTGTGCTACAGCCCTTGCTCACAAGCTGCTGCCTGTGGAATCCCATCATGAATATGCAGATAGTGCTCCTCCTTCAAGTTAATTCATCAATTGCATGTACAGAAAATAATTTAACTTTTCAATTTAAGAAATTCCTGCATGAATCCTCCTGATGGAAGAGCCCTGTGCAATAACAGAGATGAAGTTCTCTCTATTTTAGACCATGGTCTGCTAAGAAACCAATTATCTTTGCTTTACAGAAGTTTGGTGTAATTTCTTCATAGAATTGTTTAGGGTGGGAAAGACTTTAAAGATTGAGTCCAACCATTACCCTAACACCACCAAGTCCACCATTAAACCATGTCCCTAGGTGCCACTTCTACACATCATTTATATGCCTCCAGGGTTGGTGACTCAACCACTTCACTCACCCACTCCAGCTTCTAGAAGCCAATTCTCACAGTTTTAGTCAGGGATTTGGGAACCATGTTGTCACAAATTCCTGCTGTTTATTGAGTGTTTGGTATTCTCTGGATCCTAAACTACAAGATTCTGATTTTTAGCACTAGCTCATAATTCTGTGTCACAAAACTGCAAATAGATTATTTAGAAGGTTTTGATGTTGTGTCTTAAAAATAAAATACAGAAAAAACCTGATTTTTAATCTGTCTGAAAAAAAGACATTACCAATACTTCTCTTATAACTAGGAATAATAACAGGAAAGCCTAGACTGACGTTAATAAAGTGTGCAATATTCAAGAACTGACAAGACAGAGGTTGATCTCCTTTCAGAGGTTTCTTTTCATCTGTGTTCTGTGGGAGCACTAATCAAATCAATAAAACTTCTTGTAAAAGAACAAGCTATAAATATTCATAGAAAGTAAGTTTCCTTCAAGTCAAAATGCTGTACTGGAGAGGTGAAGGAGTATTCCAAGAAAGGTCTCTGTATGGATTTGGCAGTATTCAATAGCTCACACTGAGTTGCTAAGGCAATTTCTAAAGGAACCGGGTAATGATTATTAAAATATTCTTAGAAGCTTAAACATCAACTCAGATGGCTCTGCCTCCCAGCACAGATTCTGCATTTCATTCAGCTGTCACTTTGCCCAGTAAACAGTATCTACATCTCATCAGTAGTAGAACTTCTGTGCCTTTTTCAATTATTTCCTTTTTGTTGTTGTTATTGTTTGCATTAATTTTTACCTCTAATTCTTATTCTAACAAAATTGAATTGGCTCCAAAAACCAGAAATTCCCACTTGCTTATTTCCTCTGAGTGAGATAGCTTCATGGGAGCAAGATGCCAGGCTAACACAGCTAGCAAAAACATGATGCACTTTAAAGTGAAAAGTTTATATTCCACCCTTGCATGGAACTTTAACTAGCCACATATGCTTATCAAGTGTAAACACATATCAAATATGACACAGCAACATTCATTCTGCAAAAAAAATTCATTAGCAATATACTGATGTGCAGATAAAATATTGTTCCAGGTGATCCACAAAAAAACTAAAAATAGTTAATTTTACATGTAGTGACAAAAACAACCTGATGCTACAACATTAATGGAAATCTGAAATAACTTTTTTTCTAGTGTTTGATGGTTTTCTTACAATCATTTTATTTCCTAGAAACAAGTTTGCATTTTTGTTTACAAATAAATCAATTCTCAGTGGGTGTTGGGTAAAACAGGCTCTTGCTGGCCTCTCCATCCTAGGGACAAGGCAATCCATATGCTTTCCTGCAGAACAGAAAACCACCCTGCCTGCACATGTTTCTATCTTCCCTACAAAAAAATAAAATGTGGTAGAAGCACTCACAAATTAAGCTTTGCCAGACATAGAGCAACAAACTGTAAACACACCTTGGGGTCAGTGAAGTCACAGGTTTAAAACAAGAACTGCAAATCCCATAATCCTTCACTCAGCAGCCTTGGATCAGACCATGGCAAGCTGATACAAGTGGTCAAAATGACTGCAGGTACCTTGACCTGTTAGGTAAACTACAATCCTCTTTCTGGTTTTAAACTTTTCACACACCCTGTTTCACTTCAAGAGGCCTTTCCTCAGGTCAGTGTTCAAAAATGCAATTATTTTGCCTCATCAGTTTTTTTTCTTCCTGTATCTATCCTTCCTTGTAAGCTACACATATACAGCCCATTTATCCAGAGAAATCCTAGCAAAAACAGCAGTCCAGGGCAGATAGGCAGCAATGATAGAAATACCTATAGAGGTAGCTATACCAGGATGGAAAAATTCCTCATTTGCACATATTTAATATATGTGCAAATATATTGCTTAATATTTATAAGATAAATAATAAGAAAGAAAATATGTCTTCAAGAGAAAATATACACATATTATTTTGTGCATAATGTCAAATAGCTGAGTATTTTATTACTACTAGTAAATAAGTGCATTACTTCATGCAGTCCTACCAGCATATTATAAAACAAAAAAGGTTAAGGTTAAAAAAGAAGGAATACTACCAAGTTTCTAAAATAAAAGGCTCTGAAGATTTTTATTCATATTATTATTTTCTTTAAAAAGAAAATTAATATTTTGCCAGTGAGGTTCACCAGGTGCATGAAGATGGGAAGTAGCCTCTTATTCCTTGTTATTCTCTTTTTTCCCTCCAAAAATCTTTGGAATTAAGACTAATACAGAATATTAGAAACAGAAAAAAGTGGAAGCCCCACGCATAAGTAACTTCCACTGAATTTCCCCTTTGACTTCCAACTACTTCTGTGTTATGTGCTTAATTCAGCAAAGCAAGTAACATGTTTAACTTTAAAAATATTTAAATTTATCTCTATTGAGGTTCAATAACTGAGCATGAGTATACTCATTCTTTTAGCATATACATCTGCAAAGAGGAACAAGCACATAGTTTGTCAAAGGAAATTTTTAGCAAGTTTTCAACTGATTTTTCAACACTGCCATGATAGAAATCACACTGTCACCAGCTCTTTAATTTCACAGAATTCCACACCATGTAACAAAAGATTTTTGATAAAATGTCATTATCCAAGCAATTCAAGAAAGTGCAATTACAAGACTGCAGAAATATTCCAAAGAACAAGAATTAATTTCTGCTTCCAGAGCTTTCAGTTTTCAGTGACTTTAAACGATGCAGGTGTGTGGGATTTTCCTCTGCAGTGAGAGTGCTGCAAAAGGCAGTGGAGGATGAGCCCTCTGTGCCTCACCAGCACCTAGCACTGCCTTTTTCACTGAGAGAAGGGTCTTGCCATGCCTCTTCCATGCCTCCGTGCAAGACACTTAGTGAGCTGCCACTCTAGACATTCTCACTGATTCTTTGGCAAAGAGAGCAGTCTAAAGACAGGGATCTACAGAAAAGAAGTTTCTTATAAAAGTTTATGATTCCAAACAGAAGTTCCTAACAGAGAAGCAATTGAACATAAAATTTTCTCTGTGCATGTTGTGAAGCCATTTAAATTATTATTGTCAGGCAGTGCAAAATAAATTCCAAATGTTTTTGCTTTTAGTACACTGAAGTATTTTGTTTATATTCCCTGCTTGCTTTTGAAAAAAGCCAGTATGATTTACAGTAGATTTACAGGAATTTCAGCACATAGCAAAATTGTGAGCAATTATTACCTTCATACCTTTTTTTAAAGTATATAGGCTGTGATTTTTCTTTTACAAAGCAAGTGGAATCTTTTAGAAGTCTCTAATCACCTCACCTGCATATATGAAAGTAGTTCAAATGGGGATAGAATGCTCCATGAGACAGAGAAGAAGGCTTTCAGCTAAAGATCTCATATTTATAAAATCTTGTATTCCAGTTTATGAAGGAAAGAAACACTAAAACAAAAATATATAAAAGTTGTCTACATGTAAAGATACTTCTCAAGCATCATTCCACTTCTTTTCCTACCCTCCAAAGCCCTCAGCTGGAATATAAATAGCTAAGCTAGAGTGGACTGAGCCATCTGCCTCTACAAACACAGCTTTGGGGCTTGTTTGGACTATGGGATATGTATTCACCCTCCTCTAGACCAGTGTGGAATATGGTCTCAGACCAATCACACCAACCTAGAGTAAAAAAAAAATAAAAATAAATATCAAGCAAAGGGAAAATCAAAAGGAAAACAACTGGAGCATCTGACCTCAGATCACCAGCTCTTATATTTAATGATTCTCACCCTCATGGCTGTGAGGCACAAGGTACAAGCTACCTCTTCCCTGGTCTTCCCAAAAGACCCCCAGGTATTCCCCCAACCCCAGCTTTAGATCCCACTATCAGCCTTCTGTCCTATTTAAATCTAAATTCCTTGAGGGCATTTTGTGCAGAGTCTGAGAGGACACCTGAGAGCAAATGATGACCCAGGGAAGACACCAGAAGCTAATGAAGTCCTGGATTGCAGCACCACTGCCAGTCAGTAAAATGAAGGCAGAAAAGGAGAAGGAATGGCCTTTGAGGAGTACATATTGGTGTCGTTCAGTATAAAAGTTTTAAGTTTAATGGATGAGGGTTTGATCTAGCTCCTACTTTGAATAAATAGTTCTGCCAATTTGAAATCACAAAAGCCTCCATTTACTTTTTTCCTCTGTCTCTCCTTAAGTGTCAGTACATGTTCTGAAAGCCACAGCTCCCTTTTCATCAAAAGCACAATATCTCTTTGAACTGAAAAACAAGTTAAACATTTTCCTGAATATAAAATAATATTGTTTCTCTTCCCCTAAAACATGAAAGTACATATGGAGATACAGACAGCACAGCAATTATTCAAGCTAAGGACAATAAATCTTAATGACTTTTAAATAGAATCGTCCCTGCACTGAGAAGACACATTAATTAAAGCATACCCTGTGCTCTTTTTCAGTCTTTTAAGGTGGATTTTAAAAGGGAGGTAAGAACAGTAACATTTATATATATTCTAATAAGAAGAGCATTAATAGCATTTTCAGCAGATAGTATATATCGATATTAATTTTTCTATTGTTATTATCATACTCTGATATGTGTTTCAGAAAATAACATCTGCCAATTAGACCCACTGAAGGTCACTACTACTCCATTACTACCAGAATAAGCAAATAGTAGATCAGGCTCATCCTTAATTATTGGGGAAGCTTAATCAACATTTTAGCTACTGTGAATTCCATATAGGGTCAGTTTGGAAAAGAAAATGCATAGAATTTAACATTTCCCAATATATATTTCAGAGAAAAAGACCTATATAGAGAAAGAAATCTGCACTCATTTTCTTTAAATGCATTTGTATTTTCACTCAGAAGCTATTTGCCAGAAAAAAAAAAAATAGATGTCATTTTCTCCCTCTAAATATTCCCATTATTTAGGAATATGTGATCCTGAAAATTAAACCAATGTAAGCAAGAATCTATCCTAAAGGGTTTCTAAGAAGTCAAATGCTGCAAATTAGTTTCTTCATTTTTTTTGGCAAATAGCAACAGTTGATTTTGCAGAAGCCTGCTTAACAACTGCAAACAGAGAAAACAATACAATATATACTTCCCCAATATTACTTGCTTTATACTCATCTTGAACAATGAAGTTGGAGTTACTATCTAGTGTCCAAATACGAGAACAAAATTGTCTCCTATTTTAAATATGACTCCTAAATAGAATTAAAATGGAAAGATATTACTCAAAACATTTTGCGACTCCAGCTGTTTTTGCTTATGGGATCTCATTTTCCTCAAGCAGCCAGAATGGCACCTAACTGGTATAACTGGGAAAAGAGTTACTGCTTTAAAAATATCCCACCCAATGCCTACATTAATTTGTTTATGCTGCAGTTGTCTGATTCTACTAGAGAGTATTCATCAAGAGAATACCATAATCCTCAGATTATAAGAATTAATTTTCCAGCGATGAATTAAGATATCAAACTGAAGCCTAAAAATTTCCAGCTCACTTTAACCAGGACTTTTTTGAGGGACCAGAAATATTTGAGAAAGCATTTTGTCAGTTAGTTAGGTATATCTTGCAGCGTAATCTGTTAACACAAAAACGGGGCGGGGCAGGGTGGGAGGGATGTTTGTTGCCATTTTGCTTTTTCAGTATGGCTCTGTGACTCTTGGCAGGAAAAGAGCCATCAAATGAATTATTTATGCTTACACACCAACAGATGGAAGCTAAATGACCAAGCAATATGTGCTGGCAGCCCAGAAAGCCAACCGTATCCTGGGCTGCATCAAAAGAAGTGTGACCAGCACCAGAGTGATCCTCCTGCTCTACTCTGCTCTGGTGAGACCTCACCTAGAGTGCTGCATCCAGCTCAGGGGTCTCCAAAAGGGGGATGTGAAAGTGCTGGTGCAAGACTAAGGAGGCCATGATCAGAGGGCTGGAGCACCTCAAACATGTAAACAGGCTGAGAGAACTAGGAGTGTTCAGCCTGGAGAAGAGAGGGCCTGAGGAGACCTTACAGCACCTTCTGGAACCTAAAGGGGGCTACAAGAAAGCTGAGAGGGACTTTTTACAAGGGCTTGCAGGAATGGGACAAGGGAGGATGGGCTTAAGCTAACAGAGGGCAGGTTTAGATTGGATATTAGGAAGATGATTTTTGCTGTGAGGGTGGTGAGGCACTGGAACAGGTTGTCCAGAGAAGCTGTGGATACCCATCCTTGGAACGTTCAAGGCCAGGGTGGATGGGGCTATGAGCAACCTGGGATAGTGGAACGTGTCCCTGCCCATGGTGGTGGTATCAGAAGGAATCAGATGATCTTTAAGGTCCTTTCCAACCCAGGCCATTCTATGAGTCTATAAATTACATGTCTATTCATATTTCCAAAGTGGGATTCAACAGTGTAAATCTTCTGACTCCTTTCTTTAAGTGATCACGTACAAACATTATGGTGTTTATCATCTCACATTTTAAATTTTGCCACACCAAAATCAAAATATCTTGAGCTTCTCAGCTGGCTACCAAGACATTAATCAAACCCCTACTGCATCCTAGGTATTTAAGTTAGAATAATTTAAGCATTTAAGAATTTAACAAAATTTTCTCCCCAAAATAAAACCGCAAAACTACTGTCCTCTGTATCTGTGGTCCAACATATGCTAGCCCCAGTCAAAAGGATGAATCCCTGGGACCTAAAGGTTTTCCAAAAACCTGTAGTTTCTAAAATCATTCTAAAGTAGTGTTTTTGTATTCAGATCATAACAAAAGAAAGAAAACAAAGAGGATAACATCCCACACTGTAAGAATTATAAATGCATGAATGGCCATAACATTTCTTCCAGAAGGGACTGCTGGTAATTTGGGTTCCTTGATACCTGAACCCTAGAGCACTACATACATTAAAATTATGAACAATCAGACTAGAAATATTTTTTCTAAACAATTCTACTTTAACTTATACATAGTTCTATGATTTAGAAGGATCAATATAGATAAAAAGTTTGGAACCTAAATAGATTCTTAATGAAATACCTACAGATGGAACCTATTATCAAAAGAAATACTATTCTCAAATTCATCCTTCGGGAGAATAAAATGGGTAAGGATGCCTTCTAGAGGAAGGCACGCAGGTAAAGCTGAATGATCCAAAGCTGCCTCTAATTGAAATATCCATTATGAGAACAAGTAGACATAGGACTGGCATACAACCACACTCAGGAAACAGAGAGGACATAAAAAGATTCTACATAATAGTATCATATTCTTTTCATGTCTTCAATTATACTAATGTAGCATCCACACACAAAAATTAATTAGGTGCAACAGATGTGCCTCTCCTTGTTACTTGTGTCAAGAAAATTGCTCCAGAAATTAGCTCAAGCTAAATCAAAGTGTTCCAGAAATACAGTAACAGTAGCTCTTATGAATTCATATTGCTGCATTTATTGAAGCAAACAAGAATTTCCTTCCAAAAAGACACTAAGACTTTGAGCACTCTTGCCCTCTGTATCACTTATACAGGTTACAAATACATGCACACTATAATGAAAACAGACCAAATCATGAGTCTTCATAAAAAGAGTCAGTCTCCTATCTGTACTGAAAAAAAGGAATAAAATTTAAAGATCAGAATCTTCAATGGTATATAAAACCCTTCAAAAAACCACTAACATGTACTGGACACTGTTCTGAAAGTGAAATTTCAGGTTGCCTGTGCTGATGAGATGCCTCAGAACTTGGACATCACAATATGTTGATGATGAAACACAAACCACCTTCCTTATCTTGAGAAGACTTTTGCCAATTAAAATGTAAATCAGCTACCAGAATAATATAACCATTTTCAAATATCTCTAAAAAAGTAATCTGCCTTTGAGGTTAAATATATTTTCTGGTAAGTATTGACAAAAAAAAAAAAGAAAAAAAAATTAAATTATATATTTATTTCTTTCTAAATAGGCAATGCTTCTTCCAATTCAAGCAAAGAACACAGTGACCTGAAAATAAGTGTATGCAATTCTAGAGAGGGAGTAACTGGCTCTATATACCAAAATTATTTCCCTGCACATCTTTAAAAAGGCTACTGGATATGACTAAGCCACTTGATGCTACCTCCTCTATCCTGAACAATAGCCTCCAGATGCTCATTTTCATATATCAGTACAACTGGAGGGAAAAAAATATATATCATAACTGTGATGCTGTGATGTCTGCAGTGGAGAAATACTGAGGCCGGAATTGAGCTTTCCATGGAGCACTCTTCAGCTGAAAACTCCATGGTGTGCCTCAGCTGCATGGCTCAGCCCTCTGCTCATAAAGCCTTGGTACACACTACAGAGTCCTAATAAACATGCAGGGCACTGCCTCTTCCCTACTGCTTCCCACTGTTAACCATCATTTTAGTCAACTGAGAATCTACAAACTACCATACAATTTAGATTAGGAAATGCAGGTTTCCACATAAAAATATCCCCAAACCCAAAGTTTCCTCTATTCAGTATCTAATCTTTGCATATGGCAGCATTTAGCCAACAAAAAATTAATTTCTTACTTGGCATCAATATTCGTAGATGCAGGCTTGCCTGTAACAATGGTGTAAGACTAGGAGAAACTTTGCTCTCAAACAGCTTTAGAGAGAAGGAACTTCAAATCAATTTTTTAGGATGGAACTAAAAGCTACACACTTCTTTAGGCAGCTCATGTTTCCCTTTTACTATCACTCATTTTAAAATCCTACCACTCTCAAGCTGATTCAAGAACAAATATCACCCTGCAAAGTTAATGTCATGCATATGAAAAATACAGACCTTGAAACTGAATGTATACCCTGGCCTTTGGATTGTCATGTAAAATTAAGAATATAAATTATAACACAACTTCTTCCTGTAAGAGCTCCCTGATGAACAAAATCAGCTATTCAATATTTCTCCAGGTTCTTTGTGACAAAAAGTAAGCCAGACATGTTGCTAACTCGATTTCTCTTTTTCAGGGAAGCCATGAGTGATGTCCTTCTGCCCCACTGCATTTCTCAGCTGGTAAAAAAGGCTACATCTGCTCGCTCACTATCCTCTGATGTTACTCCCCACAACTGTTTTTGGCATCAGCTACCAGCTACCCCTGTGCTGCTTGTTATCTTCTATAAAATGGATGAGGAATTGCATCTTTTATAGAAGTGACATGAGATGTCCCAGCTGAAGAGCCTTGAAACCTCAGAACATGAAGAGCAGGAAAAAAAGTCAGTAAACTTTTTTTCACCTACAGTTGCCGATTTAATTTTCTTTTCTTTTCTCCCACACTTCTTTCATCACACCCCCTGCAGAGAAGTCTGACAAACTCTTGAACCCCACAGAATTTAGCTCCAAAAAACCTCTCTGACCAAAACCAAGGCCAGGATCCAGGGCTCAGCCAAGGCAGCCAAAGGCATTGACCACCTCAGCAAAGTTGCTAAGACATTCTCTTCTAGAAGATGAATATATTTAGTTTTTCTACCAGAGATTAGACCTGCATAAACTAGATCCTGGCTAGGCCTCCCAAGAAGCTTGAAAAATCCCTCAGAGACGTTGCATAACACTTCACTGTTCTCAAAGGGACTGATGACATCCAGTCAAGATCACTGTGCTATCACTCAAACTACAAATCAGAAACTCAAGCTCACCTGTCAGCCAGGAGCTACAGACAAAACTGCAGAGCATGAAGTGCTTTCACCCTCCCACCACTCAGGGAAATAGCAGGGTAAAGAGAAGACCAAAATGTCACCACATCAACACTGCAAGTAACAGGTCAGCAATGGTGCAGCCATTTGGCTGTGAAATCATCTGTCACCCCAGTTCAGACTGGAACTTCAGGTACCAGAGATTTCAAATCAGTCTCTACTTATATATACACCAGCTGAGGGGATAATTTTTGGCTTTGCATCCCAGAAACAAATACATTCAAGAGACTTTATACAGCAACTACCAAGGTGTATCAGGTGCATGTAAGCTAACACATAAAACGTCATCCAGAACATGATCTTAGGCACAAAATGCATGTAAGAGTGCTCTGATTTTTCACAACTGTTCAGCCTCTCTCCTGTTTGCAGGAGAGCAACCATTTTGAAGAGAAATTTCTGTTTGAACAGAAGCTGTTAACATACACTTATTTGTCTGGAGGTGGCTACAGTAAGTGACCATTAAAAGGTAAAGCCATATATTTCTTGGAGAGATGCCAAGATATACATATATTTAAAATACCTTAATGCAAACACATATGTATAAACATATGTTTGTACCTTTAAATATACATTATTTGTGCCATCAGGACATAAAGAATTTTGTTGTACACAGATTGCATCCTACTGTTCTCCCTACGGCAGAACTGAGCCATATTGTAGCCAGATACCAGAAGTCTTCATATTCTTACATACAAAGACATTTTCTGAAGGTCTTTCACTGTTCCATTTAAGTTGTTCCAATTCCTCATTAGCTCTGAGGAAGCTTTTGGTTGGATTTGAAAAATCCCTCAGAGACATTGCATTGGACTTGAAATCTTTCTACGTGAAAGGACAGATTGTCAGAGAATACTTTAGCAGCATCAAAATAAAATAATGAAAATCTAAAGTATAAACAACAGAAAGCTAGAATGGCATTGATTTGAAGAAATTAAGAATATATATAGCCAAGAAACCAAGAAGTAGTTTCAGTAAAAGCACATTTACTCTCGACCCTGGTGGTATTCCCCAGATTGAAGGAAAAAAATGATACTATTTTTTCCAGCCTATTCGAATTAATTTGTATTAATATTCCCAGAGTGCCTCACAGCAAGAACAAAACGTCATGACTACAGAAAGCCTTGAGAAGCATATGTCTTTACCACAGATCAAAACAGGAGAGTGAAAAACTCTGGGGTTAGGCATCACTGAACTCATAAATACTGAATCCAGGTATATTTCCATGCATATGTTGTCTTCTAGCCTCAAAATCATCCCTTTTCCACAGGAGTCCTTCAAGGCTGTGACTCACAGAGAACTCCCTCATGCCTCTCAAACCAGGCATACACACAGATGTTTGTAGGCTCAGGACCCAGCATTTTAACTACACCACATGTCACACAGGCATTATTTTTAAATTTTCATGGTTGGCTATGATTCTATCTGACTCATGTTTAGATTTACTAGCTGCAGGTATCAATACTGTCAGATGTTAAATTTGCTCTTCTCTCTGGAATGTTTAGATTAAAATTCCTCTAGAAATTTCTTTGTGATTTAATATCTAGCTATATTTAATGATAGTGCCAATTCAATGTATTATGTGACAGATTTACTACGAGGCGCTTACCACTGGACCAGCCCAAAAAGTAGGTGATAAAAGTGATAAAATGAAGCATCCCCAGATGGTGGCCCTGCTGTCTCCAGGTTCCCTCCTCATTCAGAGGTAGGCTGCAGCCTTCCCTGGTAAGGTGGTTCTGTTACTTCTGTGGTCATTTGTCCAGGTAAGCTCAGAGGGGGGGCAGATGGAAAAGGAGACAAGGTGGGTGTAGCTGAACCAACACAAAAATGATGTTATCAAAAGATGGGAAGAGGAGGAAAGAGGCTGGGATAAGCAGCCAACAAAGGATGATGAACACCCATTTGGGCTTCCAGATAACTCAGAGGAACATCCCACTTTTGTACGTGTACCCCCTTTACAATTTTTCCAGAAGCCGTATGCCAGACAGAGGCACAGCACCCCCAGAGACAGAACTCACTTTGCACTCTGTGTCCAATGGTCCCTTGTCAATGAAGCATTCACCATCCCAGCTGCTTTCTCGGCTTCCCTTGTTATGAATTTTTGGTGTTAGTTAATAAGCAGATCTCTGTGGGAGCATTTCAGGGAGGGCTGCAGTTGAAGTTTCCATCATCTCTCTGTGTGACTACTTAGCAACACGCTGTTCTAGCGGGCATCTGGCAATCTTTCACGTCTTCCAACAGCTTTCAGTACTTCCTTCCTCTGGCCCATCATTAAACAGGTGCTTTAAGTAGATCACAAAAAATTATCTTTTGGAAAACCTTGAACTCACTGGAAGGGGAGAATGAAGCAGTTCAATCTTTGCTTCCAGTGAATGAACCATCTTACAACTGCAGGAGTTGTGAGAGACAGATGCTACGACATATTTGTCACTTTTCTGAAACACAGCACAGCACATGTCCTCAGCAGACACATGCTGCTCACTGCTGCAAGCACCTCTGCTGGCAGGGAGCACACCATGCCTGGGACTGACAGGCCATTTCCATGGTGGATATCTTTTTATATCCATATCCATGCACATGCATTCGGATGTCTGTCAAACGTAGGGTTTACAGAGCACCGCAGTGTAAAGCCTCCCACTCCCACCAACTCATGAGGGGTTGGTTTCTCTAAAAGTCAGATACAAAATTTCTCAATGCTAATGAGAGCTGAATATGGCTCTCATCCTGCCATCGACATCTAATTTCTAGTTCTAGGGGAATGTCTCTGCATTTCTTTGATTCCCACCTCTATTGCTCTCTCAAGGCTGCAGAGCACGAGACAGGACTTGTTCAGCCAGATGGAGCCTGGACAGGGGATATCTCTCAAATGAAGCCAAAGTACTACAAAATATGTTCTTGACTGACAAGTAATTATGAATGCTTCATTACCCATCATATCTCCAAATTAATTTATTCTTAATCTGGTCTCTTCTTTTCAGCAAATTACAGAAAGGATGATTGCTTTTAATTAGTGTCCATGAGTAACCATTCAGAGAAGTATTAGACAATTAATATATAAGTTTGAGGTGCTCTAAATATTAAATATAAAACATGGTGGGAGAAAAAAATGAGTAGCACAGATGGGTCTTTACAGTTCCACTGTCAGTTCTGTACTTGCTATTTTTATGATGATGCAGTAGCATGTCATTATGGAAATCTGATTTTAAAAATTAAGCGAGAACAATACATCTTTTAAAATGTTTTGTTGTAAGAGTGGAAGCATAAGCCTCTCAATACCTGCAAGATAGTTAAAATAATTCTTAGGGAGTCCTCTTATTATCAGGATGGTAGAAGAACATAAGTGGGGTAAAATGATAGGAGAGCAAAGTGTCTTTGAGTAGAACATTGGATACAATTAGAAAAACAACAGTATTTTGTATAAATTAGGCCTTCCTCAGCCAAGCCCAAAAAGCTTACTTTTCTTCCAGCTGTTTTGAGTGGCTGTAGTAAAAGATAGTCCTTTTCTACAAATCATACCTCTTCTGACAAAATAATCACCTGTTAGTGAATTCAAGTCATATTACAGCCATTTTTCTCAATCATAATTTGCTATGGTTTTTATCAGTATGTAGCAAGACTTGCTCATAAAAGAACAAATCCCTAAAAAACACATTCTTCCAAACTCTTAATACATCACAGAGTAATAGTGATCTTACCCTACTGCAATCTACTCCTGCATGCAACCATTCCCACACTTATGAACTACCTCCACTGGACTCGTCTGAGAAGTCTTTTAATTTTATAGATAATATAAAAAATTAATTTTAAATTAATGTTTTAAATTACCAATTTCTTTCCTGCCCATCTCTCCTTCACATTGTTGCCATTGATCTCCAAAGGTGTTTTAATCTCTGTAAATCTCTCTGTATAGGATTGAATATTCTCCATTTTAAATTATCATGCAGGTTCATCAAGCTCACTACCACTGGGGCAACTGCCAGGGCTGGTTAACCTGAAGGGTGGCAGAATACAACATAAAATACAGAGCACAATCCTTGGTTTCTGCAGCATACTGATGATCTTTTAGACAAAAAAAAAAAAAAAAAAACTCTTCTGCACCAAGCTCCAGAGAAACTGACAGTGTGCACTTGGACATAAAAGCAATTCAGCTTTCTCACCATAGCAGTGGGGTACTCTATGCAAACATTGCTCCCTCCTAAAATAATTCAAAGAAAAGTAAAATAAAGAAGAAAAAGTTGATATCTTACCCTGTACACTAACCCAAAACCAGCAGGGATGCCAGCATTTTTTTCCTGAGACCTACCAAAACCACTCTGCAACTTCAGAGTTACCTGCAAATCCATGTGTTTAACAAGACACTAGCAATAAAATCTTTAATTCTTGCATTTCTGTATCTTCCCTCCCATTTGACAATTATCTTGATCTTAATATTCTACTTGCAGCAATTGCTCAGTTATAACATGTGTGCACTTCTGATAGCACTGACTCATTTCTTCTCTAATTACTGCTGCAGAACCACACTGGCTACTGCTCCTTACCCCAGTCATAGCTACAGCACAGCTTGAAAATTGTAAGATAAAACCACAGACCAAAAAGTACCAAATAATAACCTCTCCAAGTCTTCACTGACCTAGAGTGGACAAAGGGTCTATGGGTTTAGCTGAACAATCAAATCTACTGTTCATATTTGTCTGTATATGTGAAAATTCTGAACAATTTAACAATGACTAATTAGCAGTCAAAAGTTCAGACAAGAGCATGAAATGCTCTCAAGTACAGATTTGAAAGCTATTGACTAAAGTGAAAAATATATTCATCAGAAGTCATTACAAATTTATAGAAGGCTCTTCACACAGATGATCTACAAACCATCTCATAGCAAAATAAGGCATTTTAGGCAAGTGCAAACCTAAATTACATTTTTATGTAGCCTAAGAAAACATCACTTCAGGACTCAGATGAAGCTCAATAAATCCCATAAGGAGACAAAAATTAAAAATTTCTCAGTCTGGATGATCTATAATGGAGCAGTGAATCAGATAATGGATTCCTGTTCTGGTAAGAACATTTTTTTCTGGCCAGTTTTTAACTAGACAGTAGACAGATATATGGTCAGAGAAGTTCTTTCTCAGGCTGTTGAATTTCACTTTCCAATTGTGCTGTTCAAAGCATGGAGCAAAGTTGACAGTCCCCAGTACATGTTCTTCATATCTACCATCTTTTCTTCCAACAGGGAAAAACCAGAGCAAGACAGAGAGAAAAAAGTTTCTTGGCCTTCACAAGGCTCACTGCCACAACTCTTAGTGCCTAACACATGCCAGACTCCAGGAGATGTATTTTCATGCACCCATTTCTCCAAGCAGCAACCATGGCTGTTCAACAAGCTGAAATGCTGGGCTTTTTGCAAGTAATCTGTGCTTTTCTGACCAGAGGCAATTTATCAATCTGTGGTGCAATAAATGCATGAATTGGTATCTGCAGGCCAGTCTGAAGAGAAGAAACAGCTTAAACCAGCAATGATGCTGGCAGATTTCTAAAAGCATTTGATGATATCAGCATTGAATGATTTCAGCATATTCCAGTCAAGAACTGGAACAAGCTACCCAGGGGAATTACTGTCCCTGGAAGTGTTTAAAAAGCACATAAATGTGGCACTTGAGGACATGGTTTAGTTGGTTAACAGTTGAACTACATTTCTTCCAACCTTAACTGCTCTATAATTATATGATTCTATATTTATGTCCAAACCTAAGACTATATTCAGACTGCCAACAGAACTTTAGAGTCGGTGCCAAAAATGTATAATCAAAGACCTTTTTAAGCAATTAAAATAAATGGAATTCTTGCCTATAGAGGATGTTACCTACTTGAAAATTGAAATGAGAAGCTTTAATAGCCCCTGACATTACTTTATCTTATTTAACTAAAAGATTATAGTGTAAGAATGAAAGATTTGCCACTACATTAGAAAAAAATTTCCAGTCTTTTTAAGTTAGTTTGTTGTGGATTTTTTAAAATAGTATTCAAATATCACAAAAATAGATTATGTAAATTAAAAGTAGTACAGCTCCTTGATCTGAGAAAATTTTGATGCCAAAATACTTTTTTGCAGAGCTAGGAGATAAAAATTAGCAGTTGTAACTGTAAAATCCAAGATACCTCTCTAACATGTCATCAGTTAAACTAAGCAATACAGACACTTGGGATGCTTGGCTCTGTTGTTACCTTTATGACCCAAAATAATTGCTTCCAAGAGTTTGTTATCAAAATAGGCAAGACAGAAAACAACAGCACAGAGACCAGCACAGCAGATGGCAAGCACCATGCATCACACAACAAGAAAGCCTCAAGGACCTGCGAGCCAAAGTCATCCATCCATCCATGATTTCCCTAGAAGAGTTTGGTGCCACACTCTCCAAAGAATTCAGCTAAGCTGATCAAGTCCTCACTGACACATGATCCAATAACATGATTTCAGAATCAAAGTCTGCAAAATTCACAGGTAAATGAATAATCCTAACTATGGCTAATGAGGGTGGTTGAGAAGTTAAAAAAGACAACTAAAATATTCTGAATTTGGAAAAGTAGAAAAGAGGAGAATTTCCTTCCTATGCAGCCTCTTCAGGCAGAAGTTTTCTCAGGTTGACAAAATGCTAACAAATACTAAAACCAACATGATCCTTCAAGTATCTATCTTTACCAAAAAGAAAAATCCTTCCTGAACTAAAATAAACTCCACAACTAATGCCAGTGACAGATGATTTTATTTGTTAGGCCCACAAGTAGCAAGTGCTGTCTATCGATTCTGGAGAGGTATTTAATTCAGATTATAAGCCTGGAGGAAGGAAATGAGATGTAAAATCTGTACAGCAACATGGGATGACAGCAAGGAAGCAATTATTCAGAAGTCACAGTTGGAGCCTGGCTATCAGAACCAAGGAAGAGATGAGCCAACATATTGAGTTATTCTTTTTGGTTACAACCTCAGAAATCCTCACAACATTCTAGCAGGTACAAAACACCACCAGTGTTTTCCAATCAGATCATCTTTAATCAGATACAGGTTTAAAACTGGATACTAGAACTTAAAACACACAATTTGTAAAGAATACCAAGGTCTGTGGAATGGAAACAATGCTTACATTCAAAGCATTAAATTTTACCTCAGCATAGCTGGATTTTGTAAAGCATTTAAGTTTTCAAGATTGCAGTTCTTTTTCCTGCTAAATACTTTCATTATTATCCCTCTAAATATTAGTGATACTCCCATACCCACAGCATCTGAGCATATTTAATTACTGATTTCAGATAGACAACTGGTTTTGAGTAAGGATCCCTGCAGGTAAGGTAGGCTAACTGAAAACATGAACAAATTTCTGTCCAGGGAGACTTGAACTTACACAGTTTGTGTTGTTGCTATGAAGCAACCACAGCAAAGATGTCCAAATGAAGTAGTGCTTTGTCTTTAATTCACTTGACTTTCTCCCTGCTCTGGTTACTGGTTCAGCAAAACTCATCAGAATCCCACACAAGCGCAGGAAAGGGAGGAAATCACACCTCCAGTGAAGCCATGAAGGAGCAACAATCTGCAGATTTGTCCCCACAGAACCAAAAATCGAAACATTTAAGCTACTAATTTCTTACAAAGCATTTCTAACTGCATTTTAAAAAAAACCAACCAAACAAAAACAAATTTAAAAAACACCTCAGAAACTGTCTCACCTAGAAGAGGATGATTTTCACAAAGTACATTATCTAGAAGGACAAAGATGTTGTTCTCCCCAATCCTGCTGTGCAAGCCCAGACTAAAATTTTAACCAGTAATACTCAATATAAGAACACCTTGAGCAAGAGAATAACTCATCATATGTTTTACAGTCTAATAGCTGTACTACCACACAATTTATTTGCTTTTAGCTGGTATGGAGTAGACAATTATCCTCCCTCTAGCTTACACCGCATTTTTTCACACCTGGAAAAGCATCTATACATTGGTAAAACTCAGCATGACCAGAAGGTATGTAAGCACATACAGGACTTTTCTACACCATCACCTAAATTATGCATCCCTCAAGTCTTCCTTGCTACCTAGCTTACTTTTAATTTGCAATTAACATGCCTTCTGTAACCATCTGCTTCTGCCAAATGAAAAATTGGAGTCATCAGACTGTAATGTTATACTGAACAATTATATTTGCACTAGCAGTTCAAATCAGATAAATCAAAATGTATCAATTTTTATCCTCTTGATCTTCTGATATATCTACATATACAATGCTTGTTGCTGAAGAAATCAACTTTTACTCTTGAAAAATATGGATTTTTAACACACACTGAGATGCAAACTACAACTTTGCTTGCAGTCATACCAACTCATACAGCTCTTGCAAAAAGATCACACCAGAGGGGGAGATTCTCCAAAGCACAAGAGAATTCAACACAGACAAAAATCACTTAAAAAATGTTAATGGGTTTTGTTAATTTTCCCTTTGCCTGTATTTCTGCCCAGCTTCCCTTCTTGTTTTCACGGGGTTTTTTTAATGGAATCAAGCTGCTGGCAGTAATGAGAAATCTATAAAGTATAGAGAGCTCTCATTGTATAAAAAGGAAACACTTTCATGAAATGCTAATGGATATTCCCATTTGCTGTAGTGATACTTGAATGATATTTTACTCCATAATGCTGTTGGCACAAGGCAGCAGATTTTATACTAGTGGCAGTTCAAGAAATCTTTAAGGTCTTTTACACTATCAGTACTACATCCTTTCTATATTCTTAGAGGGGGGGAAAAAAGATTATCTTTCTGAATCATTGAAATAGAATCAGCTGGTAACGCTGACCACCTGTTGGGAATGGTACAGCCAAGTTTGCATGAAAACATTTGGGTGAATATGGGTTAAAGGGTCTACCTAGCCCTTCCTTAAGGGCATCTTAGCTCTTCAATTCAGCACACCACTGGAATATCCAGGCCCAGCTATGCCCCATGAGCACCAGTACCTACCCTGCTATGACCAGCCAGAATGCCAAGGGACATTCCTGGCACTTGGGAATTGTACAGGTGATGTGTACATCAACCAAAGCCTCAACACAACACAAGCAACCTTCTTCAGATCTTAATTCCCAGGGAGATAAACCACCTCATCCTACACTCAGATTAACACAATAGACAAACAGAGTATGATTTATATTAGGCAGGTACTCACCCAGTATAAAATGCACATGCAATTCAGCCACATCTGCAAAAATTGCTCAACAGTCAGAACCATGCTAGAAGTACCTAAAAAGTGTCTACTTTCTATGGTGATCAGTAGGCAGAAATTCCAGCTGATACTGAACTTTGCTTTCAGGACAACTTACATACCCCCATGCTAGTCTTTTATCGTGACTTCCCACCCAAAAAAAAAAACCCAACAACAAAAAAACCAACAAACCAAAAAAAAACTAACAAATCTGTGATGGATTACATCTGCCTTTCCCTCTTTAAAAGCCACTTCTGCTTAGCAGCTCAACTACACAAACTGGAAACAGCTGAGAATGAAGCAGCACATAAAGATAAACATCTTAACATGGTCAAAACTTACCAATAGACCATCCTGCGGGGGATACACACTGTGAACAGGTGCTTTTATTTTGGCCTCTAAACCTTACCCACTCAGTGACCCTGATGTAGAGTCAAAGCACAAAACATTCTGGCTTTTTCAGTGTTTTCCAAAATCCTGTGCCACTGTTTGCTTATAGGATTTGAGGTTCTCATGGTCAGTTGCACCACTCCTTATACAATTACAAAAATAAACAAAAAGGGAGCAGGAAATAATGCCATTCATCCTAGCATTCTGCACACAGTGTAACCCTACTTGGCAAATCTTCCTTGCATCCTTTCCTTCATTGATAGCAACAAGCTTTTGTAGCCTGGGAATGGAAATGGACATGATCAGGAGGCTCAGAAACCCTTTTCTAATCAGCCAGTGATGAGAAATCTGAATAAAGGAAACAAAATTCAATTTCATTAGCACACTGGAATTAACAGAGCAAGCTGTGAAAACTTCACTGCTCATTTGCAGTGTGAACTGAGGATTGTCACAACTGACAAATTGACATTTTCACTCCACAACTTGAAGTTCTAAGCAGAACTGCTTTAAGCATAGCCTGCTGTTTAGGAAATTACCAAAGGCTATGGAGCGATGGAAAGCTGCAAACCTGGAAATTTATTTTAACACAAGTATTTTCAGGTTTTGAGGAAAAAAAAAAGAAGATAAAAGCTCAAAAAGTGCAAGTACATCAAACTGCAAAAATGGTATGTCTGCCTTCTTGCTTGGCAAGATCCAGCAATAAATAGACACCACACCAAAACAAAACTGTCAGTGCTGCCTAGCAGGAAGCTTATCAAAGACATTTAAAAGGCTTTTTATGAAAAACTTATTTTAATGAAGTCACAACAGTGTAGAAGAACATTCCAGGTGGTCAGAAAAAATATTCCAGAACAAAAATGTAGTCAGAAACTCAGTGTTACAAGCAAAGAAAGTAGTTAGCAGAGCTCTGAATCTAAATTCTGAAGGAATAAAAATTTGTAAAGAGAAAGATCAGGTCAACAAATAAATGAAATGTCACTGATGCAACCACCTTCCCTAAAGACAGCACCCCTTCATACCATCCATTGCCAAATTTCTTGTCCTGAATTCATTACTTAGCAGATAAAAAAACCTCCCTTGTACATTCACAACTAAAAGGCTACATCACCCTAACCTGTTCTAATGTAGCTGATAACTTAAAGTAACAATATCACCAGAAATATCAGACCCTGAATATGGCCCACAGAGCATGCAAGTGCTTGCAATTTACCATATGCCTGCACATCAGATTCCTATGTATCAAAACAGAGCTGGGGGGGGGAATCACTTCTCTGTATAATTAAAGCTGTGTGTCATTCCATAAACTTGCACTTTGTCAATTTCAGAGCTACCCTTGGCGATTTTGAGTATTTTCTTAGTCCCAGTCATTTTGGTCAGTGAGGCTCAATTTGTTTTCCGTGATTTGCTCATTCAATTTAATTCAATTTTTCTGATATACAAGCCCTCAATGTCTCTAACTGAGCTCTTCATCTAATATAATTTCCTTTCAGCTCTTCAACATCATCCTTTCTCCACCACTGTCCCAGGTTCCCTAGCTCTCAGCAGTCTTATCCTAATTATTGCTCCTGTATCTTGTACAGCCAACGTATTATTTCTTTGGCATTCAAGTCAGATAAGCCCTCTTTCCCACTGCCTGAGCAAATGCAGGAGAAAATTGAGGGCATAGTGGTAATACACTTTCAACTCACTCTTCCTGGGAGAAATAATTACAGAGGAAATCTTGTTTAGTCACTACTGCCCTGGGAGAGAGTATGCTCAGTTCAGATGAAATATTTGGAGGATTGTATTGCCAAATCCTAACAGGTCTCTCCAGAGCACAATTGAAGCACTATTTGTCAACAGCCAATAACTGGGTCAAATTCAGACACTTCTTCAAAAGTGCAACAAAAGAAGCAAAGGAAATAAATTAGAATGGAGCAAAGAGAGACTAAAACCCTAATTTAGTTCCAACAACTATTAAGGACAGCAGCACCGGGACGGGAAGGTAAGCACAACACTAACCTGGAGGAAAGAATGAGCTCTGAAGAGATCTCAGGGGGATTTTTTTAAACCTAAAAATTCTTTCTGTTGACATCTTATCAGATGAGATATACATGTTTAACACACTTTGAGAGTCAATGTGGCTCTCAGGAGAGCAGCAGGAGTTTTCAATGGAGTCCTCTGCAGAGCAAGAGAGGGAAGGAGCATTTCCACTTCATTCCCCAGTGACCTCTGTAGCATGTCTCTTACTACCGCATTTTCACAGACCATAAATTTTAACCACTTTTTTTTTCTGCACTGCTCTGCAGTTGGTCTTATCAGCTGGTTATACTCAGCCTTGCCACACACAAACTCCTGCAAGAAGCTCTATGAAGCCTTGACCTGTGCAGCCAGGCTATCAGTAGAGGCTGAGATCCTTGCTCTTGCCTTGATGAAGATTATTTCTAGTAGAGGAGCCCGGAAAGTATCAGGCCTTGGAAGCCCTATACTCAAATGTCCACCAAGAGTTAAGTTTATTTAAGTAATGGACACAAATGCAGATTTAATTGCTGATAAGATGGAGAAAAGTCACATATAGGAATATTTTTCAGGCAAATGTATTTATGTTTTTTAATTTCAGGAGTTTTTCTCCAACCCCCTCCTCAATTACCTCAGCATTTGCACTTCACTTTCTTTTGCTTGCTTCTTCTCTCTTCCCTTACAATTACATTAACAGAAATTCAAGTATTTACATTCTGATAAGCTGCAATCTTGTAAAATGAAGCTTTTATGCTCATCCTCAAAATCCTTGTTTCTTCTTTGGTGGCACAAACAAATAAAAAAAGTAACATGTTCTAAGATAAGCATGTGATGTTTCTTATTTTTCTGAACTAGGAGAACAAATTTTTCAATGTCATTTGCACATTTTTAGCTTTCTGATTATCTGACATAATAGGTAACACATCTCATTATGAACAATATTTGTATTTTTGTAACGTCAAAAGTGTTTTGTATATTTTAGTTGTCAGAACATTATTCTGTTACCTTGTATTTCAAAAATGCAGTGGAATGGTGCCAGAAGGGACAGTTTAGCAGCAGGATTTTATTATTGTTTCAAATCAAAAAGCAATGTAATACGACTTTCTAAAATACCCTGCCTTCACAAGCAAATCTTTTGTCCAGCCAGTGGGAAAATGACAGAAGGAATGGTTCCTTAAAGTGAAATTGCATTTGAAGCTACATAACTAATTGCAGCTTTAAAAATGACAAATCAGGTTGAAATTTCTAGTCAAAAACATAAATCTATTTTTCAGTATCTTAGCTGCTTGCTATTCACATCGGTTCCCTAAAATGTAAATATTTACAAATTTATTTTCTTTTTCTATTTCTTTTTGTGGTTTCTTTTGGTTTGTTTGTTTTTGGGTTTGGTGGGGGTTTTTTGGGTTTTTTTTTGGTTTTGTTTTTTGGGGGGTTTTTTTGTATTCACATTCTTTCGCACACAAAAGTGTTGTTACGCTTTTGGACCCCAAAACCCCATATTCCCATAGCTAAATTCATGAACCTAAATTAAAGACATTAGTCATGAGTAAACTTCTCAAGAGGTTCAGTTTCTTCAGTTTTCATGTTCAGTGAACATGAGATGTTGGGTTCAAAGTCAAGGACTGGTGGCAGCGAAAGTTGCCAGGACATTTGAAAAGGACAAGAAGAAATGATGTGTTCTTCCTTTTTGGATTTGTTGGACCCAGTTTTTGGCAACTGTTGGATTTGGACATCCATGGAGCTGTGATGCATCCTTGAGTGCTAAGGCTCTGTTTGAAAGATGCACTCCAGCAAGGCACTAACGGAGCTCTGTTTGGAAGGATGCACTCTGGCAAACCACAGCTGCCAGCGAGGCTGCTGGCACTGCCACCGTGCTCTCAACTGCCATCCAAGGCACTCCATCTTCCAGGAGCCTGAATGAACACTCTTCCCATATGCCTACCTTGCAGTGCTTGAAAAAATCATGACTGGAATAAGGTTGTCTGGAATAAGAGTGGAAATAACGCAGCTCTTTTAGATGAAGATCCATAGCAGGCTAGCAGAGGTTTCGCCATGTAGTTTCTTGTATTACAGAGGACACTGCATTTTTCATGTGCTGAGACACCAGACATTTGGGAAAACAACTTTCTGAGCTCAAGGCCTTGGCATGTCTTCTTTGTTTTTTCATTGTACTGGACACAGGTCTCAAGCTTCAAAATGACAGGTCTGCTTTTTTACCCTGCTACCAATATAAAACTTTCCCCGGCACCAAAACATAAATCTGAGGGAAATTGGGGTGTGTACAGTTTGTGTCTGTATGCCCATCTCTAAGTTCAGCTACCTATTGAAGGAAATGAACCAGAGGTTACAAACCATGCACAGTACCAGCAATGAACTCAGACTGAAAAGACAGGCAAAAAAAAAAAAAAAGCATACAGGTTATTTTCCCTTCCTCCTCAGCACTATCTCCAGCTTTATGATTAAGTTACCATTTTTCTTGCTTTTCTCCCCAGCCCTCTTTTTTCTTTTCTTTGGTCATGTGGTCTTGGAGAAGGACTGACTGGGTAATGACATTTTCAGGTAGACAAAAAGAGGTTCTTTTGTACTTTGCAGCATGCACAGTATCCCAGGGAACAATGCAACAATATTTTTCATAGATAATTTCATATTCCTATTTACCTCTGTTACCCTTTTCCCTCTAAGAGACTGTCTGAAACCATTCCATATGCACAGACTAATAATCATGCAATTTCACATCTCTTTGTTGAGATGAGGTATATTTGCTCTGGAAACATATTCACAAGCAAAAACACCTAAGCCAGCCAAAGCTACAACCCTTCCTGAAACAAGTTCTGTGCTGTATCACAGCAGTAAATGCAAAGCTAAAACCAAGGACCTGTTCTAAAGAAAGCCTTGTGAAACTGTTTGATTATGATTCTTAACTAAATCCACTTTTTAGAAGAGATCTAGTAGCAGTATCACATCCTATTCTATTCAACCTGATTTTGCTAATTTTATATTAGGCACTGTAACATTTATTGAGTTACATGAAGGATTATAATAGATTTCAAAAAATGCTACATAAATATTAAGCCACGTTTTCTGAAGTGTTGCTCTGTTTGTGTGAGTTGGCTTTGGAACTCTAGAGACATAATGGAACCTTTCAGAAACCTACAGCAGATCCAGAAGATGGTTCTAGTCTGCTCCAGCAGCCACAGATAGCCAATATTTTTCATGTCAGTGTTCACTACAGGGATACAACAAGAACAGTAACTGCAAAGCAGTTATTTATTGCTTAGGCAGATGCTAAAGGCTTTATTTATTATCCTCTCCTCAGAAACCAAATATTTGTGGGATGCAAGTGCTACTGCCAGTAAGAAAAGGCTTTGCTTTCATTAAAGGAAGGTTTGAGAAATTCTATTCATAGACTACTGGTTCCATTTGAATGTCTTACATTCTTACATATCACCAGGAAGAGTGTGGGCTAAGTGATATGGTAAAATTAATAGTAATACGTGGTGTGGAAAGCTGCAAAATCTGCTGCAACAGAACCTGCTGGAAAGCCATCATTGTCTCTAAATGCTAGTAATCATTTTTCTCATCTGCAAGTACTTCTTAAGGTATACAGACAAAAGGATGTAATATTTACACATTTTATTCATATTTATCAAATGTCTTTTACAAATTATTTCTGTAAAGTTATTCTATGTAAATTCTATGAATTTACAAAGACCTGTCTTTGTCCACAGAGAATATCTGTAGTGTTTATCTGAAACCTATGGCAGCTCTCTGGAGATGCTCATAAACCATGTTTTGACTCTCTTGAGAAATCAAGTTATTATTACCATATGCCCTCTAGCTGGAAGGAATGCCTTCATTTTCAAAAAGTTACTCACATACTCAAAGGTACTGTTCTGAACACAAAATCACTTGCTGGCACAGAATAACCCAAAGATTAAGGGAAAGCACACCCAGCTGCTCTGCTCACCACCCTTTTCCCAGGTAATTCACTTGTCCAAGCGCTTTTCACCCAAGCACCACCTTCTGTCACGCCACAAGCCCTGTGAGCCAGGGTGAGGTGGGTCACAGCATTCAGGCAACACCAATACACTACAGATTCCATATAATCTTGCTTCCCTTGGATCCCGAGAAAAGCTCAAAAGTGCAACTGGCTGGGAGCTTCCCACCAGAAAGGGTTCCTGATGAAAGAAACCCAGCCACTCCAAAGCCAAAATATTTTATGGGAGACATTTTCCCCCCATTTTTTTTTCTCAGGCTGCTATCACAAAACTTGAAACAAGTATTTACTGTTGCCCAGTTTGACCTGCTTCTGACAACTCTGGTCTGCAGAAACGACCTGAAATATTAATTTTCAAATGTATTTCCTATTGGGTTATCTTTTCTCTTGGGAACAGTGGATCACAGGCCTGGATGCCTTTGCAGATCTCTGCTCTCTTCCAAGCTGGACTTACACATGGCTTGGTAGAATCAGGTCAGTAAATTAAATCAGAAAACATTTTGATTTAGAGAAGCCTTAGTTTTACTTAGAAAAAAAGATGGTGAGACAAAATGTTCCACTGCTTTAAAATCATTTTTGAACTTTTAATTCCTTGAACACCTTTCATATGTTAAATTTTATCCTAATTAGGAAGTAAAACAACTACTCTGCATTTTCTATAGGACCAGGGATGTTCACATAAGTTAAACATAAAGTTTAGTGCCCAAAGAGGATAACATAAGACTGATCATAAACCTATCCTTTTAAAGTTCTTATTCTTTTTGGTTACATCCTTTAATTTTAATTAGATTTTTCAGTACTTGATGGTTTTTATCACCATGAGGAGGTACTACTGTAAAATCAGTAAATTTGCTGCAAATCAAGGATGTAAGAATTTCTCTGGTTTCACTAAACCTGTGTTTCAGTTACTCTAGATGTGGAAAAATATCACATAGGCACAATATTCATACAAATAAATGTAGACATGATGTTTATACTCAAACACACAAAAAATATGGTATTGATGCACTTCTAAATAAAGAAAGAAAAAAGGTCCAGACAACACTTGAAAAGAACATCCTCTTCCACCACAATATGCATATAAATATTATGTAGTGATAATTATTGTGAAGATGCTACAATTCCTTATATATTACTCTCGATTTTTTTCTCATTATTTCATCTCCAAATTTCCATCTACCTTTGTGAATACCCTTTTGTGAGCTATGAGCTACATTAATTTTTTTAACTCCATACCATGTGAACAATAATCAAAGGGAAGAAACTGAGATACCAAACACTGTTTTTTTTACACCTGCTCAGAGGGACAGTGACTCTTTCAGAATTTAGATAAAATAAAAACATCAAATGGGAGAACACAGGCTTTTAATTCCATCCATCTCAGTCATGGTTTAATGCACATGTGCTTTAAATCATGCCCTATTTAACACTTGTGACTGTACAGTTGACCAAATTTTCCCCAGAAAATATTTCCACAACCTCTCTCAGTTATTTGAGAGAAATGTACAGCAACATTTTTTTTTTCTACAGAAAAATCACTCAGCTAGGGCTCCTTTACAGACAGCTATTATTTCTGCCCCTGCAGCTAGAAAATAACTCTCTACTTAAAACAGAAGATTTGGAAGATTTACCATTAACAGATACATGCATACACTGGAAATCAAGAGTTTCAGCTCATTGAATATAAAAAGATAAAAAGCTATGTCCTACCTATGGTGGTAATAACAGTGCCAGCAAAGAAGAAGGAACTTCCCAAGTCCCAGTGACTGTTCTGAGCAGATGTGTTTCCTAAAGGTATGATTCCTGCATTTATTGCTGCCACTACTTGCTGCAAGTTTAAAAAGATTTTGTCAATATTGATGAAACAATTGTATTCATATGTATATATATATTATACAATAAATTGATTAAATAATTTATTTGATGCAAGCACTAAATCAGAAAAGGATCTGTGTTGCTTTACTTGAGCTTTTTCACTCCGTCAGGCTACAATTTATTCTTCAACAACCACCCCAGGCAATTCAGAAGAGCTGTAAAGTCCAGACCATTGGGGAGAATGCAAAATCTGTGATATTTATATCTTAGTTAGAAGACAAACACAATTATTTTTACTGCTGTAACTATTTGGTGAAGAAAAACATGCATTAGACAAAATTTATAATGAGAGTTTCCCACAATGTTCCTGTGTTGTGTTAGGCAAGCAAATGGACTTCTTAAAAACAGTCATTTTAAAACACCAAGAAAAAAATGCCCATGCATTGTTCTGTATCAAATTAATTCCAAAGAATGAAACACTCTTATAAAACAGACATTTCAATAATTAAAGCTATTACATATACAATTATAAAACTTTCACTATAGCAGCAAAAATTCAGTAAAATATCAAACATGTATCTCTATACAACTATATATTTCAGAAATGTTGTTCTTGAAAAATTCAGTCCTAGCAAATAAAATCAACAAGCTTGCCACAAGTGACATCTTCATAGTCTCAAGAAATTGGACTTTTCTTCTTTCAGCAGTATCAGCTACTGTGAATTCTTATTACAAAATGTGTTCCTGTTTTGTTATATCACAATTGCAGATATATACTGGTATTTGAGTTAAAGAAAAAGTATTTTTAAACTTGTGATCAATATTTTTAAAAGTATAAGTTTTCATTTAATTCTCAAACTTTAAAACAGGATTTATTTCTAATTATGATACTTGTGATAATTGGTGTCTAACAAAAGAAAAACAGAGGAAGCAATACCACAAAGTGAAAATGAGCATTTCAACCGACTAGTAGTTCCTGCTTGGCAAGATTTACAACAATAATTAGGTACATAAATATATTCAGTGATAGGAAAGACCAGAGCCATCTTCCCTTTAGGCAGTCTGTTGCAGAGGAACAGTGTTGTACAGTAGTAAGAATTTTTTTCAGTTCCAAAATACATTGATTATTTGGAAATTAAAACATTTCTGCTACTCAACTGTCCCCACAGAAGTCACTTGGTCTGGACAGAGATTATGAAGTAACAATGTGGGATTAACCAGGACATCTATTTTTATTATGGAACTTAAATCCAACATGAAATCCAGCTTAAATCCAACATTTCCAGTTTGCCACTTTCAAAGCTCAGATGCACAAAAGGAACCATTCTGATCCCACTGCTGCACCTCTGCAGCCACAGGATCTTCCTGCCAAACCTAAACCATTTCCACCATCCAGGGTTGTCAACAGAACCAGCTGGGGTATCTTTAGACAAACTTTTAACTTATTTTTTTAAACTTTTCTTTTTTAAATAACACAGAGACAGACACCAAAGAAGTGGAATTTTCAATCTTACTGAGGAAGGAGTAAGGATGAGGAAAGTGAGGGGAATGAGAGTTTAATTTTCCTTTCTGCTGGAAGGATAAATCTTCTACATTATACATGATGTCCATCTTGGCAGGAGCAAATACAGCAGCACTGATACTGACAGGTGTTTCCATCCGTGTAGGAAGGGACACACCAGACTAAGAGGCATGTGAAAACCACCAGTTGAATTGATTTTATAATTTACACAACACAGATATTCCTTTAATTTACAAGGAAGTGGGAATCAGCGTGCTGTGTTATACAGGGCTCACCAAGTGCTGTTACATTTCAGGGCACTAAGAGCTGCCATCACAAATCCTGGTATCTGCACATGGGACCACACTCCAGTGGGACATTCTATGATATAGCACTGGATCAATGCAATTTTTGGAACCATTCTTGTTTCATTACAATTTCTTGTACTGGATGAAGGTGCTCCCAGAGCAATGCACCTGTTCAGACAGTCCAGCAAGAACAAGTTTTATACAAATCCAGATATAAAATGGATTTGTAAAATTCAGATTGCTCAGACAGTCCAGCAAGATCAAGTTTTATACAAATCCAGATGTAAAATGGATTTGTAAAATTCAGGGCTTTTACCATCACTGTACATTTTTGAAGCCCTATGTACCTCAAGGCCTTTTATATGAAAGGTGTTCCAATCTAAACTGCTCAACAGCCCACTACAGCTATGCATTTCCTGACTTCATCTACCACACCTACATTTTTCCTGGAAAAAAAAAATACAGCTTAACCCAAAACTGCCCAAGGCACAACAGATGGCTACAAAAGACAATTAGCCACTATTATTATGTCTCTGATTTTATCCAACTGCTAATCAGAAAAATAATCAGGGCTGCTTTCAGAGATGCTTCCTTTTCATACAGCCTCCTAAGTTCTGACTATGCACACTTTTAGGGACTTTCTGAGTAGGAGGCTGCATCTGCATCGTGGTGTTCAGATTGGCTTGGGTGAATTGCTTTGCCATTTATTTATCTAATTACTTTTGGAGCTCACTTGTTTTTTGGAAGCCAAGTCGTTCTGTGGCAGTAAGATCTTCAAATTACTTGTGGATCATTTAAAGCATATTTCCCTTTTGAGAGTTTGTATGTATTTCAAAATAATTTTTTAAGTTCTTATGTTATGAGGAACACTTGAAAAGCCATTTCTGATTTGTCTCCTTCAAGAAATTAATGATCTTACAGACCACTCAGCTTCCTCTTTCTTTCAAAACTGAAAACTCTTTATTATTAAATACTATATTCACCTATTTAAACAAACCTGTTGTACATCATATATAATTTAAGAAGAAAATAATATATATAAGTTTTTTTAAAAAGTTTTTTTTTACTGCCAGTATTTCTCATTGACTTTCTTTGTACATTTACTGATTCACATTTGTAAATTTGTCAATTGTTTTCAGCATAGTTTTAGTCATAAAGGGCCAGATGATGCCTTCATCATCACTGGGCTGTTGTTTCCAAACACACAATGTTATGCTTTCTTCTGGGATGTGACCATGTTTGGGAGAAGCTAGACTGGATACCAACAAAGCTGCTGCATTTCATGCCTTCAGAGTCATCTGTGAGAGTGTTCCTGACTAACAGGGGCAACAGGTGGGTAAGGTTACTGGTGTACTGAGGTCAACACTGCTGTCTCATAAAGTCTTGAATGTTGCCTGCAGCTTCTTCAGGAAGGATGGCTGCATTTGCAGTTCTTTGGATCAGAGGATGACTTTTCTTAGTCTGGTCAGCAATCATAAGAAGATCATCATCTAAGACTATTACCAAGAAAAATTTAAGAAGAAAGTAATATATTGCATAACTCCTAACACACGCGCATTTCAGGGCAAGAATTTCAGGGCAGCATCTTTGTGACATGTCCACCACACAAACTTACCCAGGGCACTGGATATTAACACTTCTCTAGCCCTGAATGAAAACCTGGGCTCCACTAACTTCACTAAGGGACAGGATCTCAGCCTTAGCCTTCAAATAACAGGCTTGTTATTCACTGTCAGAGCTGTCTGCCACCTTAACTCATGGTCTTTCAGCCTATTTTTTGATTGATGTCTTACTACTACTGCAAACTTCACTTGTCATGAATTTGACTTCCTTCCTTCCTTCCTTCCTTCCTTCCTTCCTTCCTTCCTTCCTTCCTTCCTTCCTTCCTTCCTTCCTTCCTTCCTTCCTTCCTTCCTTCCTTCCTTCCTTCCTTCCTTCCTGCCTTCCTGCCTTCCTTCCTGCCTTCCTTCCTTCCTGCCTTCCTGCCTTCCTTCCTTTTCTTTCTCTCCCTCTGTCCCTAATTTCTTGAGACCTTAGGTTTCTCCTAACTGAAACACTAGTGACAGTAACTGTGCATTTTGAATCTAAAAGCAGAATCATGGAAACTCTATAATCTGTACAGTCATGATATGCTGCAGCCTTTAAACACTTCGTGTGATTTTAACATGGGAACTTCTTGACTTGTAAAAATTATTTTCCATTATTAAAGTTAACTGACCTCCTCAGTGGCAATTTTTCTAGTATTTTTTTCCATATACAAAATAAATTGTTATAAAAATCAGTTTTGTTTCAACACTATGGAATTGGTCAGCATTAGAACAGGAATGTGGACAGATTAAATTCTTAAATTATGCAGACTATTTCACTTGCCTCACCTTCTTCCAGAGTCTTTGTCTAGTACTTGTTTCATATGAGGTGAGTGAGGACTGAGCAGAGGGTGGGTCACCCAGCACATGGCACCCAATCAAGGCCTCTATGCACAATGATTTTTAAAATTATAGTATATAAGTTACAGTAATATGCTTTTCTTCTTTAATTATCTTTATAATGGTGAAAAAATCAGGCCTTTTTTTGATAGTGAAGAGAATTGAGATAAAATTTTGATATTTTAAAATTTTAGAAAATTCCTATTTTTGAGTTAGGTGAATTCTTAGGCTTCCCCTGTACTGTATCTTAGGATAGGCATGAAGTGTGTCTGAGATCACGTCCTCACTTGCACTACACCTACACATCCCAGCTAGTTGGCTTTGCAGCCACATTTGGGAACAAGCTTTAGCAGAGTATCAGAGAAAAGAGGTAGAGATGATTGAGCCCAGAGTGGACAGGCCAGGCATGAGCAGAGCTCCAAAAGCACATAAGCATTGCTTTCACACCACACATTTTTTGCGTGAAATCAGAACTCAGGGAAAAGGAGCATGAGAACACAAATCACATTTTAATTGAATGTCAGTATTTAATTTCCTATATAATTTAGAAACACTTTCTAATACATTGTGCAGTTTTGTGTTATTCCTGTGGTCATGCAGGCATCTCTCTGTAGAGGCCATGCTGAACTTTACTTTGCAGATTAAGACATAGAATACTGTGACTTTTCTTCTGTCAAAACAGGAGATAAAGCAGTCTTTTGAACAGCACAGTAATTTTCTGAGAAAATAAGACAATTCTAGGTCAGGGATTTCATCTTCTGGTGCTCTGACCCTGCAAGGAGTCAATGGCATTGACTGAGAAAAGGCAGCCTGCTGGCCAGAGAGCCACATCCACTAAGTGGATGCAGAGACACAGGAAAATAGGGAGAGTTTATAAAGTATGAAGGCTGGCCTCTGGTAGTCAACTGTTGTCTCACATGGAAATCAGGCAGAAATAAGTATGTGTCAAACCAGTCACTCCAGTGCTCATCTCCTTGTTCCACACCAGGCTCTGAATACATGTTTTTGTACCATCTTCCAGTCACTTCACTTCTATGAAATGATGTAACACAACAGTTCATTACTCTTAGCTCTCCTACTTAAGATTAAAATAGAATCACCTCAAATTATGCTTCTGATAAGATCCAGAGTGTGCTTTCTTTCGTTACCCAGCTTGTCAGGGGTTAGCTTGTGCTTCCTGGCAGTCATTTGACAAGTGGTGTCAAAAAAGTCAGATGTGCCTCAAAGTTTCTGAAAACCATTTCTCAGCCTGGATTTCTTCCTCCACTGCTATAGTTCTGCTGCCTTTTGACAAGGGCACTCTCCCTTTATAGTGTAAAGATTCACCTCATATGGCCCAGCTACTGCCCAAGTCCTGTGTTTTTATTTCAGCTTTGGTTTACAAGGCATGGAAATCCTAGTTCTCAGTTCAAAGGCACACCAGGATGCTTTTAACACTTAACAAACAACTCTTCAGCCTCAAAACACATGGGTTTGGGCCTTGATGTTGAAGAGATTGAAATAATATTTGTATTATAATTCTGTGACTCCTTGTTTTTCTTTTCAGTTTGTATAACATATGAGTGTGTTCTACACTGGAGACTAGTACCCCACATACTGAAGAACTGAAGGATTATTTTCACCCTCTTTCACAGCTACTTAAACTAAAAACATGCAGAAACATAATGAACAACATTTCTATTTTAAATATGCATTGCAAACCCCATGGGTTTCCATGTGTATAAATTCTCTGTGTGTACATACACATATATATACATGTACATACACATGCACGTTCAGGGAAGAAGGCTTTTCTTTGCTCCTAGTTATTACAGACTGGAAGAATTATGCAAACAGCTGTTCTGCAGAACTGACTTACTAATGAGTCATATCTGCCACCCTTTCTAAGACAAAAGCTGGCATTCAGATGCAATCAGGCTAAGCTAAGTTCTAGGTCCATAAAACTGTTCATCTGAAGGAAATGTAATCTTTACGGGTCGCAACACCGGAAGCAGCAATAAAAGTTTGAGACCAATCTGCTTGAACAAAGTGACAAGGGCAGTTAGAATTTATTTGTTATTCTCCCCCCAAATAATGCTTGTGAAGGATAAAAACTGCTTAAAAAATCCTTTTGGCTTAGGGAGCTGTCCTGTCCCTGGAGAAAATGCTCCCAGGTAAAAGAAAGTTTGGCAAAAAAAACAATCCCTCCTTCCAGGAGCTGAGTACAGAGCCAGAAGAGGGAGAACAGCAGGAGCCTAAGCAAGGACTGCACACAATCCAGGGGCTGCTGCAACCCATCCACACCCAACAACAGCAGGTGGGTGTCTGTGTGAAGCACAGGTCTGGGTAACGGTGTAGTCAAAGGTCTTTCACAGAAATCTTTAATAAATATTTCTCTGATCTGGGGATTCAGGTAGAACTGGGAGGGGAGGGGTTGTGGAAGGAGACAACTACATCTGAACATTTATTTCTGACAGAGTGAAACAGAAAGGAGACACAGACACAGCAAGAGAAAAAGAGACACAGGATGTTACTGTACAAGTTAGGACTGCCAGGACACTCAGAGTACATAAAGCCCAAGTGCTCTGATGAGCAGACATCTTACCAAGGACAGACACATGCAGGGCCAACAACCCAAACTACAGCTCCTGTGCCCGTGTTTTAACTGCTTTGGAAGTCCTTCATTTCTTCTTTCATTGCTTTGAAAACACCAACAGGCAGCTCTGCTACTGGTATTTGCAATTTGTGATAAGCTTCATAACTGAAATGCAGATGGCACATTAAAAAAACTGATGCAATCTTATTTTGGATCCTCAGATAAATAAATAAAATAGAATGCAGCCTCAATTTCTTCTATGCTGCTCTATCAGTCTTTTCAAGGCTTTAAGTTTTTACAGAGCATAAGTGCTGCTTCCAGGCTAGGATCATGACAGGGGATAGTTTCTGCTTTCTTTTGGAGAGTCTAGAAGGAACTGCAAAAGGAGAGACTAAGAATATTTAGGTTTTAAACTGATACATTCAAATTATCTCAAAGAGTTCCTGCTTAGAGTACCTGTAAGCTACAGCTCACAGGACTGAAAACATCTACAAATGCTGTGATTCAAAGAATTATAAAATTTGTTTCAAGCTTAATAGGTTTAGTTAATAAATTTTAATCTTGTCTAAATAAATGCAGTATTTGTCTGAAAACGAGATCTTTGCATCTCTGTGTTTTCCTATCTTAAAAAATTATACAGCATACTCAAATACCTTATAATCTCTTGGAGAGAAAGTCTTTACACTGTATTTTAACAGTTCTCTACATAATTAGGGCTCAAATAGCTTATCTAATTGAAATTAAATATATACCTGAATTTTCAGGCAAATATAATTTTCTTGTGGCTACATTGCAAATTGTAAAGAAGCCTGTGAAAGAGACAAAATCAGTTACTGATGGACGTGCAACTTAATGTAGTTGCCTACATTCAACTATAAAAATGGAACTACAGCAAATGCATACTTTAAAGTAAAATATTTTTACAATAAATTAATCCCAGAAGAAGCCATGATGGCTTTCTGGTGATGCCAGTTTGAAGAAAGAAACACTGCTCCCATGTCATTCATAATTATGTCAGGCTTCCCTCGAGTGAGATAAAGAGGGAAAAAAAAAAAAGCATTTGTCCTCAAGGGAGATTAAAAAAAAAATCCCCATCTTGGTCTCATTCATAATCTAAGACATGAATGGAAAGAAAAGAGGCAATGCAGCTGACACAAATGTGAGATGAAAACAGGAATGGCACACAACTCTGGATCCCTGCACAGAGATGTTAGACACAAGCCTGCACAGAACCCAAGGAGATCAACTTGTGGGATCCATGTTTGTTCAGCTAATCCTGGTGGCTCACTAATTCTTTTGGTTTGTTTGTTTATTTTAAATGCAAGCACATTTTTGTGGGCATTCAGTTTTCAGAAGAAGCCACATGCTCTGAAAGGGGCTGGATTTAAAACTCTACAAAAGTATTACTGCTGAGACAGCTTGGTGCAGAATCCTGCAAACTTGTTCAGATTTCAAAATGAAGGTTTTATAAGACAAGAATTACCATACATAGCACTTGGAACACATTAAAAGATTGTGCTTTTTAGTGTACGACTATTTTTTTCCACTTGTTAGGGTTTCAGAATAAATATATTTGAAGGATCTTTCTGCTAAAGGAACAGGAAATTAACTATGTTCTATTATTAACTTATGTTCCATTGTACCTTTACTTGAAAACACTTTATTAATTTTCAGAATTAACTCACTAAAATAATTATAATAATTCACACCAGCTTGCTGGGACATTTTAGATATATAAAATAATAAAACTAAAATTTTTCTTATTTCTATTTTTTGTATGCACAAATAATGCATTAAACAACTTGCTTGGATATTAAAAGGATTTTCTTTTTCCATTTTGGTTTAAAAAGGTCAATGTGAACACATAACTACTGAGCAATATATAATTAGGTGGTATTTACATAAAAGTTCTTCTCCTTTTTTTTTTCCTAATAATCTTTTTCTTTGGCATAGGGACAAACAGTTGCTTCTAGTTGCCAAGACATCCCACAACACAAAATACTGGCCACATCCCTACGTCCTAGGAACAACTTGAGTTCTGGGCAAGGAGAAAGCAAACTGACTGTTTTTTCATGCACCTTATTTCCTCCATAGGATCTTTGGGATCCTCTAGAGGGAACAAGATGTATGAAATGACAGTAATGACAATTTTATGACATTGCTGAACATCAAATTCAGTCAGGCTCACCTGTTCCCAGAGACAACCCCAGGAGATGCCATGAAGGAGGACACAAGGGTCTCATGGATTCACAGCACTGCATGAGGACATGAGTGCCACCAGAACATCAGCAGTGTAACCTAAGGTGTCTTTACATTTGCTACCATTCACAGGTGCATAAACATAGCAGGAATTTTTTCAAAGTTATTGGCATTACATTTTGTGCATCTGAGTTTGGAGGATGTCTCTAACATTTTAAATGCTTAGTGGCAAGCTTGCTATAGGAAACAGTCAACAAACTAAAAGAAAATTAGAATTAGATTGAAATAATTAGATACAAGAGCTCCAGCTAGAGAATTATTTCATTCTTTAATGCTTATTGTTATTTGTGTGTATATCTGGATTACTTCCAGGTTTCTATCAGCTTCTATCAACAAAAAGGTCAGTGGAGAGAGAAAAATTGTTGGACACGAGACATAAAAAATTCTTAGTGTAAATGAAGATCGGGTTTATATACTTTGTCATACATTCATTAAATCCACACAGTCTAAACTACATTTACTCTTTTATTCTGTCACCTGTCACTTTGCATTGCATGGCAGGGCCAAGTTGAGAGCAGGCACAAGGCAGAGAAACCAAACCACCATTTATGATGAATTGTAGAGAACTCTTCTCCAAAAGAAGAAAAAGTAGGAAAGAACCTGGCCACATTCCTTTCTGCAGTTTTAGAATGTATTAGATATCACAAATAACCAAATCAATGTTTTCTCCTCTGTTACCAAATGAGATCCTTGCAAGACCTTCCAAATGAACCTTTTTAAAAATGGAGCTTAACATCAGACCATGCACAGCTTGCTGCTCTGTGCTCTGTTGTATTCTCATTACTCACCCAGGTAGTGTTTGTACTTTTACAGGCCTCCCTCCTGGGGTATTTCTCTAGTTGTAAATTTAGATATACCACCACTGAGTGCTGTGCACTGCCCACCTCAGCACCACTGTGGACAGCGTCCAGTGATCCACTTAATGCTGGCTTCAGGCTACAGCCAAAGGAGCTGGAATTGCCTGGAAAAACTGGTCTCTTGGGTGTACAGATATGCTCTGCATGACTTGTGCACATTTTTAATATGGCACTAAATGGAAGTGCTCACAAAATATCAAATTATGTACCTGGATATACCTCTCAAGGTCATGCATTGCTGTTGTTTATTTCAGGTATTTTCTGTGACAGTGAGGCAACAACTGAAGTGCTTTATACTGAAAGATTTGCAATGCTGGACCATGGAAGTCTGAGACAGAAGAAGTCATAAAGAACATGCTTTTTTTTTTTTTTTTTTTTTTTTGTCAGCACAGGAATAAAGCTGCTGGATGGGGTTGAAAAGTTATGAGGAAAACACAGGTCCTTTTTCTGAGGCAGCTGAATTTACCTCACTGCCATCCTCAAAGCACTCTATTCCAATACCTTTGCACATTTTCTAGGCTGCATAGCAGCTCTCTGTTGCCCCATATTTTACATCTATATAAAATATATGATGTCTGTAAAAGTATAATTCTCACCTAGTACACCCAGAGGAGCCACACAATCAATGTGACAATACAAAGTTTCAGGAATTCAAAGCCCAGAGAATAAACCTGTGCCTGCTGAAGAGTTGGCAACAGTATATATTGTTGTAGCAGGACAGGTTCTGGGGATTGGTGAGGTAAAATAAGGATGGGTAAACAGGAAGGGAAAAATCCCTATCCTTTATGTATATATAGAAACACACAACACTGTTTTAAACAGCTTTGTAACAAAAGGAAGATTTTAGCCAAGGTCCTGGAAACTCCACAGCTCCTGGGTGCTGGAAACTGGACTGTCATTCCACTTGTGCTTTTTTTTTTTTTTTTTAGCTGAATTTGTTGTCTCTAATGAGTGTCTCTGATGTGCTCACCTGAATAAGCTACCACATATTGCACTGCCTGTGGGCAGTCTTTGGGTAGTCAAGCCTGCTTCAGAGTAGGGATTAAACTCCAGAGCAGAAGTTTGTGAAGATTGAAAAAGCCTGGTATGACAAGCACCTTCAGCAATGACTAGCATGAAAGAACCAAAACAGTATCTGGATTCCCAGAACACAAAGTTCAAAAAGAAAAGTTGCAATGAATTTCATTATAGTTTGACTCAAGGTAAATACTTGATTAAAGAAGACATTACAGTCTGTAAGCTCTGTAATTTTCTTCACACAAACTAATCATTCCAGCTCCCTTCTACTCTAGTACATAATAATTTTCGGTTTTATAGCTTTCAGTGAATTCTTAAATAACATTTACTTTTTCCTTGCACGCACTATTTATTTTTATTCTTACAGACATCTAACAAAAACTGGAGAAACACTGCATTATATTGTAATAGCAGTCAGACATAATCCCAGGGAGAAAAAATGTATTTCACTAATTTAGTTTTTGTGGCAAAGTGGCAACCAGGGAAGAAATATAACCCCAGTGAGAAAGATAGTAGCCTAGATCTGGAAAAATGAATTAGAGACTCTCTTTTACCATTGCTTTTCCATTTTACTTTGGGAAAGCAGAATTTCTCAACCCTTAATGTCACTGACTTGATGCCATTGACTAACACTTACTCTGCATAAAGCAAGGCACCCAAAGAGGCTCCCTGTGCCCCAGCTCTGCTCCTGTGAAAGGAGTGGACCAGCACATTCCTACCTACACATCATGGTGCTCTTTACAGAGAAGCAGAGGGGATCAAGGGCAAATTAAGTTTTCCATTTACCCCAACAGCAAGCAGAGCAAACTCTTTCCACAATTCTCTCTCATCCATGTGCTGTGGGAGTCTATGTCACTTGCCCATGCTCCACACGCCTGTGTTTTTCTGGTTGTGGCAAGATCATTAGTGGAGATGGAAGCTGATGCTGATATGGTTATCTTCTCTGATGGTTGTACCGAAACTCATTTATTTTACACAGAACTTCAAATGGGCATTGAATGCTGATGAAGTGCTTTTTTATTATCAATCTATGCTTCTGGGCAGAGAATCATAAATGCTAAAATATCTAAGTACTCCAGAGCAAACTTCAACAGTTTTTGCCTTAAGGTCCATCTCATAGATGATGTAAGATAATATTGCTTCAAAATTTCTTTTTTTATCTTCACAAGTGCAGTATCTGACCTAAAAATTTCATAGGAGGATATTTATAGTAGCTACAAGAGTTATTTTTCATCAGAATGTGCTTGTGTATTTCTCTGAAAGATTGTCTCACATTCTGCTGGTCAAACCACTGGAACACAGTTATTACACAGCATCTAAATCACTATCAGCAGCATCTCCTCAGGCATGCCTGGCTGGACTCGTGGAGAGAGGAACTGTCTTACAGGCATTTTAAGGGTAGCAGTTTTGGAATATATTTTAGCAAAAAAGCAGGGGAGAAATCACAAAATACAAGACATTTTCCCATCTTACCTTTAAAATTCAGAAGTAGTGTACCATAAAAATAACTCAGCACATCAGAACTCTATATTTAAAACTGAAAAAAGAAAACATGTCCATGCTGATGCTCAATGCAGATTGGTCTAGAGAGGTAAAACCAGCTTCTAAACTCCTAGCCATACCTGCTGACAAACAACACTTCCAGAATTTTTTCTGCCCATGCATCTGGCATGCTCCAGAGTTCCTGCTCGCCATCGTCTGGGTGCCCAACACCCTTTCCCTGTCCCATCTTGGGCTCTGTAGACTCAGATAGCCCCATGGACACTGCTAAGGAAGGAGTCAATCCTTGCCAACTCTTGACTGTTCACTCGAGTCTCCCATTTCATTGTCCCATGCCCAGAACTGATGTGATTTGGCAGCCCTCTGCTATTCCCTCCAGTGCCACTGGATATTCATAAGAACATGGGAGTTAAGTTGGAAGGGGATTTATAAGGCTCCAGATCTAGTTCTGTGCTACTGCAAATAAGTATCTCCCATGGTTCTGAGACAGGTGACCTGCAAGGGTAAAGTCATGTTAATAGGAACACAGCAATGTACATCATTTGTGGATGTGCCTTTAAGAAGCAGAGAAAATTGAGATTTAAGATCAAAGTAGGAAGTCCACAGTGCTTTCCTGTACTTAAAACAAAATCAATATAAAGAAACATACAGCTGGAAGAAACACTAGCTTGATAAAATCACAGTAAATTAGGAGTCCTTTAAGGCAATGGATGGTGTAGCTTCTTCCTCAGAATTAGGCACTTCAAATATTGACAGAACTTGTAAAGCACAATCAATATACCAATTCCTTTGTGAACTATTAATTATATATATTGCTGATGAATAATCATTTAATTAGCATAATGGGAGACTTCAGTGAAAAGGCCCTCTACCAAGCATACTGGACTTAAAAATAGCAATAGCTTTTCAACCATGACACTTTGCATGAAAATGCAAATGCTCAGCTTCTGGTCTAACACTTGTTACATCGCTTGGCCAATACAGAGCTCTGCCTATAAAGGTTTTGCCCCTTATCACTGCAGTACTGCCATGTATAATTTGTTCTTCTAAGACAAGGCGATGAGAGGTTTGGTATGGATTACCTGAATCAGTTCATCAAGCTCTGTTGCATTCACACAGGAATGCTGAGATACAAACGTCTGCTTCTGAATCACAATGGTGGTTCTCTGGGAGGTCTCATGAGGCTGCTCCAGGGCTTTAAATACTGTTGCTCCAATTATTAAATACACGACTACCACCAGAAAAATTGTTGAGACTGTCTTCCATTTCATAACATTAATGGCTGAATCGTTTTCCTCCCGTGAAGTGAGCACGGTAGGCTTGGTGGAAAATGATAATCTTGGTTTGGAGTTCTGAGTGGCCGATTTGGGATCCAGCAAGTCAGGTGCCGCCACTGGCAAAAATAGAAAGAGAAAGTTAATGTTTACAGTGCCACTCAGATTTCACTAACTAAACTTCTTGCCAAGAGATTACACAAATTCTGTTGCTTCTAAATGGAACTCTTAAGCTGTTTAATATTTCTCTTAATCCCATAACACCTTACAACTCAGATCTTACTCAGATCTGTTGCTCGGAGTAGTAGTGTCTATCTTACATGTATAAGCACATTTGGAACATTTTATATGTCTGTCCCTATATGATATGGAATCATTTCCAAAAGCATACTTCCCCTACATCCTTGCATTTCATCAAATTACTCTAAGGTAGTATTTTGCTGCAGAGATTTTTTATGCCCGCTGTTCTCTCAAGCACTGCTGAGCAGCCTTCCAGCTGTGTTCTACCTGAGCATTACAGAAGTATCAGGAAAATACAAAACCTCATCTCTTTCAGCTATTTTGTCCTATGCTCCAACAAATGCTCTCGGAGAACGGCTGTGTGATCATTTCTAAACTCCCCAGACACAATCATAAAAATAAGACATTGCTCATCATACTGGTCTTAACGGGCTAATTGTTTGTTGATTACACCTTTCAGAAAACAGTGGCACAACACACGTGTGCTTACTGGAAGAGTCATGCATTTGTTACAGCAGGTACTTCTATTTACAGCTTCAAAAAACCCATCAGGTTAGGAAAAGAGTGGCTGAGTGTGTTAATCAAGTACTTGGATAACTCATGTGACTACCAGTAACTACATGGGCACTAAAAAAAAATCCTCCACATCAAGTCCAGATAAAGGTCTCCCGCAGGAAGATGGTCACGGCAGTAACCACAGGAGCTATATTTAAATTGTTTTCAATGACCAGTACGTTCTAAATGGCCACGACAGCTCTTCCAGCCGCTGGTGGGAAAAGCTGAGATCTAAATCTAGAGGAAAGTCTCCCACAGGACGGCGGAGATGGGATTCGTCCCTGCAGGGAAGGCGGTGGTACTTGGCAGAGTCACCGCCTGGGGACCCGCCGGGCTCCAGCACACACCGCTGCTCCGGGAGAAGGGGCCGGGGGCAGAGTGGCAGCCCCGGGCCGGGCCGGGCGTGGACCCGGGGTACCCCTGGCATCCCGCGGGGTGGGCGCCGGGCGCTCCAGGCGCGCCGTGGTCACGCCTCCCACAGCTCCGGCCCCCGCCCCACGGGCACCGGCGGCTCGGGCACGGCCCCCCCGTCCCGCACCTTGCCGGGGGAGCCCCCTTCCCGCCGCCGCCTTCTCTCCTGCGGCAGCCGCCGAGCCCTCCCGATCCCCCAGGGCCGGTGCCGGGGAGCGCTCTCGGCGCGGCCGGGGCCGCCGAGCCCGCCCGGAGCAGCGCCGACCCGCCGCGGCCGCCGGCGGCGAACAAAGGAGCGGGCACCGGGCACCGCCGCTCCGCCGCCCCCTCCCCGCGGCCGGTGCAATGCGCGGGGGGCCGCCACCGCCCCCGCGGGGTGCAGCCCCGGTAGCCCCCGGGGAGCTGCCGCCAGCTGGGATGCTCCGCCGCGGGGAGCGGCGCGGGGGCGAGGCGGCCGGCGGCGGAGCCGGGGCGCGGCGGGAGCGGGGCCGGGAAGGGAGGGGAAAGGAGCCAGGCAAGGTACAAAGGAGCCCCGGGCCGCCGCGGGGAGCATCCCGGTGTCCGGTGCGGGGGAAGCAGGGGCGCATGCAGCATCCGCAGGGCTGGGAGCGGGGAGGCACGCCATTGTGCTCGTACTCACTTCTTATTTACCGACCCGGTGCCCTCTCCTCGCTCCACGGGCAGGCATTTTTTCTATGCTTGGATAGATACAGTTAGAGCAAATTCAAAAAAAAAAAATTCAAAAAAAAAAAAGGAAAATAAAAGAAAGGCAGGAGCAGACCGATAGGAAGAGGCTGATGGATGGGTCTGGAGGAGAGGGAGCGGCAGGGGCGGGCGGGCTGGCAACGCGGATCCCGCCGGCTCTCCCCGGCCCCGCGGCGTGCGAGGTGCCTCACGTCGCGCATCGCGCATCGCACATCGCGGCGCTCCGCGTGTGTGAGTGCGGGCGAGTGTGTCCGTGTGTGCCTGAGCGCCCGTGTGTGTGTGTGCGTGTGTGTGTGTGTGTGTGTGTGTGTGTGTGCGTGTCCGTGCGCGCTCCGGTGCGCCGGGCGTGCGGAGCAGCCCGAGCCCGGCGGTGCCTTTTGTGGGGCGGCGAGCAGCCGCACCGCTGCTCGCCCCCCCCGCCCTTCCGCGCCCCCTTCCGCGCCCCCCGCCGGCGGGGGGGCGGCCGCTCCGCGCCGCTCCCGGCCCGCCGGGGCTGCGCGCCCCTCCGCGCCCGCTGCCCGCCTGGGCAGACGCTGCTGGGGCGCCCGGGGAAGATGGAAGGGGAGCCGGGGGGAGGCAGAGCGGTACCTGCGGAGGGCAAGGTCTCGCCTGGAAACAAGCGAGGAGAGAGGACGGAGAAAGGGAGGAGGAGAAGGCACCGGCCAACCCCGCCGGCGAGACTGGACCTGCCGGCGGTCCCCGCTCCGGCCCCACAACCCGGTTGCCTCGCCCGTGACTCCCCGTGAACTTTTGAACTGTCCGAAATGTCACCGAATTAGCAGGAGAGGGGGGGACAAGCGGGGACACCTCGGCCCTCGCCGGAGAACGGCGCGGGGCTGAAGGGCCAGGCGGTTCCGTCCTTCCCGGCTCGGCCTGATTTTAACCCGGTGCTCGGCAGCCCCGGTGTGCTGCTGCAAGGAGTTAACTAGGTGGGATCTGGGAGGCAGGGATGCTAGCTGCTCTCCTATCGCACGCGCCGCCTGCGCACCGCCTTCTTCCATTTCTGTCTGATAGATACATCAGAAATGCTGCTTCAACTGTGCTTTCTGCCACTAAAAAGCCTGAAATTATCCTTGCTATCTTTGCCGTGGGCTAACTCCCCTATTTCCCAGTTATCTGTCACCTGTGACACTATCCATGGGTCAGTTGTTCACACTGAGGTGAAGAGCATGAAGACAAATCCTAGAAGAGGATTTACCAAGAGAAACCAAAAACTGCTCCCACAGCGACTCTCTAAAAAGTCTAAAAAATTACTCACCATAACAAATGGGTATAAGTCTCAAGCATCTAAAGCCAGAGGCTGTATCTGTAAAATGGCCAAAGACAGTCATACATCGGGTGTTTAATGGGCTATAATCCCACTTAAATCAGCAGCACCATCAGCAAACACTTTAGAAGTCACTTATTTTAACGCTTCTCCATATCAGTGTGACATAATACAAATGAGTGTAATATTGAGTTCCTCAGGACTCCAATTTCAGCAACATCAATCACACCACTCTCACCCTGCATGTCCACAAGTCTCAGAAGATGCAGCACAGGGCAGGAAGCTGCCCCTGCTATTTCAGAGTGAGCTGTAGTTCATTGCTGCCCATCCCTGGGAGCCAGCAGAGCACTTGTCGAGTACTGAGAGCCTCTGGGCCCAGTCCAACAACCCCTTGCAAGCAGATCTTTGGTCAGAGGGTTGGCTTCATCAACACAGACCTAATACTCAAATACAAGAGAAATGTCTGCTTCTGATTGCTGATACTCCCTCATTCAAGGAATTCTCAAAGATGTAAGATTCTCACACCTGAATATTTTTAATATAAAATACTGTCCCCCCCCCCAAAATATAATATTTTCTCCTTTCTTTCCCGCAGATTTCTTAATCATTAGCCTATGTAAACACTGGCTGTTCCTATCTCATGGAAAAGATTAATTTCGCAGGATTTCTTTGAACATCCTATGGAAAAACAGGCGTGAACATTTTCCTCCATGCTGATCTGTGTCTCCATAAAATACTGTGGAAAATACTACATGCCTTTCTTTAGCAATCTAAATATTTGGAATGAGATTTTGTTTTTCTTTGAGTGAAGGAGTTATTATTAAAAGCTTTAAAAGGTTCATATTTATTGCCTACAAATTGAAATCCATGGGAAGCCTTCCAATAGCTTCAGGAGGGTTTGGAGCAGGCCTTAAATTTAGTGATTCCACCCAATGGGAAGAAACCATTTTGAGATCTGCTTCAGGAATGACTGCATTGGTGCCTTAACCTTAAGACCTGAAGGGCTATCTCTGGGGAAGCAGTTATTTCCATTAATTACCTAGTAAACATCTCCAATGTCTACTTTCAGTGGGCTGATATTTTCCACCTATTGTGATCCCAGATGCAATCCTCAGTTGGATCCTCATCTTACCACTTACTTTGTGTGGACTTGAGCTGTGCATTCTCATTTCTAGCAGGGATATAAACACTCCACATACAGCATTGATCTTGAAATTCAGCAAGAAAACCAGTAATTCTTTTTGTAGTCTACAATAAAGACCATTATGTACAGCAACTCCTATTTTCTGGAGGCCTTTTACAGCACTAGCCTTTACTCTATGGAGTCGTGCCCACCAATATTTTTTTTTGCAATGTACACCACGCATTGTTTGAATATTGTGTGTGACCACTTTGCCCTCAAATTTGGAACTGACATTCGACCAGCTTGACGCATCAGGCCTGAGCTTTGCTAAACAAACACACTTAAATGCAGTGCTGACAAAATTTCCCACTAAACAACACAGACAAAATTAAGTAATAAAAGAGGCTAAAACACAGAGCTCCAGCCTTGTAAGCAAATGGTTTTGCTGCTGAGCCAAGGACATTTATCTGAACAAACTGGGAAAAAATTTTCTCAGATTAAGTATAAGCAGGTTTATGTATTTCGTGCTAACATGAGAAAAACTCACAACGTACAGGACTGTCAAATACTGTCTAAAAATGTACTGGCATGAGTTTGGGATGACCACAATACTCACAGACAGTGGGTGCTGGAAGCTGCTCAACTCTTTGAAATGTTAAAAGTAGGCTCAGCCAAGAGAGACAGGCATGCAGCATGCAGAGGAAGTTGAAGTTGCATGATAAACACAGCAATCCCATATTCATGGAAATAACATCTGCAGATGACCTAAACATAGCTTTGATAGGACACAAGGTCACTTGCAGAGAAATAGTTATTCCAGAGAAGTATTACCCTATAAAGACCAATTTGAAAGTCTCAAGTAAAAGGTACTCTTACCTGTCAGTAACACTTTCTTTTCCTCTTCCTAATTCAGGAGCCATCCCCTCCCTGGGAGGTCATGAAGAACACTTGCTTTGTACCCAGAACAAGAGGCTTCTGCTAAGCCCCCACTTCTGTGAGCAATAAATGCTCTTCTCCTTTAAGCAGCTGTGTAATGGGAGGCACCAGAGGTTCCAGCCTTCCTCAATCTTATTTAATTCTCAATGCTGAGAATTTCTACGCTCCCAAGGGACTGCTATGAGAAGGGTTCCAGTGAGGGCATTTGTCTGGCTGACTTCAACAGCAGCGTATTCATGTGGGCACCCGTTTGATTGACCACAGGAAACCTGTGCCTGATCAAACAGTGTATTGCTATAGGCTTTGGCACCTCCTGAACACAGCATCCCCTTTTCCTCGTCACATGATAGCAGGAAACTTCTGCCTCCCTTCAGAATTTGGCCAAACTGTATACTCAGTTAAAGTCAAGGATAAACCTCTGCTACTGCTAGGTTTTATTACCAGAAAGCTTTGCAGAAACATTACTGGACTTACATAGGAAGTTAATTTTAAGGTTCATTTTACTTATTCAGCATAACTTACAAATTACTTGTCTCTTGACTTTGGAGACATTAAAAGATCTCTGTCAGTTCTTTATGGATAATTATGACATTAAGGCCATGCCATGCCACTGTATTTCACCATAAACCATGAGTTGTATCCTACTATGGGAATTTAAACTAAATGAGGGACTAATGGCACACAGCCTGCTTCTCTGTGGAGCAAAGGAGAAGGCAGACCGTGTTCTTCACAGGCAGCAAGGATGCCAGACTGCTTTGAGTGACTATGCTGAAAACACACCCTCCCAGCACTGGGGAGAAGGCAATAGGCAGAAGACACTTGCAGCTGAGTGGTACTCAGCCCTCCTCTGCCTCTGAAAATGGTAAAGCCCTAAAACAGACACATTGAAAAATATGTGATCTCATCTAATTCACATTTTGAAATTAGTTAAGCATACATAGGGCAACTAGAAAATGTACTGCAGAATCACAGAATCATAGAATGTTAAGGCTTGGCAGCGACCCTAAAGACCATCTGGTCCCAACCCACCTGCCATGAGCAGGGACACCTCCTACTAGACCAGGTTGCTCAAAGCTGTATCCAACCTGGCCTTGGACACTGCCAGGGTTTGGCATCCACAACCTCTCTGGGCCACCTGTTCCAGTGCCTCACCACCCCCAAAGTAAAGGATTTCTTCCTAATATCTAAATTAAAATTCCCCTCTTTCTAAGTTATACCCATTCCCTCTTGTCCTATCACTGCAGTTCCTGACAGAATCTCTCTATTGCTTCCCTGTAGGGCCCCTTCAGATACTGGAAGGTTGCTATGAGCTCTCCATTCAGCCTTCTCTTCTCTGAGCTGAACAGCCCCGAATTTTTCAGCCTGTCTTTGTAGGGCAGGTTCTCCAGTCCTGTTATCAACTTCATTACCTCTCTGGACTTGCTCCAACAGTTCCAGGTCCTTCTTATGTTGGGGTCCCCAGATCCGGATGCAGCACTGCAGGTGAGGACTCGCCAGAGCAGAGCAGAGCAGAGCAGAGGGGAGCAGAGGAGAATCACCTCCTTTGACCTGCTGGCCATGTTCCCTTGGATGCAGCCCAGGATTTGGTTGACTTTCTGGGCTGTGAGTGCACATTGCCAGCTCATGTTGAGTGACACCTCCCAAGCATGTCAGGGTCCCTCTGGATGGCATCCCTTCCCTCCAGCATGTCGACTGCACCACGCAATATTAATGAGTTCTACCTCACTAGCAAGTTATTACACCTACCAGGAGCGTCTGTCCTACAGTGTGAAAAATTATTTATTCAGCAGAAAAGCCATTGTTTCTCACCTCATCAATTACTAGAAAAAAATGTTTACATGTGCTCATCTATTTTTATACAGCTTAGTTGTCAGTCTTAATTATGTTCTAATTCTTTCCATTGCTAGCAAGCCTTATCTATCTATCCACTTGCGGCAAGAGGGAAGTCGTTTTAGAACCTGTAAAGCACTGACTGTTCTAATTAATATTGGGAATGTGTATTTTTCTTTACTGACTTGCAAATCTCCCAGTGGGTTTCCTCCCTGCCTGTGTTGTATTATCAGACCTAATGGGATTTATTTATCACATGTTCTGCCACTGTTTTTTTCATATTTGTTTCCACAAATCTATTATGCTTGGAGTGCTTCAGAAGCAATGATTATAACTAACTTTCAGTGCCATTTTCATCAATGATAAATGTGAATTGCTGTATGTCACCATTATTATGGATTATTTATGCACAGAAAATCTTACGACTGCTTTGAATTACTGATGTCCTTGATGGACAGCTAGTAGTGCTTTGGGATGATTACGAAATGCTTTTCTGTAATCACCAAAATGTTCTGCAAAATTGCTGGTTTGTAATTTGTTTTCCATTTTTGCCATTGTGGTCTCTACAAATAAGGAGGCTGACAATGGGAATATCTAGATTTCATATCTGTCTGTCCACACCCAATAGTACCAACCGTGCAACTGATTTTCATGGTGCTACTGGATGAGATGAGATGGAAACCTAATCTCCATATTGTCTTTGCAGACTGGAAAAGAGCAGGGAATATTTTGAAAGAAAAAAACATGTATGACTGCACACCTCAGGCCTGATGAGAATTGCCAAAGTTTGTGCTGACTCTAAAGGGGATTTTCCTTGAGTCAGTAAGCTTACTTTTAAATCATGCCTTGAGGAGCTGAGGACTTTTTGTATTTGTAAAGTTCTATATCCACATTTTAGGGAACTCTGGAATTAGTGTCACAGACCTATGACACAGCAATCTGAAAATAAAATAAAATACAGACAAGGGACACTGGAAATCACCTAAAATAGCATTAGTGCTTTTCTTTTCGAGTAATCCACAAATCAAATTTGGAAGAAACAAAACAAAACAGACAAAGAGAAAACAAGAGAAAATAGCCCTGGCAATACTAAATAAGTATCATGCAGGGCTAATGAAAGAACTTGCTAGCAGAAATAAGGAATACAAATGAGGTGATGAAAAAGGAGAACATTAGGTATCTATGTTTTAAAACCACCAGACTCTACTCTATCTGGCTTTAGCCCTAAAAGCATAGAAGTGTAATGAAATCTATGAATTATTTTCAAATATGCACAAGAGACTATTTTTTGGCAAACTCTATGTTCAGCTACATAGAGGTATGTCTGGAAAGGATGCTACAGGTTTTTTAAAGAAAGATAACCTTTGGTAGTATTTTTTTTTTTTAATTCAGTAGATTGTTCTAGTGCTTGTTCTTTCTGCTGTGACAAAGATGTCACTAACACCATACAGGCAGAAAGCTGGGTGAGCAGAGCCCAGTTTTCATAAGGTATTTCAGCAGTAAGAAACATAAATTCCTGCCATTCAGATGCATCATGCATTGGCATTGCTCAGCACTTCCATCCTTGAAGGCACTTCCTTCTATTTTCTTTAAAGTGTGATCTTGAAATTGAGGGCTTAGTGGTTTAATCTTTGACTGGCAGTTATGGACTGTGTTGGCAGGAGAACAGGCTACTCATGCTCACCTCTTCAGCTTTGAAGTGGCTTCTAATCCACATACTTTTGCCGGAAGAAAGGTGTTTCTGTTGTGTCCTGCCACTGATGTTAAGCATGCAAGGAAACTGAGCCATGGGCTTGTACAGTCTTATGTTTTATTTTCTCTTGGTAGAGGGAACATTAAAAGCTGGACTCCGGCTCCAAGGAAAATATAGGTAGAAAATACAGGGCGAGATTGGCCTGTATTTTCCTCTTTGCACAGCAAATATAAATATACCCCAGATGTAATACCCCAGGCACCAAACAGAACCAGATGCGCTTAGGGCTGTGACTGGTGAGAAAGTTATTTTGTATGATCCCTTCACATAAAACAGCTAAAATTAATATTATGAAATTTCCATTACATTTTAGCAGCCTGGACATAAAAGCCATTCTATTTCTAAAATTCTCAGCAGATTAATATTTTTGTAATCATTTGCCCAAAAAGATTAATTGCCTCATCACAAAAAATGGTGAGTAAAATTGTAAAAAATCATTAAGTTAGTGTAAAAGGTACTCTTCAATAAAAATAATTATTTTTCTAAATTATTTATATTGGCAACAAACACAGCGTAAGTGACCCCCTATAACAATTTATGTAAACTTTCTGTGATTTTGTGTGTGTTGTGTGTTAAAAAGGGGAGTATACCAAATTAATGAGCATGATTGCCAGGAAAAAGTTAATAGAAAATCCATAAAGAAACCAATTTCTGAAATTATTGCTTTCTTAGCTTTTCATGTTCTCTCTCATAACAGCTTCGGATATTAAGGGGATTATGACTCAAAAAATTTTCCTAAGGCTTTATCCAGTAAGAGTATCTCAATGAAAGACATACAACAAAGGCAGTGAGTAAAGAAGCCTCAGGCTGAATATTTGCACCAGATTCTTGGGGTCTTATTGGCAATTTCTTTATTTTAGGGGACTTATTGGCAATTTCTTTATTTTAGAGAGAAGATCTGGTGATTTTACTAACTCATAAAAATTGCGTAGAATATTTTAAAAAGTGAGCTCTGATCACAATATTATAGCTAGTAAAGTAGATTTGTGGGGAAAAAAACCCATCCCTTATTCCTAACTTGCAGGGTCACAGGGAGCGGGTCCTTCATCCTGCTAGCAAATCCACAAAAATACATACAATCCAGACGTGATGGATTTCAGATATATCTGCTGTACATCAGAGCAGAACCCCACACAAGGAGCTGTGTGGGAATTCAGAGGCAGTTGCTGCATGGAAAGAATTGTGCAGCATAACAAAAAAAGTATTTCCAGCTTCTGAAGGCAGGGCAGGAATGATCTTCCCAGCAGCACACTCAAACTGGGAACCCTGACCCCTCAGCATGGTAAAACTCCCTTAATTATGGTATTTCCATGTCATGTAAGTGTTGCCTCCAGCTCTGGAGTTACCTTTTTGTCAGCTACTTTGGGAAGTTTTATGTCATTTTGCAGGTGAAAGATGTAACATCTGACATGGACAGAGGTATCTAGAAGCAAAATAGCGATCCCC